>NC_090342.1:56681486-57039318 GCF_035084215.1 Heptranchias perlo
TGGGACAGGTAAATACGCTGAATGTCAATGGGAGGCGCCAAATGCATCACAAGATCAGGAAGGCACTTTGGCCCATCCTAGTCTATCCAGGAAAACCTCCAGTCCCCATATCATCTACTCAAGGATTTTCACCTCCACTACTGTTCCCAGGTGCCCAATCCAAGTCCATTTCATTGTGAATAACTAACTTCCCAACACCCATCCCAATATTCATTTCCCCATGTTTGAATTCAATGAATCGGACAGGTTCTATAAGGGACGGTCAACCCACTCCACCAGGCTGTGAAGTCGAAAATCTACTCCACGTGGCTGGACATCCTCATATTCCAGTAGGAAGCAACACTGCAGGAGGGGAGAGACCTCTCATTTCAGCTTTGCTATCAGAATCATTCACAGCCAGCCACTTGAATTTATCTGTGCATGGTTTGCAGTGATTACTGCTGTAATTTAATACAAATCTGATGTGTAATGCCTAATTCGAGTAGTATTGATATCTGACAAGTTAGCAGCAACTTACCCCTCACAGTACCCCTCAAGTAGAAAAATGGCTCGTGCTTTACAAGGGAGAGTGGAAGAAATCAGTCAGCAGCTGGCAAAGATTAAGGGGCTTAGTGACTGACATTAGGCTGTAGGCTGGCAGGTGCCCTATCGCAGCAAGAATCAACACCTTCACAGGAGAAGAGGCAGAAAGTGGGGAGCACAAGAAATGGATGAAGATAGAACAAGAAGTTAGAGCAGAGAAGGTTATGGGGAGATTCAATAAAGATGTTCAAAGTCATGAGGTTTTGATAGAGTAGATGGGGAGAAACTGTTTCCCCTGGCAGGAGAGTCAGTAACCAGAGGACACAGGTTTAAGGTAATTGGCAAAAGTACCAGAGGGGAGATGAGGAGATTTTTTTTATGCAGCAGATTCAATAGTAACTTTCAAAAGGGAATTGGATAAATACTTAAAGGGGAAAAATTTGCACGGCTATGGGGAAAGAGCAGGGGAATGGGGCTAACTAGATTGCTCTTTCAAAGAGCTGGCACAGGCTCAATGGACCGAATGGCCTCCTTGCCTGCTGTATGATTCTATGAAGTTTATATAAGGATAGAAACAGGTTAGAGCACAATCTGGATGCTCCTATACTTATGTAATGTTATTAGATTTGGAAGTGTGCACAGCTTGTTCATATATTGACTTTATTGGCATCACAGGAACTTGGCATTGGTCAGAAAGCTAGAAGTGGTGCAGCTTACAGACCGAGTGCACTCGAGGAGTGGTGTCACTGGGTAAAGGGGTGACCGACCAGTGATCGAAAAGCCGACCCAGGGGAGGGAGGATAAGAATAAGGATAAGAAAGAGGAGAGTAGAAGAGTAAATCAGTGCCACAGGGTTGTCCCCTGTCTGTGTGTTATGGACGGAACTTGTTTGCGCTGTGCTTCTGTTTTTGGACCCAGGAAATGCTTCAGGTAGACGCTCATAACCCTAAATCCCGCACCAAGGATTGGTCCCATGTTCAAATCTTGGTCATTAGACAGGTAACAGTCGGGGAGACTGCAGAGTTTATTTAGGTAAAGATTAAGATAAAAGCAACAATAACTGGCTTCAGCTGCATATCAACAGGTAGATAATGAACTGATTAGGCGGATAACAGAGGCCGTAGGGAATCTTAATGATAATCACGAGGAAGCTCTGTATCCCACAGGTAAATGATGATAAACAGCATAAAGGGGAGGAGTAAAATCACAAGTAATTGCACAGAGGTGAAATGTGACTACTTCCTAAATAGACAAGTCGAGCTGGTATTACATTACATGGAGTATCTGGTAGTCCACTACAAATGACTAGTAACCACCTGTGCTGAATGCCGAACTTTGCATTGCATCCAATGAGAAAATGCTCATATTACAGGGTAACTTTACGATTTGCCATGCCTGCCTAGCAATGCAAATCAGGAATTCAGGCACACGCACCCATGATTTTCCATCCACTAAAACCCTTTATATCTTTTTTTATGACTTTAGATGGACTGAGTAATGCAAATTAAAGATTAACTTTGATTAGCTGTGCCTTTAAGAGAGTTCTTCTGACTTTGTGATGGGGGTTCGGGGAGTAGCCTCGACATGGACCTGCCTGGGGAATATTCACAATGGGAGACTACAGGGTAGAGTTTCCACTTTGGGCAAAATCAGGAAATTGCACCAAACTACACTTGAAATTACACTGGTTAGGTTACAATTCAAATTACTGCTTTAATCACAAACGTAAAATCTTCCATGAACCAATGCAATCGGGCAGCGTAATGGAACGTAATTGTTTCTTTTTGGTTTTTTTTCCATTAAAAACTAATCCTTGATGTTTTTAAGAGTGATAATCTGGTGCAGTTTTATTCATACAGCTGAAAAAAAGCCTTTTTACTGAGAGTGTCCGGTCCTCCACCTGTGAATAACCTGATTCATGTCACTGAAAATGTCTTTAAAAAACTGTACTGAACCATTTAATACTTTCATTGGCGTACACTAGTCAGTTTCTTAGTAAATTAAATATTTTTTGGTATGAAAAACCTTTCAAAGCATTTTAAAACTTTTTACTAGTGCCTGTGCGCCCATGAAAATGAGCCCAATTTGAAGAGCTTTCCCGAATCGGCAGAACCTCACAATTTCAAGCTGGGGGTGTGGCCAGTTTTGTGGGCGTGGCCTAATCGAGGCAAATCGAATCTTGAACCAGTGTAAAAGATCACGGAAAACACGAGCGTGAGTAGTTTTGGGCGTAACTCACTTACGCTTAAAATTCCCCGATCTTCTGCGTTGGTTCGGCCGATTGACTGGAAAACGGGCGCGAAACTAACGGAAAGCTCCCCCCAAGGTCTCTGCGTTGCTGGAAGTGCAGGCGATGAGTCCCATCACTGATTCTGCCCCAAACCCCAGGGCAAGTGCACTTGCATAATAATGGCTGGGCTGGCAACACCAGTTGCACCTGTCATCGGCCTTCACACCCGGGACGGAATTCGGGTGAGGCAAAAAATCCGTGCTGCTGCTGGATTTAAAGGGACAGGCATTAACTTGGGCTACTGAATTTGTAGCTGGAGAAGCAATTGGGGGCAAAGACAAAGGGAAGGACAACCAGTCTTTCCAATACAACCTGGAGGTGCTCCTTCAGAAGATGCAGCAGAGGAGGGACAGCCTGTTTGTGGTACCTGGGCACAGACCTCTGGTCCATTGTGGGAGACGTGTGGAGGGAGGTGGAGTTGGCAGTGAGCGTCACCTCTCTGACTCCCAGGGAGGCAGTCCAATGCCAACAGAAGTTTAACCACCCAATGAGGGCAGCCAAGTAACAGAACATCTGCTCGCTTTTCCAGAATGTTCTGTGCTACCACATGTGCCAGTGCCTCACATGCATGATGACCCTTTCAAGCCATACCTCCCGTGCCCTTCCTTCCTTTCAGTACTTATCCTCCTCTTTCAGTTTCTGAGTCTGTTCTGTCCAATCTCAGGATTCTCACAATTTCTGTGTTGTTCTAGTGGGAGAAGATCTCAAATAACCGCCCCTGCACCCCTCCCCATCAATAAGAGTCAGGTCACAGGGAGTTGCCCCCACAACCTTAGGCCTCTGACACCCCTTGAACCGCTAAAGAGGCACATGGCCTAAGATGCTCTCTGCCAGCTGTAAGTTGTTGCTTTTTCTTCCCTCAGCCAACCTTCCTGCAAGCAAACAGCTGCTACTCTTTGTTCTGCAACTCATGACCTGTCTGCTTGTCCAGGGGGAGAGCATTGATCTTTCAGATTGAGTTCACAGGGTAACCTTATCCTGAGGACAATCAGTTCATCAGGGCTATCTGATTGCACACAGTCATTGTCAGCATCACACCTTGTCCGGACCGAGGCAGCCTTGTATGCCATACCCGTTCAAGGACAGGACACAGGGGATCACATAATAGATACATTAGCCTGGACAGAGTGAGCTTCTGAGTGAAGGAGTTGCTCTAACTAGACAGCAGTTACCCGCAGTGAGTCACTCAGATCCGTCTAGGACAGCCTGGATAGTGTAAGCCAAGCAGGCCCTCTAGAGGTTCAACACATTGACTATACATGAGCAACAGGGGCAGGGGAGAGCACTGACCTCTCAGTGCAGCCTGAAGTAAGGGCAGAAGGCTGGAGAGCTCTTGTAAAACTGTCAGCAGATCTGGCTATGTGAGACAGTTCATCCAAAACATGGGACCACCTCAGCAATGCACACGTCCCATACCGACAAGACTGCAAGTGTAATAGGCGGGGGGGGGGGGGGAGGTGTAGGAACGTGCCTATCAGAAAGTACTCCCCGAGCAACAGTTTTACTGAAAGGATCTACTGGCATCGTTCTGAGCAGCTCACCTGTGCTGGTTCTCACATGCACCACATAAGAGGCAGCAGTTAGTAACCGGCCCTGAGTTTCCTCACTATTTATGTTTGATTGTGGCACATTGGCAAGGGACCTTTTTCTGGAGCGGATTTTAGGGTCCGACCATCCTCACCGGGCTTCCGCCCTATTTTGACCCCAACAAAATTTCTGGCGGAAATAGTGGGGTCATTTCTTATGCCCACCCCTTTTTGAGGCAGACATAAGCAAATTCCGGGAATGGCGGGATGACATGAAGAGTCCATATTCCTGTCATACTGCCCCATTGGACTCAGTGCAAAAAAGCACCACCAGTATAGATGAGGAGTATTGAGTGTCCAGGATGATAGCAGAAGTGCTCGATTGAAAGAGCTCTGTGCCTGGGAAATATTGGCTGAAACCTCAGCATTTACTTGATCGACTTGCAATTTTATTGGGGGCAGACGCTGAGGCCTGCGACAAATGGCCAGAGTGAGAAACGTTTTGATGAGCAACAAATTTCCCCCACCCACCCCTAATGCAGCACAGGAAGAGGTTGAGACCAACCCACTAATATCCACCCGTGCACGTTTCTAGGTCCCAGGGCCCGTAGAAAGGCGAGAGTGAGCCTCGGGAGATTTTGATTCACCAAGGAAACCCTGGGTGATATGTGCCAGGTTCTCGATGTAGACCTTCAGCCCAGATCCAGTCCCTGAATAGCTCTGCCAGTGGCTGTCAAAGTAACTACCACTCTTAACTTTTATGCCACTGGCTCCTCCCGCACTGTTGCTGGAGATATGTGCAATATTAGTCAGTGTCATCCGTGCCTGTGTTCGTCTGAGAGGGCAATACGATGTTACTCGATTGTCCAAAGTTCAGGGGCCAATAGGTGGGGCCCACATTGCTTTTTGGGTTCCTATTGTTAACGAGTTGAAATCCTTTAACGAAAAGGGACTCCACCCCTCAACGTCCAACTGATATGTGACCAGCAACAACACGAGGTCCCGTTTTGCTAGGATGCCTTTGTCATGAGACAGTCCAACCTGGCCGCTCTTTTTAAGACATCCAGGTGCCAAATGGTTTCTGGATGACAAGGCCCCCATGCTGCCATGGCTCAAGGCTCCACTTTGAGTGCCAGACTCTGTAGCTGTATATTGGTACAATGAGGCAGTTACAGCCTCCAGAGTGGTTATTCAGGGGACTACTGGGGTTCTGAAAGGACATTCCATTGCCTTTATAGGTCATGAGACTCCTGAGCGGGTCTTTTGCATTGTGGTTGCTTCCCTTGTCCTACACAACTTTGCCATTCAAAAAGGTCTCGAGCTGGAGGCCCTGGAGGAGGTAGGCCTGGTCAATGAGGGCATGGAGGGAACTGAAGGAGGTAGGCCTGGTCAATGAGGGCATGGAGGGACCTGGAGGAGGTAGGCCTGGTCAATGAGGGCATGGAGGGAACTGAAGGAGGTAGGCCTGGTCAATGAGGGCATGGAGGGAACTGGAGGAGGTAGGCCTGGTGAATGTGGGCACGGAGGGAACTGGAGGAGGTAGGCCTGGTCAATGTGGGGATGGAGGGACCTGGAGGAGGTAGGCCTGGTCAATGTGGGGATGGAGGGACCTGGAGGAGGTAGGCCTGGTCAATGTGGGGATGGAGGGAACTGGAGGAGGTAGGCCTGGTCAATGTGGGGATGGAGGGACCTGGAGGAGGTAGGCCTGGTCAATGTGGGGACGGAGGGTCCTGGAGGAGGTAGGCCTGGTCAATGTGGGCATGGAGGGACCTGGAGGAGGTAGGCCTGGTCAATGAGGGCATGGAGGGACCTGGAGGAGGTAGGCCTGGTCAATGAGGGCATGGAGGGAACTGGAGGAGGTAGGCCTGGTCAATGAGGGCATGGAGGGAACTGGAGGAGGTAGGCCTGGTCAATGTGGGGACGGAGGGTCCTGGAGGAGGTAGGCCTGGTCAATGTGGTGACGGAGGGACCTGGAGGAGGTAGGCCTGGTCAATGTGGTGACGGAGGGACCTGGAGGAGGTAGGCCTGGTCAATGTGGGGATGGAGGGACCTGGAGGAGGTAGGCCTGGTCAATGTGGGGACGGAGGGACCTGGAGGAGGTAGGCCTGGTCAATGTGGGGACGGAGGGACCTGGAGGAGGTAGGCCTGGTCAATGTGGGGATGGAGGGACCTGGAGGAGGTAGGCCTGGTCAATGTGGGGATGGAGGGACCTGGAGGAGGTAGGCCTGGTCAATGTGGGGACGGAGGGTTCTGGAGGAGGTAGGCCTGGTCAATGTGGGGACGGAGGGACCTGGAGGAGGTAGGCCTGGTCAATGTGGGGACGGAGGGACCTGGAGGAGGTAGGCCTGGTCAATGTGGGGACGGAGGGACCTGGAGGAGGTAGGCCTGGTCAATGAGGGCATGGAGGGAACTGAAGGAGGTAGGCCTGGTCAATGAGGGCATGGAGGGACCTGGAGGAGGTAGGCCTGGTCAATGAGGGCATGGAGGGACCTGGAGGAGGTAGGCCTGGTCAATGTGGGGATGGAGGGACCTGGAGGAGGTAGGCCTGGTCAATGAGGGCATGGAGGGACCTGGAGGAGGTAGGCCTGGTCAATGAGGGCATGGAGGGTCCTGGAGGAGGTAGGCCTGGTCAATGAGGGCATGGAGGGACCTGGAGGAGGTAGGCCTGGTCAATGTGGGGATGGAGGGACCTGGAGGAGGTAGGCCTGGTCAATGAGGGCATGGAGGGACCTGGAGGAGGTAGGCCTGGTCAATGAGGGCATGGAGGGTCCTGGAGGAGGTAGGCCTGGTCAATGAGGGCATGGAGGGACCTGGAGGAGGTAGGCCTGGTCAATGAGGGCATGGAGGGACCTGGAGGAGGTAGGCCTGGTCAATGAGGGCATGGAGGGTCCTGGAGGAGGTAGGCCTGGTCAATGTGGGGACGGAGGGACCTGGAGGAGGTAGGCCTGGTCAATGTGGGGATGGAGGGACCTGGAGGAGGTAGGCCTGGTCAATGTGGGGATGGAGGGACCTGGAGGAGGTAGGCCTGGTCAATGTGGGGATGGAGGGTCCTGGAGGAGGTAGGCCTGGTCAATGTGGGGATGGAGGGACCTGGAGGAGGTAGGCCTGGTCAATGTGGGGACGGAGGGTCCTGGAGGAGGTAGGCCTGGTCAATGTGGGGATGGAGGGACCTGGAGGAGGTAGGCCTGGTCAATGTGGGGACGGAGGGACCTGGAGGAGGTAGGCCTGGTCAATGTGGGGATGGAGGGACCTGGAGGAGGTAGGCCTGGTCAATGTGGGGATGGAGGGACCTGGAGGAGGTAGGCCTGGTCAATGTGGTGACGGAGGGTCCTGGAAGCTAAAAAGAAGAGAATTTGGAATCAGAGAAGTCCCATCTTCCAGTGAAGTACATTGTACAGGGATTGACATCACTCCCCTGTCCACACCACCCCCACTACATCTCCCCAACATTCATGGCTGATCCCGTCCTTTCAGGTAGACACACCTGTGCTTAGGGCTCAGATAACACCACATGACCCCGCCCCTACCAATTGAAACTAAGGAGATGATTGAACAACACTCAATGCAGACAGTATCACGTTAATGATGGGCCTTGGTGTCCTACGCCTCATTCCGAACTACTTCTTATCAGCTTGCTTTCCCTGGATGCCCAGACATGTTTCCCATGGCCTACCCTGCTGCTTCCTCTAGGGGCAACCTGAGGTCCCGTGTCACAAGGGGTGGTTAGTTGCACACGATAAAGCAGAGCCTCTCGGGACTGAGGCGACCCTTGCCCTCATGGCCATTTAGTGCTGGAAAGCATCCAATGTGGGGCTGCCTCTTTGATGCAGCTGCCTGGGAAGCCTGACCCTGCCTCCTATGTGATACTTGAGCAGACAGCTGAAGGGCTTGGCAGGAAGCCTGGTATGTTCTTCTGTTCTGAGAGAGAAACGGCATCGTGCCAGCAGCCTCCTGCTGTGCTCCTGGTACTGGGCCAGGCTCAGGGAGCCACTGATGAATGGGAGGGATGATTTAATTGTTCCCAAAAGGTTCTGAAAGACCAGAGAGAGGATCTCGTCACCCAAAGTATCTGAAAATCAAAGACAGGGCTCTCTGAAGCCTAACCTCAGGGCCTCTGGGGCTGCAGCCCTGTGCTTCTGATGAGGAGACACTGACTTGGACTAATAATTAGGAGTCCTGAGTTCAAATCCCGCCACGGCAGCTGGGGAATTTAAATTCAATTAATTAAAATAAAATCTGGAATTTAAAAAAAACTAGTATCAGTAATGGTGGCCATGAAACTACCGGATTGTCGTAAAATCCCATCTGGTTCACTAATGTCCTTTAGGGAAGGAAACCTGCTGTCCTTACCCGGTCTGGCCTATATGTGACTCCAGACCCACAGCAATGTGGTTGATTCTTAATTGCCCTCTGAAAAGGCCTAGCAAGTCACTCAGATGTAAAATCTCGCTAAAAAAAGTCATAATAAGAATAAAACCGGACAGACCACCCGGCATCGGACCACTGGGCACTGGACACGACAACGGCAAACCAAGCCCAGTCGACCCTGCAAAGTCCTCCTCACTAACATCTGTAAACAATTTTACAACACCAAGTTATAGTCCAGCAATTTTATTTTAAATTCACAAGCTTTCGGAGGCTTCCTCCTTCGTCACCTGAGGAAGGAGGAAGCCTCCGAAAGCTTGTGAATTTAAAATAAAATTGCTGGACTATAACTTGGTGTTGTAAAATTGTTTACTATTGTCAACCCCAGTCCATCACCGGCATCTCCACATCATCACTAACATCTGGGGACTTGTGCCAAAATTAGAAGAGCTATCCCACAGACCAGTCAAGAAACAGCCTGACATAACCATACTCACAGAATCATACCTTTCAGCCAATGTCCCAGACTCTTCCATCACCATCCCTGGGTATGTCCTGTCCCACCAGCAGGACAGACCCACCAGAGGTGGCGGTACAGTGATATACAGTCAGGAGGGAGTGGCCCTGGGAGTCCTCAACGTTGACTCCGGACCCCATGAAATCTCATGGCACCAGGTCAAACATGGGCAAGGAAACCTCCTGCTGATTACCGCCTACCGCCCTCCCTCAGCTGATGAATCAGTCCTCCTCCATGTTGAGCACCACTTGGAGGAAGCACTGAGGGTAGCAAGGGCACAGAATGTACTCTGGGTGGGGGACTTCAATGCCCATCACCAAGAGTGGCTCGGTAGCACCACCACTGACCGAGCTGGCCGAGTCCTAAAGGACAGAGCTGCCAGACTGGGCCTGCGGCAGGTGGTGAGCGAACCAACACGAGGGAAAAACCTACTTGACCTCGTCCTCACCAATCTACCTGTCGCAGATGCATCTGTCCATGACAGTATTGGTAGGAGTGACCACCGCACAGTCCTCGTGGAGATGAAGTCCCGTCTTCGCACTGAGGACACAATCCAACGTGTTGTGTGGTACTGTCACCGTGCTAAATGGGATAGATTCAGAACAGATCTAGCAGCTCAAAACTGGGCATCCATGAGGCGCTGTGGGCCATCAACAGCAGCAGAATTGTATTCCAGCATAATCTGTAACCTCATGGCCCGGCATATTCCTCACTCTACCATTACCACAAGCCAGGGGATCAACCCTGGTTCAATGAGGAGTGTAGAAAAGCATGCCAGGAGCAGCACCAGGCGTACCTAAAAATGAGGTGCCAACCTGGTGAAGCTACAACTCAGGACGACATGCATGCTAAACAGCGGAAGCAACATGCTATAGACAGAGCTAAGCGATCCCACAACCAATGGATCAGATCAAAGCTCTGCAGTCCTGCCACATCCAGTCGTGAATGGTAGTGGACAATTAAACAACTAACGGGAGGAGGAGGCTCTGTAAACATCCCCATCCTCAATGATGGCAGAGTCCAGCACGTGAGTGCAAATGACAAGGCTGAAGCGTTTGCAACCATCTTCAGCCAGAAGTGCCGAGTGGATGATCCATCTCAGCCTCCTCCCGATATCCCCACCATCACAGAAGCCAGTCTTCGGCCAATTCGATTCACTCCAAGTGATATCAAGAAACGGCTGAGTGCACTGGATACAGCAAAGGCTATGAGCCCCGATAACATCCCGGCTGTAGTGCTGAAAACTTGTGCTCCAGAACTAGCCGCGCCTCCAGCCAAACTGTTCCAGTACAGCTACAACACTGGCATCTACCCGACAATGTGGAAAATTGCCCAGGTATGTCCTGTCCACAAAAAGCAGGACAAATCCAATCTGGCCAATTACCGCCCCATCTGTCTACTCTCAATCATCAGCAAAGTGATGGAAGGTGTCGTCGACAGTGTTATCAAGCAGCACTTACTCACCAATAACCTGCTCACCGATGCTCAGTTTGGGTTCTGCCAGGACCACTCGGCTCCAGACCTCATTATAGCCTTGGTCCAAACATGGACAAAAGAGCTGAATTCCAGAGGTGAGGTGAGAGTGACTGCCCTTGACATCAAGGCAGCATCTGACCGAGTGTGGCACCAAGGGGCCCTAGTAAAATTGAAGTCAATGGGAATCAGGGGGAAAGCTCTTCAGTGGTTGGAGTCATACCTAGCACAAAGGAAGATGGTAGTGGTTGTTGGAGGCCAATCATCTCAGCCCCAGGAATTTGCTGCAGGAGTTCCTCAGGGCAGTGTCCGAGGCCAACCATCTTCAGCTGCTTCATCAATGACCTTCCCTCCATCATAAAGTCAGAAAAGGGGATGTGTGCTGATGATTGTACAGTGTTCAGTTCCATTCTCAACCCCTCAGATAATGAAGCAGTCCGTGCCCGCATGCAGCAAGACCTGGACAACATCCAGGCTTGGGCTGATAAGTGGCAAACAACATTCGCGCCAGACAAGTGCCAGGCAATGACCATCTCCAACAAGAGAGAGTCTATCCACCTCCCGTTGACATTCAATGGCATTACCATCGCCGAATCCCACATCATCAACATCCTGGGGGTCACCATTGACCAGAAACTTAACTGGACCAGCCACATAAATACTGAGGCTACAAGAGCAGGTCAGAGGCTGGGTATTCTGCAGTGAGTGACTCACCTCCTGACTCCCCAAAGCCCTTCCACCATCTACAAGGCACATGTCAGGAGTGTGATGGAATACTCTCCACTTGCCTGGATGAGTGCAGCTCCAACAACACTCAAGAAGCTCGACACCATCCAGGACAAAGCAGCACGCTTGATTGGCACCCCATCCATCACCCTAAACATTCACTCCCTTCACCACCGGCGCAGCATGGCTGCAGTGTGTACCATCCACAGGATGCACTGCAGCAACTCGCCAAGGCTTCTTCGACAGCACCTCCCAAACCCGCGACCTCTACCACCTAGAAGGACAAGGGCAGCAGGCACATGGGAACAACACCTCCTGCACGTTCCCCTCCAAGTCACACACCATCCCGACTTGGAAATATATTGCCGTTCCTTCATCGTCACTGGAAGTCCCTTCCTAACAGCACTGTGGGAGAACCGTCACCACACGGACTGCAGCGGTTCAAGAAGGCGGCTCACCACCACCTTCTCAAGGGCAATTAGGGATGGCCAATAAATGCCGGCCTCGCCAGCGACGCCCACATCCCATGAACGAATAAAAAAAACTTGAGCGGACAGCTGAAGGGCTTGGCAGGAAGCCTGGTATGTTCTGCTATTCCGAGAGAGGAACGGCATCGTGCCAGCAGCCTCCTGCTGTGCTCCTGGTACTGGGCCAGGCTCAGGGAGCCACTGATGAATGGGAGGGATTATTTAATGGTTCCCAAAAGGTTCTGAAAGACCAGAGAGAGGATCTCGTCTCCCAGCCCCAAGTATCTGAAAATCAAAGACAGGGCTCTCTCAAGCCTAACCTCAGGGCCTCTGGGGCTGCAGCCCTGTGCTTCTGATGAGGAGACACTGACTTGTCCCAGGCCACCCAACAAGTGGGTCGGGGGGCGATTGTTACGGAATGCAATGAAGGTGTCACTGCATCTGCTGCAGGTCCTGGACGAGGACCTTGGAACCTGCTCATAGATGTAATGCTCATCAAACATCCTTTTCAGAGCAGGGCCCATTAGGTCATGGTAGCCCTCTGCAAGATTAGGTGGAGTTCCTAAAATGCACAGGTGTGCTGTACCTTAATATGGTTAATTACATGAGACAAGCATGAGGTTAGTATGTAAGCACATTCCCATTACGTGTGGTTAATACGTAAATGAGTTAGAAGTCGCGTGAACCACTTCCCCCTCCTGCGCTTTTAGTGTTACTATCTGTTTATTCTTCTCCAGGCATTCCACACACATGAATGATTATAGTTGTCCTTGATAGCTTTCACTTCTCCATCTGCTTCAGATATTTATTGCAGAGAGGCCTATTCTCCTTTCACATTCCTCTCCTGGTCCCCAGATGTTCTGGCGTCGATCCAGCAACTAACATTCTGTTCTGCAACTCCCTGCTGGACCTTGAATCATTATGTGTCTAGAGTATGATTTAATCTAATTTAACCCTTACTACCATTAAACCTGACCATCTTCATAATGCCAACTGTTCTACCTGGCTTACTGACTCTGACATACTCCACCCTTGGGCTCCACAAAGGCCCCTTCTCATGGCCCTGCAGTCTTCTCGCTTTGGTAAGATTAGTTTTTCCATTGTGTTTTTCCTTAACTTAATCTTTTTCCAGGTTCTCCTTACTGGGCAGAGCATGTTGACAAGAATGACCAGAACCCTGAGCTGCAAAATTAGCAGGAATGCAGAAGTGGGCCTTGTCCTGCACTGTACATCAGTCCCACCACTCATGGTTACCTAGAGTGGCAATAGATCGTTCTATTGCTGCATGTTCACCAAGTGTTTCTGAGAGTTGCAGGAACATTGCAATATAGATTTATGGTTAGGGAAAGAGGTAGAATAGTTTGGCCAAAGTAGCAACCGCCCGCAGAGCTCCTGTCTGGAGGGTAATGTTTACTTGTATTTCTGTAACATTATGGGCCCTTACAGGCACCGATTCTTTATCCCCAATTTTAGTCACGTTAGTTGGTGTAAATAAGACCATAAGACCATAAGAGATAGGAGCAGGAGTAGGCCATTTGGCCCTTCGAAAATGTGTCTAACTCAGTCTTGAATGTATTCAATGACTCAGCCTCCACAGCTTTTTGGGGTAAAGAATTCCAAAGATTCACGACCATCTGGGAGAAGAAATTCCTCCTCATTTCCATCTTAAACGGGCGACTCCTTATTCTGAGGCTATGCCCCCTCGTTTTAGATTCCCCCATGAGGGGTAACATCCTCTCAGCATCTACCCTATCGAGTCCCCTCAGAATCTTGTATGTTTCAATAAGATCTCCTCTCATTCTTCTAAACTCCAATGAGTATAGACCCAACCTGTTCAATCTTTCCTCATAAGGCAACCCTTCCATACCCGGAATCAACCCAGTGAAACAAAGTACTAGTCGACCTAGTAAAGCAAAAGGTCGATTGCCAAATGGGAGACCAGGTGTTCCTGTGTGCTCCTCTCTCCAATACCTTCCTCTCTCCAAATAATCAGTTTTGGTCCTCTTTGAATTCCATCGATCAGCTTGTGTGGTGCAGTTCGGGGATTCTTCAACGATAGCAAAATACTGCTGGAAACACTCAGCAGGTCAAGCAGCATCTGTGGAGAAAGAAACAGAGTTAACATTTCAGGTTGGTGACCTTTCATCAGTTAGAGATTTAACAGTTTTTAAGCAAGTGCAGTGCCAGGGAAAAGGGGGGCAGAGAAAGAAGTGGAGGGCAGGAGTGATTAAACGAGAAAAGTGACGATCGTGCAAGGCAAAATGGAGTGGTAACGGGACAAGTAAAGAAACAAAAGATGGGTCTGGTGGAACCATTACCAGCACCTGGGAACTGCGGGTATGATCTGAAGTTGTTGAACTCAGTGTTGGTGTTGGAAGGCTGAAAAGTGCCTAATTGAAAGTGGCAAGCAACCGGAAACTCAGGGTCACCATGGGTGATCACTTTGCTGAACATCTCCGCTCAGTCCGCATGCATGACCCTGAGCTTCCAGTCGCTCACCACTTTAATTCTCTATCCCACTCCCAACCTGAACTCTCTGTCCTCGGCCTCTTACACTGTTCCAATGAAGCTCAGTGCAAGCTCGAGGAATAGCACCTCATCTTTCGATTAGGCACTTTACAGCCTTCCGGCCTTAACATTGAGTTTAACAACTTCAGACCTTAACCGCTGCTGGTAGTCCAGGTGAGTTAAGATGAGGCGTTTTGTAAAAGCCTTTAACTGCACCCTGTAGAGCTACCTGTCTGTACCTGATTTCCCGTTATCTAGTTCCACCAGATAGACGGAGGGGCTCGCTTGGTGAATGACATGGATGGGTCCCTCCGCCCTGGTTTGGGGAAGGGTTTCTTGTCAGAGATCTGCTGAGCTATCACTCAATCTCCTACCTAGTAGAAGATTGCACCTTTACTGAAATACAACTGCATCTTTCGCTGGATGTGACCACTCACAGATGCTCCCTGTCTCTGCACTCCCTCCACACACTGCACCAACTGCTGCATCCACTGTTCTGGAGCAGCAGCCTCTTTCTGTAAACCCGTCCTCGAGCACACAGCAGAGATGTTCTAGAATTGCATCGGGCGGCCTGTCACACCCAGACTTAAAGCAACAGTCCCCTGGATTGCCATCAAAATCAGGGGTACTGTCAGGTCCCAATCTTTCCCTGACTCCTCCACCACCGGCTACAGCAGTGTTTTGATGGTGTGGTTCATACGTTTCCTGACCTGGAGCTTGAGGGTGATACAGAATTTGAATTTTCTGATCTATCCCCAGCAATGCACACATCTCCTTCATTACCTCACCCACAAACCCTGTACCGTTTTCGCTGTCCACATATCGCACTCTGAAAGGACTTGTTCAACAGATACTTTCACAGTAGCAAGGTCTGTGCAGTGGTGGGTGGGAATGAGCTTCGACCCACTTATCGACAATAACAAGGATTCTCCTGTAAACCCACCGACCCTCACAGCTTCCTTGATAACATTTCCTCCCACCCCGCTTCCTGTAAGGACTCTATTCCATTCTCCCAGTTATTATTGAATCTGCTTCCACCGTCCTTTCAGGCAGTGAATTCCAGATCATTACAACTTGCTGCTTAAAAAAATGTTTCCTCATGTCTCCTCTGGCTCTTTTGCCAATCACTTTAAATCTGTGTCCTCTGGTTACCGACCCTTCTACACTGGAAACAGTTTCTCCTTATTTACTCCGTCAAAACCCTTCATGATTTTGAACACCTCTATCAAATCTCCCCTTAATCTTCTCTGCTCCAAGGAGAACAATCCCAGCTTCTCCAGTCTCTCCACATAACTGAAGTCCCTCATCCCTGGAATCATTCTAGTAAATCTCTTCTGCACCCTCTCTAAGGCCTCGACATCCTTCCTAAAGTGTTGAGGCCTGAATTGAACACAATACTCCAGCTGAGGCCTAACCAGTGTTTTATAAAGGTTTAGCATAACTTCCTTGCTTTTGTACTCTATGCCTCTATTAATAAAGCCCACGATCCCATATGGTTTTTTAACAGCTTTCTCAATTGTCCTGCCACCTTCAAAGATTTGTGTACATTAACCCCCAGGTCTCTCTGTTCCTGCACCCCTTTAAAATTGTACTATTTAGTTCATTTGCCTCTCCTCATTCTTCCTACCAAAATGTATCACTTCACACTTCTCTGAGTTAAATTTCATTTGCCATGTGTCCGCCCATTTCACCTGTCTGTCTATGTCCTCCTGAAGTCTGTTACTATCCTCCACATTGTTTACTACATTTCTGAGTTTCATATCATCTGCAAACTATGAAATTATACCCTGTATACCAAGTCCAGGTCATTAATATGTATCAAAAAGAGCAGTGATCCTAATACTGACCCCTGGGGAACACCACTGTATACTTCCCTCCAGTCTGAAAAACGACCATTCATCACTACTCTCTGCTTTCTGCCCCTTAGCCAATTTTGTATCCACACTGCCACTGTCCCATTAATCCCATGGGCTTTAATTTTGCTAACAAGTCTATAATGTGATTCTTTAACAAATGCCTTTTGAAAGTCTAAATACACAACATCAACCGCACTACCCTCATCAACTGTTACTCTATCAAAGAACTCAATCAAGTTAGTCCAACAGGATTTTCCTTCAACAAATCTGTTCCAGTTCCACTTCTTCCATTCTGATGAAAGGTCATCGACCTGAAACATTAACTCTGTTTCTCTCTCCATAGATGCTTCCTGACCTGCTGAGTGTTTCCAGCATTTTCTGTTTTTATTTCAGATTTCCAGCATCTACAGTATTTTGCTTTTGACGAGGAGGTTATTTATTGACCCGGGACGTTTGAGGAAGCTCACCTGTATAAACAATCTATAGGCAATCGCAGGGTCCTGGAGGGATTGATTAAGGAGCAGTGTATGTTTCTTACGGGGGGATCGGGTCACGGTGAGCACAGGGAACAGTGTTGTCTCGATGGGAATGAACCTTTTCCTTCCATTGAGGCCACCAGGCCATGGTTCGTAAGCGATCAAGAGCGGTCTGCAGACTTAAAGGACCACCGGACGGAATATCATGGACAACAAGAATGAGATAGCGGTGAAGTGTGGACGGGCCATGTCTGAACATCCTTTTCCAAATCAAGGGACAGAGAAACGATACCAATCATGACCGGCTGACCAGCCTGTAACTGGGACCTCCACAAGGAGAGTTGAGAGTCTGTCGAATGTACCACGGGGAGGTCAAAGATTCCTGAACGAGTTTGGGTAGTGACTACGGCAACTGAAGCAGCAGATGGGGGTTCCCATGGGGTTCCAGAGATACCAGCTTGCTTAGCAGCTTCACCTACCTGATCATTAGCACGGCACTTTTTACATAGAAATTACAGCACAGAAACAGGCCATTTGACCCAACTGGCCAGTGTTTATGCTCCACACAAGTCTCCTCCCACCCTATTTCATCTAAACCTATCAGCATATCCTTTTATTCCTTTATCCCTCATGTACGTTTCTAGCTTTCCCTTAAATGCATCCATGCTATTCGCCTCAACTACTCCTTGTGCTAGCAAGTTCCACATTCGAACAACTCTCTGGGTAAAGAATTTTCTCCTGAGTTCCCTATTGGATTTATTAGTGGCTATCTTATATTCAAGGCCCCTAGTTTTGGATTCCCCACAAGTGGAAACATCTTCTCTAAGTCTACCCTCAGATAATGAAGCAGTCCGAGCCTGCATCCAGCAAGACCTGGACAATGTCCAGGATTGGGCTGATAAGTGGCAAGTAACATTCGCACCAGACAAGTGCCAGGCAATGACCATCTCCAACAAGAGAGAGTCTAACCACCTCCCCTTGACATTCAACGGCATTACCATCACCGAATCCCCCACCATCAACATCCTGGGGGTCATCATTGACCAGAAACTGAACTGGACCAGCCATATAAATACTGTGGCTACAAGAGCAGGTCAGAGGCTGGGTATTCTGCGGCAAGTGACTCACCTCCTGACTCCCCAAAGCCTTTCCACCATCTACAAGGCACAAGTCAGGAGTGTGATGGAATACTCTCCACTTGACTGGATCAGTGCAGCTCCAACAACACTCAAGAAGCTCAACCCCATCCAGGACAAAGCAGCCCGCTTGATTGGCACCCCATCCACCACCCAAAACATTCATTCCCTTCACCACCGGCGCACAGTGGCTGCAGTGTGTACCATCCACAGGATGCACTGCAGCAACTCGCCAAGGCTTCTTCGACAGCACCTCTGAAACCCGTGACCTCCACCACCTAGCAGGACAAGAGCAGCTGGCACATGAGAACAACACCACCTGCACGTTCCCCTCCAAGTCACACACCATCCCGACTTGGAAATATATCGCCGTTCCTTCATCGTCGCTGGGTCAAAATCCTGGAACTCCCTTCCTAACAGCACTGTGGGAGAACCTTCACCACACGGACTGCAGCAGTTCAAGAAGGCGGCTCACCACCACCTTCTCAAGGGCAATTAGGGATGGACAATAAATGCTGGCCTTGCCAGCGACGCCCACATCCCATGAACGAATAAAAAAAAAAGCCAATTATTTTAAATTAAAATGCAACGGTTGTTGCTTGGTGAATTAAAAACAGATATAGGTGTCCTCAGAAGGGGTTAACTTCTTTGCAGATACAAAATGACGGAGCCAGATATGTAAGGGGTTTCTTTTTTACTGTTTCTCGGGCTTATAATAGGTCAGCCAGTTATGTTTTTCCTGAGCTGCCCTGCCCGCAGTGCGGTTGCGAATCGCTTACCCCTTCCTGATTCTGAGCTGAGGACTTATCGAGTGGTAACAAAGACAGACAAACAGACCAGTGGATTGGTACAAGGAAAACCAATGTTTATTAATAAGAAAACTAAAACTACAAGGTAAACAGTATAATACAGAAGATAAAAAGAAAGAAATCGCTATGGATGTAATACAGTCTTACACTTATCGGGGGTGGAAGAAACGGACACATCGAGGGAAAATTCTAAAATCACAAGTTTAGCAATATCCCCTTTAACCCCCAACCTTACACCTATGCTAAGCTGTCTTGTGGTGGCCAGAAAATTAATGCTCACCGGTGAAAACAGATGAAAAGGCCTGGCCTCCTGCTGCGTTTGCGAGGTTTTTCTGGATGGCCTTCCTTCTCAAGTCTGAGCTAGTGAGCAGCAGGACCCCGGCCACCAGGCGAAGAGAGCAGAGCAGAGAGAGATACTGGGCAGCCCCAGTTATACCCTCTTGGTAACAGGTTTTCTTCATACCTCATCAGCTTGCTTCATTGTTTGATTTAAGCACGAAACGTAAGACAAAGGACCCCATCTCTGGCCCATTTACATTAATGGCCAATTCCTGTATTTCTGAGTTCCATAACTGCTTTAAGACAAAGGACCTAATTCCTGGCCCATTTACATAATGGCCGTTTCCTGTATCGATCTGTTCGCTAACTGCTTTACCATTGTTCCGAATGTACCTTGATGGTTCACCTTTTGTCCTGCGATCACTTCCTGCTCGAATTTTGATGTGTTGGCCGGCCATGTTGATAGCTTGCCTCAGGGCTAGAAAGCAGCTGCATTGTTTAAAGAAACCTGTCTGAAACACGAAGCCTGCCAAGTTGTTGAGAATGCAATTTCAAATCTGCCGGTCCTCGGCCATGTGTCTGACCGCAGCCATTTTGAGAGACCTTGGATTTTTTAAAACAGTCACACCAGGGTTTCTTTAATAACTCCAATAAATCTTCGGGGTGGGGGGAACATGTGAAATTTTGCGAATCCCTTCAGATATCATCAGACGTACGCAGTGTTCTCAGCGTACCTCAACGTCACTTCTACGTAGATTTTTTAAAAACCTTTTGTATTAGGGGATAGCATTTCAGTTTGTTCATCTTAGCTTTAAGTTAGTCAAACATTTCCAAATTGTTGACATAGAGACAGAAGATTAAGCTTAACTTAGCCAAATAAAATTACATTTGGCAAAATGTTTTCAAACCCTTTTATCTACAAACTTTGCAGATTAAATTCCAATTGTTATTAAAGCATTTAACATTTATTTATGATAATTCTTATTCAAGCAATCATTAGACCAAGCTCTCTGCCCTCCGATGTCCGCTGGATGTGTGTGACCATTGGACAATCTCTTCTCTGAGTTCTGTGGGGATGATCATTGGGTTCTGATAACGGACCAATTTATCTGTCAAATGTACCTTTACTTTTACAATAGCTACCAAATGTGTTCGATTTCGGGCCAGTTCCAAAGTTTTTTTTGTAAGAGGTCAGGGGTGGGCAATGGCTTTCCATCCACTGAGGTGAACCCTGCCTTCTCCCAGAGAGGTAAATATTCACTCAGTGACAAATAAATAAAATGGCTGTTGGAGAAAATGGCGAGGGCTCATTGCCCGACACCCATCTGGAGGTCAGAGGTCGCTGTGGCTAATTCAGCTCGCTGTGCTGATCGGCCTCCAATTAAATCTTCTAATGCACCTGACAATAACAACTTGGTGGGGGAGTGGGCGGTCAGAAGTTCGACTTTATCTAATCTGTGATACAGGCAAATTTGTCAGTGGTCCAGTAGACAGTTAAAAGGTGTTTCTCACAGGCGGTGAACGCCTGTTCCGCCGATGGCGGTGTTTGAGAGGCAGATGTTACAGGAACCTGAACACCATGTTGTTCTTGGAACAAAACAGCTGACACCACAATGTCGCTCTTCACAACTCCGAGGACGTGTGGTTCACCAGCCTTTGGGGTTTAATAAAAATCCACTCACTGTGATCACTTCTAACAGTTCTTTTAACAGATCGTAATGACAAATGGAGGGGGAGTTGTGAAATCCCTGCGGTAAACAGGTCCAGGTATACTGTTGCAACAGATTGTTACACAAGATTAGGACTCGTGGGATTGGGGGTAATATATTAATATGGATTGAGGATTAGTTAACGAACAGAAAACAGAGAGTAGGAATAAATGAGTCATTCTCAGGTTGGCAGGTTGTAACCAGTGGGGTGCCACAAGGATCAGTGCTTGGGCCTCAGCTATTTACAATCTATATCAATGACTTAGATGAGGGGACCGAGTGTAATGTATCCAAGTTTGCTGATGACACAAAGCTAGGTGGGAAGGTAAGTTGTGAGGAGGACACAAAGGGATATAGCCAGATTAAGTGAATGGGCGAGAAGGTGAGAGAGGGAGTGTAATGTGGGGAAATGTGAAATCATCGACTTTGGTAGGAAGAATAGAAAAGCAGAATATTTTTTAAAAGGTGAGAGACTTAGAAATGTTGAAGTCAGAGGGATTTGGGTGTCCTTGTACTTGAATCACAAAAATTTAGCAGCAATTAGGAAGGCAAATGGCATGTTGGCCTTTATTGCAAGGGGGTTGGAGTACAAGAGTAGAGAGGTCTTGCTGCAATTGTACAGGGCTTTGGTGAGACCACACCTGGAGTACTGTGTACAGTTTTGGTCTCCTTACCTAAGGAAGGATTATACTTGCCTTAGAGGGGGTGCAACAAAGGTTCACTAGATTGATTCCTGGGATGAAAGGATTGTCCTATGAGGAGAGATTGAGTAGAATGGGCCTATATTCACTGGAGTTTAGAAGAATGAGAGGTGATCTCATTGAAACATATAAAATTCTTAGACACCTTGACAGGGTAGATGCTGAGACGTTGTTTCCTCTGGTTGGACAGGCTAGAACTAGGGGTCATAGTCCCAAGATTCCCCAGGTCGGCCATTTAGGACCGAGATGAGGATATATTTCTTCACTCAGAGGGTTGTGAATCTTTGGAATTCTCTACTCCAGAGGGCTGTGGATGCTCAGTCCTTGAGTATATTCAAGACTGAGATCAATAGATTTTTGGACACTAAGGGAATCAAGGGATATGGGGATAGGGCGGGAAAGTGGAGTTGAGGTCGAAGATCAGCCATGATCTTATTGAATGGCGGAACAAGCTTGAGGGGCTCTATGGCCTACTCCTGCTCCTATTTCTTATGTTCTTATGTCCTGAGGTGTGTTTTTATTTTTGTATGATATGGTTCCTTTTAAACAACAGGGAGCTTCACTAGGTTCATAGGCCATTCAAAGCTCCACCTGCTGCTCCTCCCGAGATGGCCTTCCACACCAGGCATTGCAGCAGGCCGAGTCCCCAGGCATGATGGTGATCGATGAGTGTGGGCCATGAGGGTGAAGACGAGGGAGATAGTGCACCACAGTGGCAGTGAGTTCCTCACAACTTGTTGTTGGAGGTGAGGGGTAGGTAGGGACGAGTTCATGGAAATGATTGATGGGGCAATAAAGAAGTGGAGGGTTATCATTGCTCTCCAGGGTGACCCTGGAGTAGTAGGTGGTCTTGGCAGAGGTGGGTGAGCACTTGATATTGTCCATCTGATATGGTGATGGCTGGTTTAGCCTGTTGTGTACCGGATAAACCCAGGCCTGTGCTCCTTGGGCTCGCAGGAGTGAAGATGGGGGCCGGACCAGGGGAAGGATGAAGGAAAGAAATAAATGAGCCAAAACACAGCAGCCAAATTGCACACAGCAAGGTCCCACAAACAGAAAAGAGATGATGTTGGTGAAGTGGCGGAGTGGGGCGTATACCTGCCTATGCAATCCCACCAGCAGCTACTCACAATGTGGAGGTCTCACTCCCCCAGCAGACAGGGGAGTTTTTGTTGGAGTTTTTTAGATCATGCTGATAGCACTCGATAAGGTTCCACATAAAAGACTGTTAAAAAAATAAGAGCACTTGGAATTTTTTTT
Source organism: Heptranchias perlo (assembly GCF_035084215.1). Lineage (NCBI taxonomy): Eukaryota > Metazoa > Chordata > Chondrichthyes > Hexanchiformes > Hexanchidae > Heptranchias > Heptranchias perlo. Next base: position 56,704,107 of record NC_090342.1, read on the forward strand.
TATTCGTTCATGGGATGTGGGCGTCGCTGGCAAGGCCGGCATTTATTGCCCATCCCTAATTGCCCTTAAGAAGGTGGTGGTGAGCCGCCTTCTTGAACTGCTGCAGTCCGTGTGGTGAAGGTTCTCCCACAGTGCTGTTAGGAAGGGAGTTCTAGGATTTTGACCCAGTGACGATGAAGGAACGGCGATATATTTCCAAGTCGGGATGGTGTGTGACTTGGAGGGGAACGTGTAGGTGGTGTTGTTCCCATGTGCCTGCTGCTCTTGTCCTTCTAGGTGGTAGAGGTCGCGGGTTTGGGAGGTGCTGTCGAAGAAGCCTTGGCGAGTTGCTGTAGTGCATCTTGGATGGTATACACTGCAGCCACGGTGCGCCGGTGGTGAAGGGAGTGAAAGTTTAGGGTGGTGGATGGGGTGCCAATCAAGCAGGCTGCTTTGTCCTGAATGGTGTCGAGCTTCTTGAGTGTTGTTGGAGCTGCACTCATCCAGGCAAGTGGAGAGTATTCCATCACACTCCTGACTTGTGCCTTGTAGATGGTGGAAAGGCTTTGGGGAGTCAGAAGGTGAGTCACTCACCGCAGAATACCCAGCCTCTGACCTGCTCTTGTAGCCGCAGTATTTATATGGCTGGTCCAGTTAAGTTTTTGGTAAATGGTGACCCCCAGGATGTTGATGGTGGGGGATTCGGCGATGGTAATGTCGTTGAATGTCAAGGGGAGGTGGTTAGATTCTCTCTTGTTGGAGATGGTCATTGCCTGGCACTTGTCTGGCGCGAATGTTACTTGCCACTTATCGGCCCAATCCTGGATGTTGTCCAGGTCTTGCTGCATGGGGGCACAGACTGCTTCATTATCTGAGGGGTTGCGAATAGAACTGAACACTGTGCAATCATCAGTGAACATCCCCATTTCTGACCTTATGATGGAGGGAAGGTCATTGATGAAGCAGCTGAAGATGGTTGGGCCTAGGACACTGCCCTGAGGAACTCCTGCAGCAATGTCCTGGGGCTGAGATGATTGGCCTCCAACAACCACTACAATTGGAGGCAACCTATTGACTTGGATAGAACTGGTTTAGAAATAGGAGGCAGAGAGTAGGGATAATGGGTATGTACTCATATTGGCAGAATGTGACTTGGTGGTGGATGGGATGCCAGTCAAGTGGGCTGCTTTGTCAGGGGTGATATCAGAAAGCATTTCTTCACACAAAGGATAGTGGAAAACTGGAACTCTCCCCCCAATAAAGCCTTTGAGGCTGAGATTGATAGAATTTTGTTAGACAGGGGCATTAAAGGGTTTGGAACCAAGTCGAGTAGATAGAGTTAAGATACAGATCAACCATGCTCTAACTGAATGGTGGAACAGGCTCGAGGGGCTCAATGACCCACTCCTGTTCCTATGTTCCTGTGGTAGTCCAGGAGATCGATGGAGATACCAGCCAAACTTTAGGAGGAGGGGATAGCAGCTGTTGACATTTGTGTAGTGGCAACAGTTACTGCCCGTGTGTTTGAATTTAGCAATTCTCCCCGCTTGTTCATTTGATTCCCATGGGTGCCCTGCCAGCAGAATGATCAGGGCCACAGAATGGTTATGGGAGGGGAACCATGGCAGAAATCGAGGTAGCCAGTTCTGGTGCGGAGTTTGAACTGAGGGGTCCTGCCCCACTCCACCTGTCAGACCACCACCCTGAAGTGGGTGGTTTTCATAAGGAAAGTTCAGGCCACTTATATCAGAGGAAGTTGTGAAGAGTCTGCTGCTCACCACATCGTGACTCCCTTCTGCAGTGCTGGTCACTGAGGCACGAGGGAGCTACTGATGTGCTGTGGGCAGTGCAGAGAAAAGTCACAAGGAGGATTGCCAGTGGAGGAGAAAACAACAGAGATTCAAATGTAGGAATAATATCAAGAAATCATTCTTCACATAAAGAGGGATCAACACTTGATTCAGGATGAGCCAAATGGCCTTGCTCATCCATTGTTATCTTGTGATCTCTTTTTCTTGAATGAAGAAGAGGAGCAATGGAAGGAGGATGAGCAACAGAGCAGCATTCGTAGATACACATAACCCAACTGGCAGAGCAGCTGTAGGAGTGAAGAGGAGGCACTGTGCAGTTCGTGTTTCCTGCAATTCCCAACAGCTATCACCTGTGTTCCAAAAGACATTGTGTGTTATAAGCAGCTGTGGAGTAGAAGGCAATGCTGCTGTCCGTTAGCCCCATACCTGTCGGCCACCTTTCCCGCAACTCCATGTTTGAACCTCTCTGATCAGGTTTTGGCCCCAATCAATGTCAATAGTGAGATCGTCAGTGACTGTGACCGTGGTGCACTATCCATCCTCATCTTTATTTCAGTAGTTTATAAACATGGTTAACCACACCATCCTTCTCCAACGCCTCTCCTCCGTTGTCCAGCTGTGTGGGAATGTCCTTGCTTTTTTTTTACAATTACCTATCCAGTCACAGCCAGAGAATCCCCGCAATGGCTTCTCTTCAAGCACACCCCTCCCCACCTCCCTCCACCCACTGCCACCCCGCACTGTTACCTCTGGACTCCCCCATGGATCTATTGCTGGCCCCCTCCTATTTCTCATCTACATGCTGCTCCTTTGTGACACCATCCGAAGACACGATATCAGGTTCCACGTGTACAGTGATGACTCCCAGCTCTACCTCACCACCACCTCCCTCGACCCCTCCACTGTCTCTGTGTTGTCAGACTGCTTGTCCAACATCAAGTTTTGGATGAACTGCAAATTCCTCCAATTAAACACTGAGAAGACCAAAGACATTGTATTTTATATTCAAGGAAATACAAGCCTAGTCTATGCAACCTATCTTCATAATTTAGCCCCGGTATCATGCTGGTGAATCTGTGCTGCACCCCCTCCAAGGCCAATATATCCTTCCTGAGGTGCGGTGCCCAGAACTGAATGCAGTCTCCAGATGTGGTCAAACCAGAGCTCTATACAGCTGTAACATAACTTCCTCCCCTTTATCTTCCAGCCCCCTTGAGATAAAGGCCAACATTCCATTTGCCTTTTTTCATTTCTTTTTGTACCTCTCCACTAGCTTTTAGTGATTTCTGTACTTGGACCCTTAAATCTCTCTGCTCCTCCACAGTTCCTAGCTTCTCGCCATTTACAAAATGCTTTGATCTATCTTAGATCCAAAGAGGATGACCTCACACTTCCTCACATTGAATTCCATCTGCCACAGTTTTGCCCACTCACTTAATCTATCAATGTCCATTTGCAACTTTCTGCTCCCATCTACACTATTTACTGTGCCACTTAACAATGTCGACAGCAAACTTGGATATATGACTCTCTGTTCACTGGTCTAAATCATTTCTAAATATAGTGAAAAGCTGAGGCCCCAGTTCAGATCCCTGGGGGACATCACTATTCACATCCTGCCAATTTGAGTACATTCCCATTATCCCTACTCTCTCTCTCCTACCTCCTAACCAATTCCCTACCCATGTCAATAGGTTGTCTCCAATTCCATGTGCTCTCATTTTTTTAACAGTCTCTTATGTGGAACCTTGTCAAATGCCTCTGGAACTCCATAATAATATCCATAGACACTCCCTTATCTACCACGTTAGTGACCTGCTCAAAAAATTCAACTAGGTTCGTTAGACATGACTTCCCCTTTACAAATCCATGCTGGCTCTCTCTGATCAGCTTATATTTGTCCAAATCCTCAGTCACTCTGTTCCTAATAACAGATTCTTCCTACAACTTCCTACAACTGACGTTAGACTAATAGGCCTATAATTACCTGGTTTATCTCTCGTACCCTTCTTAAATAATGGAGTGACATTGACAGTATTTCAATCCAAGGGGACAATTCCTGAATCGAGAGTGTTTTAGAAGATCGTGACTACAGCATCTACAATTTCCTCACCTTATTTTAATACCCTGGGGTGGAAATCACCAGGGTCCTGGAGATTGGTCTATTTTTAATCTCATTAGTTTCTCCATCGCCAGTTTTTTTACTTATATTGAATCTAGTTAGTTTCTCCCCTTGATTTATTTTTATTTTTCCTTGTATCTCTTGTACTTTATCCTCATCCTCCACTGTGAAGACCAATACAAAGTAATTATTTGACAATCAGCCATTTCCTGATTCCCAATTACCACCTGCGTCTGTCATTAAGGGGCCCACATTATTTTTAACCACCCTCTTTCTCTTAATATACTTGTAAAAACCTTTAGTGTTGTCCTTGATATCCCTCGCAAGCTTTTCCCCGTATTCCCTTTTTGCAGCTCTTACCACTTTCTTTATATCCCTTTGCTGTTCTTTATATCTCTCCCTGTCCGTGGGATCTCTACTGTTCTTTACCATCGTATAAGCCCTTTCTTTTAGCTTTATACTATCTCTCACTTCCCTTGTTTCATTACACAAGTAGAGCTCTTGCCCTTTAGGGATATGTACAGGTCTTGTATTCTACCAAATACCTTTTTGAATAGCTCCTGCTGTTTATCCGTAGTTTTATCTGTTAATCAATCTACCCAGTCTATTGTGGTCAATTCCTGCCTCATCCCTCCAAATTCAGCTTTACCTAAATTTAAAACCTTGGTTTTTGGCTCATCCTTCTCCCTCTCAAACCTACTATCGAATTCTATCATATTATGATCACTGTTAACTAGGCTTTCCCTTACCATTAGATTATTGACCAATTCTGGCTCATTACTCATTACTAAATCTAAGATGACCTGTTCTCTTGTTGGTTCAACGCGCATTGTTCCAGAAAACTGTCCCAAATACACTCAAGAAATTCGCTGCCTTTGAGCTGGATTACAAACAGCACCCTCTGTAGATGGGAGTAGGATTACAAACAACTCCCTCTGTAGATGGGAGTGGGATTACAAACAGCACCGTCTGTAGATGGGAGTGGGATTACAAACAGCACCGTCTGTAGATGGGAGTGGGATTACAAACAGCACCGTCTGTAGCTGGGAATAGGATTACAAACAGCACCCTCTGTAGATGGGAGTGGGATTACAAACAGCACCGTCTGTAGATGGGAGTAGGATTACAAACAGCACCGTCTGTAGCTGGGAATAGGATTACAAACAGCACCCTCTGTAGATGGGAGTGGGATTACAAACAGCACCTTCTGTAGCTGGGAATAGGATTACAAACAGCACCGTCTGTAGATGGGAGTAGGATTACAAACAGCACCCTCTGTAGATGGGAGTGGGATTACAAACAGCACCGTCTGTAGATGGGAATAAGATTACAAACAGCACCGTCTGTAGATGGGAGTAGGATTACAAACAGCACCCTCTGTAGATGGGAGTGGGATTATAAACAGCACCGTCTGTAGATGGGAGTAGGATTACAAACAGCACCGTCTGTAGATGGGAGTGGGATTACAAACAGCACCCTCTGTAGATGGGAGTGGGATTACAAACAGCACCGTCTGTAGCTGGGAATAGGATTACAAACAGCACCGTCTGTAGATGGGAGTAGGATTACAAACAGCACCGTCTGTAGATGGGAGTGGGATTACAAACAGCACCGTCTGTAGATGGGAGTAGGATTACAAACAGCACCGTCTGTAGATGGGAATAGGATTACAAACAGCACCCTCTGTAGATGGGAGTAGGATTACAAACAGCACCCTCTGTAGATGGGAGTAGGATTACAAACAGCACCCTCTGTAGATGGGAGTAGGATTACAAACAGCACCGTCTGTAGATGGGAGTAGGATTACAAACAGCACCCTCTGTAGATGGGAGTGGGATTACAAACAGCACCGTCTGTAGATGGGAATAAGATTACAAACAGCACCGTCTGTAGATGGGAGTAGGATTACAAACAGCACTGTCTGTAGATGGGAATAGGATTACAAACAGCACCCTCTGTAGATGGGAGTGGGATTACAAACAGCACCTTCTGTAGCTGGGAATAGGATTACAAACAGCACCGTCTGTAGATGGGAGTAGGATTACAAACAGCACCCTCTGTAGATGGGAGTGGGATTACAAACAGCACCGTCTGTAGATGGGAGTGGGATTACAAACAGCACCGTCTGTAGATGAGAGTGGGATTACAAACAGCACCGTCTGTAGCTGGGAATAGGATTACAAACAGCACCCTCTGTAGATGGGAGTGGGATTACAAACAGCACCGTCTGTAGATGGGAGTAGGATTACAAACAGCACCGTCTGTAGATGGGAGTGGGATTACAAACAGCACCCTCTGTAGATGGGAGTGGGATTACAAACAGCACCGTCTGTAGCTGGGAATAGGATTACAAACAGCACCGTCTGTAGATGGGAGTAGGATTACAAACAGCACCGTCTGTAGATGGGAGTGGGATTACAAACAGCACCGTCTGTAGATGGGAGTAGGATTACAAACAGCACCGTCTGTAGATGGGAGTGGGATTACAAACAGCACCGTCTGTAGATGGGAGTAGGATTACAAACAGCACCGTCTGTAGATGGGAATAGGATTACAAACAGCACCCTCTGTAGATGGGAGTAGGATTACAAACAGCACCCTCTGTAGATGGGAGTAGGATTACAAACAGCACCCTCTGTAGATGGGAGTAGGATTACAAACAACTCCCCAACTCCCTCTGTGGATGGGAGAAAATTATCATAGAATCAGAGAATAACACCGCACAGAAAGAGGTCATTCGGTCCTTCGTGCCTGTGCTGGCTCTTTGAAAGAGCTGTCCGATTAGTCCCATTTCCCTGCTCTTTCCCCACAGCCCTGCAAATTTTTCCACTTCAAGTATTTACCCAATTCCCTTTTGAAAGTTATTATTCAATTTGCTTCCACTGCCCATTCAGGCAGTGCATTCCAGGTCAGAACAACTCCCTCTAAGGATGGAGTGGGATTACAAACACCTCGCTCTTTGAATGGGGTGGGATTACAAATTCCTCGCTCTGTGGATGGAGTGGCATTACAAACACCTCGCTCTGTGAATGGAGCGGGATTACAAACACCTCGCTCTGTGAATGGAGTGGCATTACAAACACCTCGCTCTGTGAATGGAGCGGGATTACAAGTACCTCATTCTGTGGATGGAGTGGCATTACAAACACCTCGCTCTGTGAATGGAGCGGGATTACAAATTCCTCGCTCTGTGGATGGAGTGGCATTACAAACACCTCGCTCTGTGAATGGAGCGGGATTACAAGTACCTCATTCTGTGAATGGAGCGGGATTACAAACACCTCGCTCTGTGGACGGAGTGGGATTACAAACACCTCGCTCTGTGGATGGAGTGGGATTACAAACACCTCGTTCTGTGGATGGAGTGGGATTACAAATACCTCGCTCTGTGAATGGAGCGGGATTACAAATACCTTGCTCTTTGAATGGGGTGGGATTACAAACACCTCGCTCTGTGGATGGAGTGGGATTACAAACGCCTCGCTCTTTGAATGGGGTGGGATTACAAACACCTCGCTCTGTGGATGGAGTGGGATTACAAATACCTCGCTCTGTGAATGGAGTGGGATTACAAATACCTCGCTCTTTGAATGGGGTGGGATTACAAACACCTCGCTCTGTGGATGGAGTGGGATTACAAACGCTTCGCTCTTTGAATGGGGTGGGATACAAACACCTCGCTCTGTGGATGGAGTGGGATTACAAACACCTCGTTCTGTGGATGGAGTGGGATTACAAACACCTCGTTCTGTGGATGGAGTGGGATTACAAACACCTCGTTCTGTGGATGGAGTGGGATTACAAACACCTCGCTCTGTGGATGGAGTGGGATTACAAACACCTCGCTCTGTGAATGGAGTGGGATTACAAACACCTCGCTCTGTGGATGGAGTGGGATTACAAACACCTCGTTCTGTGGATGGAGTGGGATTACAAATACCTCGCTCTGTGGATGGAGCGGGATTACAAACACCTTGTTCTGTGGATGGAGTGGGATTACAAATACCTCGCTCTGTGAATGGAGTGGGATTACAAATACCTCGCTCTGTGGATGGAGTGGGATTACAAATACCTCGCTCTGTGGATGGAGTGGGATTACAAATACCTCACTCTGTGGATGGAGTGGGATTACAAACGCCTCGCTCTTTGAATGGGGTGGGATTACAAATACCTCGCTCTGTGGATGGAGTGGGATTACAAACACCTCGCTCTGTGGATGGAGTGGGATTACAAATACCTCGCTCTGTGGATGGAGTGGGATTACAAATACCTCGCTCTGTGGATGGAGTGGGATTACAAATACCTCGCTCTGTGGATGGAGTGGGATTACAAATACCTCGCTCTGTGGATGGAGTGGGATTACAAACACCTCGCTCTGTGGATGGAGTGGGATTACAAACACCTCGCTCTGTGGATGGAGTGGGATTACAAACACCTCGTTCTGTGGATGGAGCGGGATTACAAACACCTCGCTCTGTGGATGGAGTGGGATTACAAACACCTCGCTCTGTGAATGGAGTGGGATTACAAACACCTCGCTCTGTGGATGGAGCGGGATTACAAACACCTCGCTCTGTGAATGGAGCGGGATTACAAGTACCTCATTCTGTGAATGGAGTGGGATTACAAACACCTCACTCTGTGGATGGAGCGGGATTACAAACACCTCGCTCTGTGGATGCGAGTGGGATTACAAACACCTCGCTCTGTGGATGGAGCGGGATTACAAACACCTCGCTCTGTGGATGCGAGTGGGATTACAAACACCTCACTCTGTGGATGGGAGTGGGATTGCAAACACCTCACTCTGTGGATGGGAGTGGGATTACAAACAGCACCGTCTGTAGATGGGAGTAGGATTACAAACACCTCACTCTGTGGATGCGAGTGGGATTACAAACACCTCACTCTGTGGATGGGAGTGGGATTACAAACACTTCACTCTGTGGATGGGAGTGGGATTACAAACAGCACCGTCTGTAGATGGGAGTAGGATTACAAACACCTCACTCTGTGGATGGGAGTGGGATTACAAACATCACTGTCTGTAGATGGGAGTAGGATTACAAACAGCACCGTCTGTAGATGGGAGTAGGATTACAAACAGCACCCTCTGTAAATGGGAGTGGGATTACAAACAGCACCGTCTGTAGATGGGAATAGGATTACAAACAGCACCGTCTTTAGATGGGAGTAGGATTACAAACAGCACCGTCTGTAGATGGGAGTGGGATTACAAACAGCACCGTCTGTAGATGGGAGTAGGATTACAAACAGCACCCTCTGTAGATGGGAGTAGGATTACAAACAGCACCCTCTGTAGATGGGAGTAGGATTACAAACAATTCTCCAACTCCCTCTGTGGATGGGAGAAAATTATCATAGAATCAGAGAATAACACCGCACAGAAAGAGGTCATTCGGTCCTTCGTGCCTGTGCTGGCTCTTTGAAAGAGCTGTCCGATTAGTCCCAGTGGCAGGAAGCAAAGGGTAATGGTTGACGGGTGTTTTTGTGACTGGAAGGCTGTTTCCTGTGGAGTTCTGCAGGGCTCAGTACTCGGTCCCTTGTTTTTTGATATATATATTAATGATTTAGACTTAAATGTAGGGGGCATGATTAAGAAGTTTGCAGATGGTACAAAAATTGCCTGTGTGGTTGATAGTGAGGAGGAAAGCTGTAGACTGCAGGAAGATATCAATGGACTGGTCAGGTGGGCAGAAAAGTGGCAAATGGAATTCAATCCAGAGAAGTGTGAGGTAATGCATTTGGGGAGGGCAAACAAGGCAAGGGAGTACACAATAAATGGGAGGATACTGAAAGGTGTAGAGGAACAGAGGGACCTTGGAGTGCATGTCCACAGATCCCTGAAGGTAGCAGGATAGGTATATATGATGGTTAAGAAGGCATACGGGATACTTTCCTTTATTAGCCGAGACATAGAATATAAGAGCAGGGAGGTTATGCTCGAACTGTATAAAACATTGGTTAGGCCACAGCTTGAGTTCTGGTCACCACATCGCAGGAAGGATGTGATTGCACTAGAGAGGGTACAGAAGAGATTTACGAGGATGTTGCCAGGACTGGAGAATTTTAGCTATGAGGAAAGATTGGATAGGCTGGGGTTGTTTTCTTTGGAACAGAGGAGGCTGAGGGGAGATTTAATTGAGGTGTACAAAATTATGAGGGGCCTGGACAGAGTGGATAGGAAGGACCTATTTCCCTTTGTAGACAGGTCAATAACCAGGGGGCATAGATTTAAAGTAATCGGTAGAAGGATTAGAGGGGAGTTGAGGAAAAAGTTTTTCACCCAGAGAGTGGTGGGGGTCTGGAACTCACTGCCTGAAAGGGTGGTAGAGGCAGAAACCCTCAACTCATTTGAAAAGTACCTGAATGTGCACCTGAAGTGCCGTAATCTACAGGGATACAGACCAAATGCAGGAAAGTGGGATTGGACTGGGTGGCTCATTTTTGGCCGGCATGGACACGATGGGCCAAATGGCCTCCTTCTATGCCATAAATTTTCTATGATTCTATGATAATAACCAATCAATAGGAGCCAAGGTGCGCAAATAATAACCAGGAAAGTCCAATCCAATAACTGGAATTCACCTGAGCAGCTAACAGTACCAAAATCAGATCCTGAGCAAGGACACATGCAACCCTTCCTCTCAGGGAAATAAAATGAGCAAAGTGTTATGTAAACACTCTGGCCCGAAAACCCCATATGGGTCTACCAGTCCCCTGCCCTAATTCTGGCCCAAGACAAACACCTTAACTGGCCATTTCCTGCTGTTTCCACCTTTTCCCTGCTGCTCCCGCCTTTCTCCTCCCGCATTTATGGCTGGAGACTGGCGTGGATTCTGAGCCCCTTCCTTTGCTTCTGTCCTTACAAACAATGGAGCGAGCAGTTGTCTCTCTCTCACTCTCTTCCTGTCTCTCTCTCTCACTCTAACTCTCTCTTGGTTTATCTCTGTCTCCCATTCTCTGTCGCCCTCTCTATGTCTCTCTTTCTCTGTCTCTATCTTCATGTTTCTGTCTCTCGCTCTTTGTGTCTCTCTGTCTGTCTCTTTCTGTCTGTCTTCCTGAGTCAGTTGCTTTCTGTCACTCTCTCTGTCTCTGACTCTCCTTCTCTCTCTGTCTGACTCTATGGCCCCGATATTACCAGGGAGGCAGGATGGCAGCCGGGGGGTGATTGGGCGCGTGGGTAACCCGCCCAATAAAATCTGTCCGTTCCCCACACAATCGCGATTAAATTGGAGCCACTTAACGTAGCTTCCGGGTTTGCCGTCGGAAAGCTGCGCAGCGGGCGGACTGCGCACCCGCATCACAGGCTGTCAGCTGGAGGAGCCCTATTTAAAGGGGCAGTCCTCCAATGGCTGATCCTGGAACAAACACCCACGCAGCACGATGGAGCAGCACAGGGGAAAGGCTGCTCCTCGATTCAGTGATGCCTCACTCCAGGTGCTACTGGATGGGGTGAGGAGGAGGAGGAGGGATGTGTTCTACCCGGCGGACGGGAGGATGTGGCCTGTCTCTGCCACCAAGAAGGCCTGGCTCGAGGTGACAGAGGAGGTCACCAGCAGCAGCAACATCTCCCACACCTGGATCCAGTGCAGGAAGCGCTTCAATGACCTAACCAGGTCAGTCAAAGTGAGTACACTTACTCATTCTCCTACACTCCGTCTTCCACATCACCGCCCCCATCCCCCAACTCATTCTGCACTGCCAACACTACTCTATCACATCACTCCTCACACCCACTCAAAGCTCATCCTCAACTTACCTGCACTTCCTCAGCACTTCCTCACCTCCCCATTACTCACCCCACCACTACCACTCAACCCAATCCTCATACAATGTCATGGCTCTGTCTCATATTCACCCTCTGATGCATCTCTTTCACGGTCAGCCGCACCCAAACCAATGCATTCATCGGTTGGCCACGTCACCATCACTCACTCACACGTCTGTACTTTCTCCCCTTATAGGAGAAGAGAGCCCAGAATGCACGGGAGAGGGCGGGGACCGGAGGGGGGGCCGCAACAAATTGTCGTCCTCACAGACGCAGAGCAGGAGGCGCTGGAGCTGAGCCTCACCCTCGAGTGCCTGTCCGTCGGGGAAGCTGAGACTGGCACCCGACAAACGTCTGGTGACAGAACTTTAACATTCGGCACACACAATATGAATTGATGTTAACATGCCTTGTCATCTTCAGCACCTCAGTATGCTCATCACAAAATGACACATCTGTGATGATGCTTAATATTGCCTTCTGTTCTCTTACAGGGCCTTCAGCGACCGCTGTGACGGCACAGGGCGATTCCTCAGAGGATCTGCCGGCCTCTGAGGGGGCACCGTCACATCTGAGCGAGCCATCCACCAGCGCAGATATTCACACCTCGGTGGGTCCCAGTCCGCACTAGGGATCGCACATGGTGAGCCACCACACATGTGAGCACGAGCAGACACTGGTGGCAGGGGCAGCTGTGGAGAGTTGGTGGGAGCACTCCACTCCAGACTCTGCTCAGCTGGACACAGATGCTGAACCCTGGGGGCCATCCTTTAAAAGGAGAATGATCGAGGGACAGCAGCACATTTGCGAGGTGCTGGAACAGGTGCCACGCACACTCTCCACAATCGCACAGAGGATGGAGGAGTCCAACTCCTGCATGATTTGAATGGTGGCACAGGTACAGGAGGGCATCTCTGAGATACTGTCACAGGGACGTGAGGGCATCTCTGAGATACTGTCACAGGGATGTGAGAGCATCTCTGAGATAGTGTCGCGGGTAAGTGCGGGAATGTCTGCGATGGAGCGAAGGCTAGCCTCCATGGAGCTTCAAGCAAGGCTCACCAATGAGTCCATTCAGGCCCTGACAACGGCCCTTTGGACTCAGGGTGAACAACATTCTGCCGCCTTAAACAGGCAGGCATATACACTAGCACTGGCCTTACAAGGCTTCACATATGTCCTCCAAACTGTCGTCCAGCAGAGTGGTAGGAGTGGTGTGGGCCTGGCCCAGGAGAGGGGTGATGGCGAAAGGGGACATGGAAGTGGGGACGCCTCTCAAAGCACTCTTACCCGTTGCCCCCCTCTCAACCAGTACCTGCAATGCTGCCTCCTCTCCAGGTGGCCGAGTCTGCCCCTGCACAGGTGCAGGTGGAGCAGTCTTTGGAGGGGCCCTCATGGGCACCAAAACCCAGAGGGCGTTGGTCAAAAGCATCTAATCGGTCAGGGCATGAACAAGAGCAACCTGCCACTACCTCTGCTGCAGGCACAGGGGAAGCACCGCGTAGGAGTAGTCGGAAGCGAAAGGTGAAGGATTTGTAAGCAGGAAGGGGATGCACAAGGGTGTTTGACGATTGGTCGTGTTTTTTATTTATATTTGCTTTTTGTTAAACTCATATTAAATATTATTATTGTCATCACTACTGCCACGTCTTGGCTATTCTTGACTGGCTTCTGTAATAAGGTCCTTTCATGAGGTTCACCATGAACGCCCACACTTGATGCCACCCATTGGGTTACTCTACAGTATTTTGTGCAGGGAGTGGTGGGGGCTGGTGTGGCCATTGCCTGGTGGTGTGAGGACTGGACTCTTCACACTGTCTGATGTTAGGAGAATCGTTCACCTATCAGTGACTTCCTGGCCTCACGAGCAGAAAGGTGAGCTGGTGTTCTGCCCATGGGTTGCTCCTCCTCCACCTCCTTCTCCTCCTCCTCAGCCTCCTCCGCTTCCTCCTCCTCAATGTGGGTGGTAGATGTGGATGGGGCCTCCTCAAGTGGCACCCCTCTCTGTTGTGCCATGTTGTGCTGGGCAGAACACACGACTATAATGCATCCCACTCCGTCTGGTGCGTATTGAAGCGCTCCCCCAGAATGATCAAGGTATCTGAAGCACATCCTGAGCAGCCCTATAACATGCTCAATTGTAGACCTGGTGGTGATGTGGCTGTCGTTGTATCGATGCTGTTGCTCGGTGATGGGTTTCCTCAGAGGTGTCATGAGCCACGTGTGGAGGGGGTATCCCTTGTCCCCGAGGAGCCAGCCCTTACGGGTGTTTGGTGTGTGGAAGAGGGGCGGGATGTTGGACTCCCAGAGGATGAAGGTATCATGGCAGCTGCCAGGGAATCTGGCGCACACGTGAAGGAATCTCTTGCTGTGGTCACAGATGAGCTGAGTGTTGATGGAGTGATAGCCCTTCCTGTTGATGAACAGTCCTGGCTCGTGTGGAGGTGCTCGTATTGCTATATGGGTGCAATCGATTACACCCTGCACCCGTGGGAAGCCAGTCACAGCGTGGAATCCCACTGCCCTCTCCGTCTGGCTGAGGTCGTCCATGGGGAAGTTGATATAGTGCGAGGCCCTGTGAAACAAGCCATCGGTGACCTGCCTTATGCACTTGTGTGCAGACAACTGAGAGACCCCGGCGATGTCCCCGGTGGCACCCTGGAATGATTTGGAGGTGAAGAAGTTGAGGGCAGTGGTGACTTTGACAGCGACAGGTAGAGAGATGCTGCTCGGCCCAGCCGGGAGCAGCTCGGCATGAAGGAGGCTGCAGATGTCTGCGACTACCTGGCGACTGACTCTGAGCCTCCGTATGCACTGCTCCTCAGAGAGGTCCAGGAAGCTGAGCCTCGGTCTGTAGACCCTGTGTCGAGGGTAGTGCCTCCTGCGACATTGCTCCCTCTGTTGTTGCCCTCTGTGCTCTTGTGCAGGTGCGTGTGGTGCAGCATTGTGTTGTGGAGCTCCACGTGGCGGAGGTGGACACCGTGCCTGGCGAGGCTGGTGATGTTGCTCGTCCTCGGATGAAGTGGTGAATGCAGCCATGGCTCCCCCATCCTGACGGTGTGAGTTTGAGGGGGTCCGCAAAGCAGTTAAATATGTTTGCACAGCAGAGTTTTGGGCGGAAAGTAAGAATTTTGAGTGAGAGTTGCAGCCAAAACTTTATCTGAAGTGACAGAGTTCCCTGCTGCAATAAATGACCTTTTCTCCCCATCTGTCAAATAATCCTTTGCATCTCCCACTGGCTGCTGGCTGAAACACGTCTGTTGCAACAGGGAGTGTTTCCCACAGCACGGGAAACAGGCTGAGGATCCTTCAAAATCGCACGCCTGCCAAAATGTCGAGTCAATCAAGTAATTCAAGTACCTCAACTATCGGAGAAACTGCAAATTATCATCCCGCTGGCTTTAATTGCGGTGGGACTCCCGCATTCGGGAGCTGCGTGCACCCGGACACATCACTGGGGAACCCAGAGGTCAGCGGGTTGGAGCCGGGCTCTGAACCCGCTCGGCATTTCAGTGATTCTCGGAGACCCCCTGCCCCCAACGCACCCACTCCTTCACCTGAAAATCGGCCCCTATGTCTCTCTCTCTCTGTCTCTCAGTCTCTCTCTCAGTCTTTCTCTCTGTCTCTGTCTCCCTTTCTGTCTCTCTGTATCTCTATCTCTGTCTGTCTCTGTATATGTCTCTCTCTATCTCTCTATCTCTCTCTGTCATTCTGCCTTGCTCTCTCTCTCTCTCTGTCTCTCTCTCTCTCATATCTCGCTCTCTCTATCTCGCTCTCTGTTTCTCTCTTGCTCACTGTCTCTCTCTGTCTCTCTATGTCTCTGTCTCTCTCTGCCTCTCTCTCTGGCTCTGACTCTGCCTCTCTCCCTATCTCTGTCTCTGTCTCCATATCTGTCTTTTGGTCTCTGTTTCTGTCTTCCTGTCTCTCATTCTCTGTCTGTCTCTCTCGAACTCTTTGTCCTCTATTTTTCTCTCCCTGTCTCTCTCTCTCTGTCATTGTCTCTTGATCTCTGTCTCTCTGTCTGTCTCTCTCTTTCTCTGTCTCCCTGTGTCTGTCTCTGTTTCTCCCTCTGTCTCCGCCTTGCTTTGTCTCTCTCTGTCACTCTCTATCTCTTTGTCTCTGTCTTTCTCTGTCTTTTTCTCTGCCTGTCTCTCTGTCTGTCTGTATCTCTCTGTCTGCATCTCTCTGTCTCTCTGTCTCTGTCTGTCTGCCTCTGTTTCTGTCTCTCCATTTCACTCTGTCTCTCTGTCTCTGTCTCACTTTTTCTCTGTTTCTGGCCCCGATATTAATGTGGAGACAGGATTTGAGCCGAGGTGGGGGGGGTGGGGGGTATCGACAGTGAGCAGCAAACATGGAAGATCGTGGGATGCGTGGAAGTGTCAGTGTTTCACATTTCCAATGATCTAACCGGGTCAGGAAAGGTGAGCAAAATTGCAGATTCCCCTACATCCTGAAATACACCCCCCCCTTCACTCTGTCTTGTCAATTGTACTCCATTCACATCACTCCTCACACCCACTTAAGTTTCAGCAGCACCCATCGTTCCCTTTCTCTCACTTCCTCACCTCCCCCCTTCCTCCATCTACCACTGCCACTCACCCCAATCCTTATGTAATGTGATCCCACCTCAGTCAGCTCACCCGATTCTCCAATGCCGGCCAGTGACACTCGTGATGCATCTGGCTGATAGTCATCCTCACCGAATGCACTGCATCTATTGGCTGCACAGATACCTTACAGACACTTTGTCATGCCCCATTGCAGGAGAAAAGAGCACAAAATACAATGGAGAGGGAGAGGACCGGAGATGGGTCACCACAGATGGAGGAGTTAACAAATGCGGAGCAGGAGGCCATGGAGATGAGTGGAATCTCAGCATCCCTGAGCATCGGAGATGGTGAGATTCAGACTTCACTGCTGCAGGGTGACAGAATCACTCCGACCACATCTCATACAAGGCTAAGTCAACTAGACTTGAATTCAGCAATGAATGAAATATGATCACTTTAATCATGTGCATTTCGAAATTTATACATTCCCGTAACTAAATCATATCCATCTCTTCTCTCCCTGCAGGGCCATCAGACGTAGAGAATCAGCCCATGGCCCTCTGAGGCCCCAGCACTGAGCCCTGCGGCACCCCACTAGTTACAGATTGCCATTTTGAAAATGACCCTTTTATCCCGACTCTTTGTTTTCTGTTCGTTAGCCAATCCTCTATCCATGCCAGTATATTACCCCCAACACCATGAGCTCTTATCTTGTACAGTAATCTTTTAAGTGGCACCTTATCGAATGCCTGTTGGAAATCTAAATATACTGCATCCATTGGTTCCCCTTTATCCACCCTGCCCGTTACTTCCTCAAAGAACTCTAATAAATTTGTCAGACATGATTTCCCCTTCATAAAACCATGTTGACTCTCCTTGATTGTATTATGAGTCTCCAAATGTCCTGCTACTACTTCCTTAATAATGGATTCTAGCATTTTCCCAATGACTATAGTTACCTGCTTTCTGTCTCACTCCCTTCTTGAATAGGGGTGTTACGTTTACGGTTTTCCAATCTGCTGGGACCTTTCCAGAATCTAGTGAATTCTGGAAGATTACAACCAATGCATCCACTATCTCTGTAGCCACTTTCTTTAAGACCCTCGGATGCAAGCCATCAGGTCCAGGGGACTTGTCAGCCTTTAGACCCATTAGTTTACCTAGTACTTTGTAATCCCTCTGATATATCCCAAAGTTTTTATCAATCCCTCTGATGCACCCCTGTGTGTTTAGCAGTCGCACTGATAGATCCCACTCTAGTTAACAATCCCTTTGATAGGTCCCATTATGTTTATCAATCCCTCTGATAGGTCAAAGTATATTTATCAATCCCTCTGTTAGGCCCCAGTGTAATTATCATCCCTCTGATGGGTCACAGTGAGTTTATCAATCCTTCTGATGGACACAATGTGTGTATCGATCCCTCTGCGAGGACCCAGTTTGTTTATCATTCACTCTCATATGTCCCTGTGTGTTTATTAATCCCTCTGATGGGTACCAGTGTGTAACAGGCTTTACCGTCCTTCTGAATCACAGAATCATAGAATCATAGAATGGTTACAGAACAGAATTATTTGGCAGGGGGATGGGTGCCAGGATGTAGCATTGGAAAGGAGAAACAAGGTGCACAAAGGATTGGGAGAGAAAGACAACACTAGAATAAGAAATAGTTCGGTAGTCGATGGGACTAGACGAAGAGAGAGTACAAGAGAGTCTAAGATTGGTTTATAGTGCGTGTGTGTAAATACATGAAGCATGGTAAATAAGGTTGGTGAGCTGCAGGTGCAATTAGCCACGTGGGAATATGATGTCTTGGTGATAAGGAGACCTGGCTCAAAAAAGGGCAGGATTGGGTACTAAATATTCCTGGATACAAGATGTTCAGGAAAGATAGGGAAGGAAAGAAAGGGGGAGGGGGGTGGCAGTATTGATTAAGGAGAATATTGCAGTGCTGGAGAGAGAGGATGTCCTGGAGGGGTCAAGGACAGAATCTATTTGGTTAGAGTTAAGAAACAATAGAGGTGCCATTACACTACTGGGTGTATTCTATAGGCCACCAACTAGAGGGAAGGAGATAGAGGAGTAAATTTGCAGGAAATTACAGAGGTGTGCAAAAGCCATAGAGTAGTGATAACGGGGGACTTCAACGATCCTAATGTAAACTGGGATAGTAATAATATAAGAGACAAACATGGAGAGGAATTTTTGAATTGTGTTCAGAAGAACTTTCTTGACGAGTACATTTCCGGCCCAACGAGGAAGGAGGCATTTCTGGAGTCACGAGTTCAAATCCCACCACGCAGCTGGGGAATTTAAATTCAATTAATTAAAATAAAATCTGGAATTTAAAAAAATAGTATCAGTAATGGTGGCCATTAAACTACCGGATTGTCATAAAAACCCATCTGGTTCACTAATGTCCTTTAGGGAAGGAAACCTGCCGTCCTTACCCGGTCTGGCCTATATGTGACTTTAGACCCACAGCAATGTGGTTGATTCTTAATCGCCCTCTGAAATGGCCGATCAAGCCACTCAGTTGTACAATCTCACGACAAAAAGTCACAATAAGAATAAAACCGGATGGACCACCCGGCATCGGACCATTAGGCACCGGACACGACAACGGCAAACCAAGCCCAGTCGACCCTGCAAAGTCCTCCTCACTAACATCTGGGGACTTGTGCCAAAATTGGGAGAGCTGTCCCACAGACTAGTCAAGCAACAGCCTGACATAGCCATACTCACAGAATCATATCTTTCAGCCAACGTCCCAGGCTCTTCCATTACCATCGCTGGGCATGTCGTGTCCCACCGGCAGGACAGACCCACCAGAGGTTTTTTTTCATTCGTTCATGGGATGTGGGCGTTGTTAGGAAGGCCAGCATTTATTGCCCATTCCTAATTGCCCTTGAGAAGGTGGTGGTGAACCGCCTTGAACCACTGCAGTCCGTGTGGTGAAGGTTCTCCCACAGTGCTGTTAGGGAGGGAGTTCCAGGATTTTGACCCAGCGACGATGAAGGAACAGCGATATATTTCCAAGTCGGGATGGTGTGTGACTTGGAGGGGAATGTGCAGGTGGTATTGTCCCCATGTGCCTGCTGCCCTTGTCCTTCTAGGTGGTAGAGGTCGCAGGTTTGGGAGGTGCTGTCGAAGAAGCCTTGGCGAGTCCATGTTTGGACCATGGCTGTAATGAGGTCTGGAGCCGAGTGGTCCTGGTGGAACCCAAACTGAGCATCAGTGAGCAGGTTATTGGTGAGTAAGTGCCGCTTGATAGCACTGTCTACGACACCTTCCATCACTTTGCTGATGATTGAGAGTAGACTGATGGGGCGGTAATTGGCCGGATTGGATTTGTCCTGCTTTTTGTGGACAGGACATACATGGGCAATCTTCCACATTGTCGGGTAGATGCCAGTGTTGTAGCTGTACTGGAACAGCTTGGCTAGAGGCGCAGCTAGATCTGGAGCACAAGTCCTCAGCACTACAGCCGGGATGTTGTCGGGGCCCATAGCCTTTGTTGTATCCAGTGCACTGGTGGTGGTACAGTGATATACAGTCAGGAGCGAGTGACCCCGGGAGTCCTCAATATTGACTCCGGACCCCATGAAATCTCATGGCATCAGGTCAAATATGGGCAAGGAAACCTCCTGCTGATTACCACCTACCGCCCTCCCTCAGCTGATGAATCAGTCCTCCTCCATGTTGAGCACCACTTGGAGGAAGCACTGAGGGTAGAAAGGGCACAGAATGTACTCTGGGTGGGGGACTTCAATGTCCATCACCAAGAGTGGCTCGGTAGCACCACTACTGACCGAGCTGGCAGAGTCCTGAAGGATATAGCTGCCAGACTGGACCTACGGCAGGTGGTGAGCGAACCAGCACAAGGGAAAAACCTACTTGTTCTCGTCCTCACCAATCTACCTGTCACAGATGCATCTGTCCATGACAGTATTGGTAGGAGTGACCACCGCACAGTCCTCGTGGAGACAAAGTCGTGTCTTCACACTGAGGACACCATCCACCGTGCTAAATGGGACAGATTCAGAACAGATCTATCAGCTCAAAACTGGGCATCCATGAGGCGCTGTGGGCCATCAGCAGCAGCAGAATTGTATTCCAGCACAATCTGTAACCTCATGGCCCGGCAAATTCCTCACTCGACCATTACCAACAAGCCAGGGGATCAAACCTGGTTCAATGAGGAGTGTAGAAGAGCATGTGATAGAATTTCACATCCAGTTTGAGAGCGAGGATCTTGGGTCTGAAACTACTGTATTAAACTTAAATAAGGGCAATTATAAAGGAATGAGGGTGGAATTGGCTAAAGTGGACTGGGTAAACAGATTAGATGATATGATGGTGGATAAGCAATGTCAAACATTTAAAAAGATATTTTATGACTCGCAACAAAAATATATCCCTGTGAGGAAGAAAGACTCCACAAAAAGGGTGAACTAACCATGGCTAACTAAGGAAGTCAAGGATCCTATCAGGCTAAAAGAAAAATCATACAACATGGCAAAGATTACTGGTAAGCCCGAAAACTGGGAAAACTATAAAAACCAGCAAAGGATGACTAAAAGAATAATAAAGAGGGAGAAAATAAATTATGTGAGTAAACTAGCAAGAAATATAAAAACTGACAGTAAAAGCTTCTACAAGTATATAAAAAGGAAGAGGGTAGCTAAAGTAAACATTGGTCCCTTAGAGGATGAGATTGGGGAAATAATAATGGAAAACAAGGAAATGGCAGAGGAATTGAACAGATATTTTGTATCTGTCTTCACAGTAGAAGACACTAATAATATACCAATAATAGCAGAAAATCAAGGGGCAAAGGGGAGGGAGGAACTAAAAACAATCACTATCACTGGAGAAAAAGCTCTAGGTAAACTAATGGGTCTAAAGGCTGACAAGTCCCCTGGACCTGATGGCTTGCATCCGAGGGTCTTAAAGGAAGTGGCTACAGAGATAGTGGATGCATTGGTTGTAATCTTCCAGAATTCATTAGATTCCGGAAAGGTCCCAGCGGATTGGAAAACAGCAAACGTAATACCCCTATTCAAGAAGGGAGTGAGACAGAAAGCAGGTAACTATAGACCAGTTAGCCTAACATCTGTCATTGGGAAAATGCTAGAATCCATTATTAAGGAAGTAGTAGCAGGGCATTTGGAGACTCATAATACAATCAAGGAGAGTCATCATGGATTTTATGAAAGGGAAATCATGTCTGACAAATTTATTAGAGTTCTTTGAGGAAGTAACGGGCAGGGTGGATAAAGGGGAACCAATGGATGCAGTATATTTGGATTTCCAAAAGGCATTCGATAAGGTGCCACATAAAAGATTACTGTACAAGATAAGAGCTCATGGTTTTGGGGGTAATATACTGGCATGGATAGAGGATTGGCTAACGAACAGAAAACAAAGAGTCGGGATAAAAGGGTCATTTTCAAAATGGCAATCTGTAATTGGTGGGGAGTTAGATGAATTTTTGATCAGCAAGGGAGTCAAAGGATATGGGGAAAAGGCGGGAAAGTGGAGTTGAGGTAAAAATCAGATCATCCATGATCTCATTAAATGGTGGAGCAGGCTCGAGCGTCGAATCGCCTACTCCTGCTCCTATCTCTTATAGTCTTATGGTCTTATGCCAGGAGCAGCACCAGGCATACCTAAAAATGAGGTACCAACCTGGTGAAGTTACAACACATGCATGCTGAACAGCGGAAGCAACATGAGCGAAGTGATTCCACAACCAACGGATCAGATCAAAGCTCTGCAGTCCAGTCACATCCAGTCGTGAATGGTGGTGAACAATTAAACAACTAACTCTGTAAACATCCCCATCCTCAGGGCATGGATGGGTACATGGGACTGGGATGTTATAGCTATTACTGAAACATGGCTATGGGAGGGGCAGGACTGGCTGCTCAATGTTCCAGGGTACAGATGCTATAGGAAAGATAGAGCAGGAGGTAAGAGAGGAGGAGGAGTTGCATTCTTGATTAGGGAGAACATCACGGCAGTTGTGAGAGGGGTATTCACATCGGTATTTACGGTTGAGAAAGGCATGGATGTTAGGGAACTTGGGGAAATAAATAGTGATGTCTTGAGGAGTGTACATATTACAGAGAGGGAGGTGCTGGAATCTTAACGCGCATCAAGGTAGATAAATCTCCGGGACCTGATGAAATGTATCCCAGGACGTTATGGGAGGTTAGGGAGGAAATTGCGGGTCCCCTAGCAGAGATATTTGAATCATCGACAGCTACAGGTGAGGTGCCTGAAGATTGGAGGGTAGCAAATGTTGTGCCTTTGTTTAAGAAGGGCGGCAGGGAAAAGCCTGGGAACTACAGACCGGTGAGCCTGACATCTGTAGTGGGTAAGTTGTTAGAGGGTATTCTGAGGGACAGGATCTACAGGCATTTGGAGAGGCAGGGACTGATTAGGAACAGTCAGCATGGTTTTGTGAGAGGAAAATCATGTCTCACGAATTTGATTGAGTTTTTTGAAGGGGTAACCAAGAAGATAGATGAGGGCTGTGCAGTAGACGTGGTCTACATGGACTTTAGCAAAGCCTTTGACAAGGTACCGCATGGTAGGTTGTTACATAAGGTTAAATCTCATGGGATCCAAGGTGAGGTAGCCAATTGGATACAAAATTGGCTTGACGACAGAAGACAGAGGGTGGTTGTAGAGGGTTGTTTTTCAAACTGGATGCCTGTGTCCAGCGGTGTGCCTCAGGGATCGGTGCTGGGTCCGCTGTTATTTGTTATTTATATTAATGATTTGGATGAGAATTTAGGAGGCATGGTTAGTAAGTTTGCAGATGACACCAAGATTGGTGGCATTGTGGACAGTGAAGAAGGTTATCTAGGATTGCAACGGGATCTTGATAAATTGGGCCAGTGGGCCGATGAATGGCAGATGGAGTTTAATTTAGATAAATGTGAGGTGATGCATTTTGATAGATCGAATCGGGCCAGGACCTACTCCGTTAATGGTAGGGCATTGGGGAGAGTTATAGGACAAAGAGATCTAGGAGTACAGGTTCATAGCTCTTGAAAGTGGAGTCACAGGTGGATAGGGTGGTGAAGAAGGCATTCGGCATGCTTGGTTTCATTGGTCAGAACATTGAATACAGGAGTTGGGATTTCTTGTTGAAGTTGCACAAGACATTAGTAAGGCCACACTTGGAATACTGTGTACAGTTCTGGTCACCCTATTATAGAAAGGATATTATTAAACTAGAAAGAGTGCAGAAAAGATTTACTAGGATGCTACCGGGACTTGATGGTTTGACTTATAGGGAGAGGTTAGATAGACTGGGACTTTTTTCCCTGGAAAGTAGGAGGTTAAGGGGTGATCTTATAGAAGTCTATAAAATAATGAGGGGCATAGATAAGGTAGATAGTCAAAATCTTTTCCCAAAGGTAGGGGAGTCTATAACGAGGGGACACAGATTTAAGGTGAGAGGGGAGAGATACAAAAGGGTCCAGAGGGGCAATTTTTTCGCTCAAAGGGTGGTGAGTGTCTGGAACGAGCTGCCAGAGGCAGTAGTAGAGGCGGGTACAATTTTGTCTTTTAAAAAGCATTTGGACAGTTACATGGGTAAGATGGGTATAGAGGGATATGGGCCAAGTGCAGGCAATTGGGACTAGCTTAGTGGTATAAACTGGGCGACATGGACATGTTGGGCCGAAGGGCCTGTTTCCATGTTGTAACTTCTATGATTCTATGAATGATGGCGGAGTCCAGCACGTGAGTGCAAAAGACAAGGCTGAAGCGTTTGCAACCATCTTCAGCCAGAAGTGCTGAGTGGATGATCCATCTCGGCCTCCTCCCGATGTCTCCACCATCACAGAAGCCAGTCTTCAGCCAATTCGATTCACTCCACGTGATATCAAGAAACGGCTGAGTGCACTGGATACAACAAAGGCTGTGAGCCCCGACAACATCCCGGCTGTAGTGCTGTCGTCTTGTGCTCCAGAACTAGCCGCGCCTCTAGCCAAACTGTTCCAGTACACCCGACAATGTGGAAAATTGCCCAGGTATGTCCTGTCCACAGAAAGCAGGACAAATCCAATCCGGCCAATTACCGCCCCATCAGTCTACTCTCAATCATCAGTGAGGTGATAGAAGGTGTCATCGACAGTGCTATCAAGCGGCACTTACTCACCAATAACCTGCTCAGTTTGGGTTCCGCCAGGACCACTCAGCTCCAGACCTCATTACAGCCTTGGTTGAAACATGGACAAAAGAGCTGAATCCCAGAAGTGAGGTGAGAGTGATTGTCCTTGACATCAAGGCAGCATTTGATCGAGTGTGGCACCAAGGAGCCCTAGTAAAATTGAAGTCAATGGGAATCAGGGGGGAAACTCTCCAGTGGCTGGAGTCATACCTAGCACAAAGGAAGATGGTAGTGGTTGTTGGAGGCCAATCATCTCAGCCCCAGGACATTGCTACAGGAGTTCCTCAGGGCAGTGTCCGAGGCCCAATCATCTTCAGCTGCTTCATCGATGACCTTCCCTCCATCATAAGGTCAGAAATGGGGATGTTCGCTGATGATTGCACAGTGTTCAGTTCCATTCGCAACACCTCAGAAAATGAAGCAGTCTGTGCCTGCATGCAGCAAGACCTGGACAACATCCAGGCTTGGGCTGATAAGTGGCAAGTAACATTCGCACCAGACAAGTGCCAGGCAATGACCATCTCCAACAAGAGAGGCTAACCACCTCCCCTTGACATTCAACGGCATTACCACCTCCAAATCCCCCACCATCAACATCCTGGGGGTCACCATTGACCAGAAACTTAACTGGACCAGCCACATAAATACTGTGGCTACAAGAGCAGGTCAGAGGCTGGGTATTCTGTGGCGAGTGACTCACCTCCTGACTCCCCAAAGCCTTTCCACCATCTACAAGGCACAAGTCAGGAGTGTGATGGAATACTCTCCACTTGCTGGATGAGTGCAGCTCCAACAACACTCAAGAAGCTCGACACCATCCAGGACAAAGCAGCCCGCTTGATTGGCACCCCATCCACCACCCTAAACATTCATTCCCTTCACCACTGGCGCACAGTAGCTGCAGTGTGTACAATCCACAGGATGCACTTTAGCAACTCGCCAAGGCTTCTTCAACAGCACCTCCCAAACCCGCGACCTCTACCACCTAGAAGGACAAGGGCAGCAGACACATGGGAACAACATCACCTGCATGTTCTCCTCCAAGTCACACACCATCCCGACTTGGAAATATATCGCCGTTCCTTCATCGTCGCTGGGTCAAAATCCAGGAACTCCCTTCCTAACAGCACTGTGGGAGAACCTTCACCACACGGACTGCAGCGGTTCAAGAAGGCGGCTCACCACCACCTTCTCAAGGGAAATTAGGGATGAGCAATGAATGCTGGTTTTGCCAGCGCTGCCCACATCCCATGAACGAATAGAAAAAAAACTTCATTCTCGTGAATGAGGCGGGTCAAGTAGAACAAGTGTCAGTGGCGGAACATTTAGGAAACAGTGACCATAATATCATAAGGTTGAGAATAGCTATGGAAAAGGACACAGACCACTCTAAAGTAAAAATACTCAATTGGAGTAGGGCCAATTTGAGTGGGATGAGAACTAAATTGGAATCAAAGATTGTCAGGCAAAACTGTCATTGAACAGTGGGCGGCCTTTAAAGAGGAGATGGTTCGGATACAGTCTAGGTACATTCCCACGAGGTAAAGGTAGGACAACCAAAGCCAGAGCTCCCTGGATGACAAAAGAGACAGAGAGTAGGATGAAGCAGAAAAAAGTGGTATATGATAGATGTCAGGTTGATAACACAAGTGAGAACCAGGCAGAATACAGAAAATTCAGAGGGGAAGTGAAAAAGGAAATAAGAGGGGCAAAGAGAGAGTATGAGAATAAACTGGTGGCAAACATAAAGGGGAATCCAAAAGTCTTCTATAGGCATGTAAACAGTAAACAGGTAGTAAAAGGAGGGGTGGAGCTGAATAGGGACCATAAGGGAGATCTACTCATGGAGGCAGAGGTCATGGCCGAGGTACTAAATGAGTACTTTGCATCTGTCTTTACCATGGAAGAAGATGCTACCAGAGTCTACCAGAAGATGTAGTTGAGATACTGGATCGACTAAAAAATTGATAAAGTGTCGGTACTAGAAAGGCTAGCTGTACTTAAAGTCGATGTGTCACCTGATCCGGATGGGATGCATCCTAGGTTGCTGAGGAAGTCAGGATGGAAATTGCGGAGGTACTGGCCATAATCTTCCAAACATCCTTAGATACAGGGCAGTTACCAGAGGACTGGAGAATTGCAAATGTTACACCCTTGTTCAAAAAAGGATATAACGATAAACCCTGAAACTACAGGCCAGTCAGTTTAACCTTGGTGGTGGGGAAATTTTAAGAAACGATAATCTGGGACAGAATTAACAGTCACTTGGACGAAGGTGGATTGATTAGGGAAAGCCAGCACGGATTGTTAAAGGCAAATCATGCGTAACTAACTTGGTAGAGATTTTTGATGAGGTAACAGAGAGGGTCGATGAGGGCAATGCAGTAGATGTGGTGAATATGGACTTTCAAAAGGCATTTGATACAGTGCCACATAATAGGCTTGTCATCAAGATTAAAGCCCATGGAATAAAAGGGTGCAGTAGCAGCAAGGGTACAGAATTGGCTAAGTAACAGGAAGCAGAGACAGTGGTGAATGGTTGTTTCTCGGACTGGAGGGAGGTGTCCAGTGATGTTCCCCAGGGGTCGGTGCTGGGACCACTGCGTTACTTGATATAAATGACTTGGACTTGGGTGTACAGGGCACAATTTCAAAATTTGCAGATGA
This sequence comes from Heptranchias perlo, assembly GCF_035084215.1. Taxonomy (NCBI): domain Eukaryota; kingdom Metazoa; phylum Chordata; class Chondrichthyes; order Hexanchiformes; family Hexanchidae; genus Heptranchias; species Heptranchias perlo. The sequence goes on from NC_090342.1 coordinate 56,731,219, forward strand.
CACAAAACTTGGAAGTGGAACAGTGAGGAGGATAGTGATAGACTTCAAGAGGATATAGACAGGCTGGTGGAATGGGTGGACACGTAACAGATGAAATTTAACGCAGAAAAACGCGAAGTGATACATTTCAGTAGGAAGAATTTGGAGAGGCAACATAAACTGGAGGGTACAATTCTAAAAGGGGTACAGGAACAGAGAGATCGGGGGCACAAATCATTGAAAGTGGCAGGGCAGGTTGAGAAAGTGGTTAAAAAAGTATACAGGATCCTGGGCTTTACAAATAGAGGCATGGAGTACAAAAGTAAGGAAGTCATGTTGAACCTTTATAAAACAGTGGTTCGACCACAACTGGAGTATTGTGTCCAATTCTGGGCACCGCACTTCAGGAAAGATGTGAAGGCCTTAGAGAGGTTGCAGAAGAGATTTACTAGAATGATTCCAGGGATGAGGTATTTTAGTTATGTGGATAGACTGGAGAAGCTGGGGTTGTTCTCCTCTAAACAGAAAAGGTTGAGAGCAGATTTGATAAAGTTATTTAAAATAACGAAAATTCTAGACAGAGTAGATAGAGAGAAATTGTTCCCATTGGTGGAAAGGTCAAGAACCAGAGGACATAGATTTAAGGTGATTGGCAAAAGAACCAAAGGCGACATGAGGAAAAACTTTTTTACACAGCGAGTGGTTAGGATCTGGAATGCACTGCCCGAGGGGGTGGTGGAGGCAGATTCAATCATGGCCTTCAAAAGGGAACTGGATAAATACTTGAAAGTAAAACATTTGCAGGGCTATGGGGTTAGGGCATGGGAGTGGGACTAGCTGGATTGCTCTTGCGTCGAGCCGGCACGGACTCGATGGGCCGAATGGCCTCCTTCTATGCTGTAACCTTTCTATAATTCTATGATTCTGTGATTCCCTTCGGCCCATCGAGCCTATACCAGCTCTTTTTAAGACCAATCCAGCTAATCCCATTCCCCTGCTCTTTCCCCGTTGCCCTGCAAATTTTTCCACTTCAAGTATGTATCCAATTCCTTTTTGAAAGCCATGATTGAATCTGCTTCCACCGCCCTTTCAGGTAGTGCATTCCAGATCATAACTACTCGCTGCGTAAAAAAGCTTCTCCTCATGTCGCCTTTAGTTCTTCTGCCAATCATTTTAAATCTGTGTCCTCTGGTTCTCGGCCCTTCTGCCAATGGGAACAGTTTCTCTTTATTTACTTTACCTAAACCCTTCATGATTTTGAACATTTCTATCAAATCTCCTCTTGAACTTCTCTGTTCTATGGAGAACAACCCCAGCTTCTCCAGTCTATCCACGTAAATGAAGTCCCTCATCCCTGGAACCATTCTAGTAAATCTCTTTTGCACCCTCTCCAAGGCCTTCACATCCTTCCTAAAGTGCGGTGCCCAGAATGGAACACAATACTCCAGTTGTGGTCAAACCAGTGTTTTATAAAGGTTCAACATGACTTCCCTGCTTTTGTACTCCATGGGGGTGATTTTAAACCCCAAGAACGGGTGGGTTGGGGGTGGGTGGGAGTTGAAAATATTTGTTTTTTGGGTCGCGACCACAACCTGGCTTTATTTCCGGGTTTAACGTGGGCGTGTAAAAGTACAGGCTTCCCCCTGGGAATGCAAAGTCCAAAGATTTAGCGGTTGCGACCTGAAAAAACAACTGTTTTCAACTCCCACCCGCCCCCAACCCACCCATTCTTGGGGTTTAAAATCATTGTTTAAAGTTATTGAGCATATTCAAGTCTGAGATTGATAGATTTTTGGACTCTAGGGGAATGAAGGGATATGGGGATCGGGCAGGAGTTGAGGTTGAAGAACAGCTATGATTTTGTCGAATTGCGGAGCAGGCTCGGGGGGCCGTATGGCCTATTCCAGCTCTAGGCCATAAACTCCTGCTCCGATCTATTTATAAAGCCCAGGATCCCGTGTGCTTTTTTAACCGCTTTCTCAACCTGTTCTGCCATCTTCAAAGATTTGTGCACAAAAACCCCCAGATCTCTCTGTTCCTTCACCCTCTTTAGAATTGTACCCTTTAGTTTATGTTGCCTCTCCTCATTCTTCCTGCCAAAATGCATTGCTTCACACTTCTCTGCGTTAAATTTCATTCCACCAGCCTGTCTATATCCTCTTGAAGTCTATCACTATCCTCCTCACTGTTTACTACACTTCCAAGTTTTGTGCCATCTGCAAATTTTGAAATTGTGCCCTGTACTCATTAATATATATCTAAAAAATCTAAGGAGGATTGGAAGATTATGGCCAGCACCTCTGCAATTTCCACCCTTACTTCCCTCAGCAACCTAGGATGCATCCCATCCGGACCGGGTGACTTATCTACTTTAAGCACAGCCAGCCTTTCCAGTACCTCCTCTTTATCAATTTTTAACCCATCCAGTATCTCAACTACCCCCTCCTTTACTGTGACTTTGGCAGCATCCTCTTCCTTGGTAAAGACAGATGCAAAGTACTCATTTAGTACCTCTGCCATCCCCTCTGCCTCCATGCGTAGATCTCCATTATAGTCCTAATCGGCCCCACCCCTCCTCTTACTACCTGTTTACTGTTTACATGTCTATAGAAGACTTTTGGATTCCCTTTTATGTTTGCCACCAGTCTATTCTCATTCTCTCTCTCTGCACCTCTTATTTCCTTTTTCACTTCTCCTCTGAACTTTCTATATTTAGCCTGGTTCTCACTTGTATTATCAACCTGACATCTGTCATACGCCCCCTTTTTTCTGCTTCATCTTACTCTCTATCTCTTTCATCATCCAGGGAGCTCTGGCTTTAGTTGCCTACCTTTCACCCTCGAGGGAATGTGCCTAGACTGTACCCGAACCATCTCCTCCTTAAAGGTCGCCCACTGTTCAATTACAGTTTTGCCTGACAATCTTTGATTCCAATTTACCCGGGACAGATCTGTTCTCATCCCATTGAAATTGGCCCTCTTCCAATTGAGTATTTTTACTCTAGATTGCTCCTTGTACTTTTCCATAGCTAATCGAAACCGTATGATACTACTCTCTACCCCGGAGGGCTGTGAATTCTCAGTCATTGAGCATATTCAAGTCTGAGATAGATAGATTTTTGGACTCTAGGGGAATGAAGGGATATGGGGATCGGGCGGGAAAGTGGAGTTGAGTTTGAAGAACAGCCATCATTTTGTCGAATTGCGGAGCAGGCCCGAGGGGCCGCATGGCCTATTCCTGCTCTAGGCCATAAACTCCTGCTCCTATCTTATGTTCTTACGTTCTCATCACTGTTCCTTAAATGTCCCTCCACTGAAAGGTCACAGTGTGTTTAACCATCCCTCCGATTGTGCTAATGTGTTCATCAATCCTTCTGATAGGTTCCAGTGTGCTTATTAAAAGCTCTGATAGGTCTCAGCGTGTTTATCCATTCCTCTGATAGGTCCCAGTGTGTTTATCAATCCCTCTGATAGGTCCCAGTGTGTTTATCAATCCCTCTGATAGGTCCCAGTGTGTTTATCAATCCCTCTGATAGGTCCCAGTGTGTTTATCAATCCCTCTGATAGGTCCCAGTGTGTCTATCCACTCCCCTGATAGGTCCCAGTGTATTTATCCCTTTGATAGGCCCCAGTTTATGGATGAGTCCCTCTGATAGGTCCCAATGTTTTTATCAATCCAGAGGAAGATTGTGCATTACACCAACCGGGGATGAGCAAAATTGGGGATTGATAATTGGTGCCTGTTAGACCCCACAATGTTACAAAAAACCTTCAGATAGAAGCCTTGTAAATGGTTGTGGATTTCCCCTATCCAATTCAACACCTTTTCCTGAGTTTTAAATAATTGTATTTTTTGTATGAATTATTTTGTTTGTTGCCTTTTGTTGTGTTAAGTATTTGAGAAAAGGTGGGGGCGAGAAAATAAAGGAAAGGGCAGTATGTTGAGACATGGATTCGGGAAGAAACAGTGTGAAGACTGATCGGGTCAAACAGTCACACAATGTCGGATAAGTCGAGACATGTCCTTGCCTCGCAATTGACTTCCTATTGTGTAGATGCAAATAGTGTCACTCGAGACCACATCCAATCTCGTTAACTGTTAAAATATCTTAGGCGCCTTTGAACTTACTGCTTGGTGAAAAACAAATCAGAGCCGTCAAGTCAAAGAGAAGTGGACAAAGACACAGTGATCTGCATAAGATCAAGTCCTGGAAAAATATACTAAGATAATCAGCTTTGAACTTGCTATTTGGTGAGCGACAAACGGAGACAGCCAGTCTCGGAAACAAAGATCAATCAAGTACAGGGATGTCACACTTCACTCTAGGCAGGACGCAGTAATCCGTGGAAGGGGTAGCATAAAGGGACCATTCTTTGGCTGCCAGTGGTGTACAAGACTGAAACAGCTGTCTCTACTGTACTGTATCCAGAGGCAGGTTGGAATTAGAGAATGGTTGATTGTACCTTGATGTTGAAACTGCTTTTAATAAAGGATATACTTTCTTTTAATTGGAAGAAGCCTACCATATTCTGCTTGCTACAAGTATTCGTTAACATAGAAGATTATCACATTCGTTAACACACACACAGCAGGTGAACGACCTCTCCCCAGTGTGACTGTGTCGATGAGTTTCCAGCTGGGACGGGGAATTGAATCCCTTCCCACAGTCCCCACATTTCCATAGTTTCTCCATAGTCCGGGTGTCCCTGTGTTTCTCCAGGTTGGATGATCAGATGAAGCCTCGTCCACACACAGAACAGGTGGACGGTTTCTCCCCGCTGTGAATGGTGTGATGTTTTCTCAGGCTGTGTAACTGGTTAAAACTCTTTCCACACTCAGTGCACTGGAACACTCTCACTCGGGTGTGTGTGTCTCGGTGATTTTCCAATCACACTGATGTTTGAAATCTTTTCCCACAGACACAACAGACAAACATTTCTCCTTCCACATTCAAAGGCCGATGATAATCAGGTCCTGATGAATCGAGTGACTCTGTCAGATCTTGACGTCATGTTTGGTTTGAGTTTCCCGTCTGAAAATCCTCCCCTTCTAATACCCTGTAAAAGGAGTTTATAAAAGTCATCACTGTAAATACAGGATAGAAATTCAGAACAGAAAATTCTAATTTCTACAGAACATTCTTTCCCCTCTTGTTCCCCCAAAGCTGTAAACCCCTGTCCCACACACTCTTCCCCGTCTCTGCTGCTCATTGTTTGAGATTCATCACCTGGTGAATATTTCCATCATGTCGAAATATTCTCTCTTCCTCCCCTTGAAGTGTCGAGTCAGACTGTGGTTCAGTTCCACAGTCACTAGTTGCCTCCAGTAAGGTGCCCAGGTGTCTGGGCCTTGAGTTTCAGTGTGGAGTTAGAATCATAGAATCATAGAAGATTACAGCACGGAAGGAGGCTATTCAGCCCGTCGAGCCCGTGCCTGCCCTCTGCAAAAGCAATCCAGCTAGTCCCACTCCCACACCCTTTCCCTGGAGCCCTGCAAATCTTTTCCCTTCAAGTACTTAACCAGTCCCCTTTGAAGGCCACGATTGAATCTGCCTCCACCACTCTCTCGGGCAGTGCATTCCAGATCATAACCACTCGCTGTGTAAAAATGTTTTTCCTCATGTCGTCTTTGGTTCTTTTGCCAATCACCTGAAATCTATGTCCTCTGGTTCTTGACCCTTCCGCCAATGGGAACAGTTTCTCTCTATCTACTCTGTCTAGACCCTTCATGATTTTGAATACCTCCATCAAATCTCCTCACAATCGTCTCTGTTCCAAGGAGAACAAACCCAGCTTCTCCAGTCCATCCACATAACTAAAGTTACCAAGGCCTTCACATCCTTCCTAAAGTACAGTGCTCAGAATTGAACACAATACTCCAGTTTTGGCCAAAACAGTGTTTTATAAAGGTTCATCATGACTTTCTTGCTTTTGTACTCTATGCCTCTTTTCATAAAGCCCAGGATCCCGTACATTTTTATAACTTCTTTCTCAACCTGCCCTGCCACCTTCAATGATTTGTGCACATATATCCCCAGATCTCTCTGTTCCTGCACTCCTCACTGTTCACTACACTTCCAAATTTCGTGTCATCTGCAAATTTTGAAATTGTGCCCTGTATCCCAAGTCCAAGTCATTAATGTATATCAAGAAAAGCAGTGGTCCCAGCACTGACTGTACACCTCCCTCCAGTCTGAAAAACAACTGTGTAAGGATTAACCCAATAACAGATATAATTTAGTATAATTATAATCAATAGTAGAAGTGGAATGGAATGTACTATGAATCTATGTATCTATAAATGTAAACTGTCCTGTGTATTAATACAGTATGAACCATGTCCCGTGTAGTCAATAAGAAAGTGCTGGTGGGCCGAGAAAGATGCATGATGGTTATTATAGTCAAGTTTGCAGTTAAAACTAACGGAATGCTGACAACATTAAAGTGGGAATTAAGAGACCTTGGGGAAATCACAGGTGCTAAGGGAGGACTGTGCTGGAATAGCATAATGTCTAAAGACATGTAGATAAAGGGACTGAAGGTTAATTAAATCAAGGAGTCACACAGGCTCAGGCCTCCCTATCTCGAGCCCCCACAAGCTAGTGAATAGAAGTCTGTTTATAAACACGGTCCTGTGAAGGCTGGCAATGTAAACTCTAAGATAAGGTACTGTTAAGTCTGTAACAACAAGGCACGGATGGGACCAGGAGTTATGCTTGGGATGTAACTTCTGAAGGTTGAGAGACATGACTAATGGTAAGGCTGGGAGATGTGGATGTGATAGTGAACTGCCACAGAGACTGAAAGAGGAGATAAGAAGAGACCTCAAGAGCTGAGGAAGGAGCGCAAGATTCTGGTGAGGAAGAAGAGAACTCTCCAGTCAACAGAACACAGCGAGAGAGAGAGAGAGAGGCTGTGCTGCAGTCACTCGGAGGGATACTTCCGAGGTTTCAAGGAACAGACTGTGACTATTTCTCTTTATTAAGTATCACCTTTTTGTACTAATTGTGATGTGCTTAATAAATCTGTTTTGCCTTTAACCATAATACCAGTCCCGTGATGGTCTTGTTGTTGTCACGAACCAGTCCTTGGATTGGATTAAATTATAATCCTGAAAGCATGGGTTTAAATCCTACAATTGGCGACGACGGAGTGACTGTTTCTGACAACAGGCAAAACCTGGTATTACTGGATATAAGGTAACGGAGGCGAGGGTTATCACTGATCACCAGTCAATCCTTGTGGAGGATTAGTAATAACTAACGGAAAGTGGCTCTCTAAAGTACACCGAGATGCCGAACGGGTATCTTTGGAAGGAGTATAGTACCCGGATAGAGAAGAAGTGAAGTGGGACCGATGTACAGGTCTTATTGTTCGAATGCCTGGGGAAAGGCCCAGAAGTTACGCTGGAGGACACCGTGGCGTTCATTGAGTTAAGTAGGAAAAATTGGAGATTGAAAATGGAGTGCAGAGATGAAGGATAAATGATTTAAAAAGGGAGGGATAATAAGCTGCAGAATGTGTTCTTTTGTTTTCAGTGTACTGTCTCTTTAAAAAGCCTGTCCTTATAGTGAGTGTTTTCTGTCGGTGTTGCGGGCCACGCCCCCTTCTTACTGCATCGTTTTCCTCGTTTGTGGAATGTATCTATTTTGTCTTGTGTTTAATTCTGATATTGCTGAATTAAAATTGGAGTTATTGAGGTTAAGTGACCGATTAAATTCTGGTCCTTATAAAATGGGTCAAATTCCAGACATGGGATCGTTACAGAAAAACTGGCATTTTGAATTTCTTAAATGTGGAGTGATCTGAAGTTTAAGTTGTGTTGAGTATTGGTGAGTGTGAATTGATGTCAGGAATTAATGTTGTGTTTCTGTAAATCGAAGATCGACATCTTGTTATCTAATACAGGGCATCAGTTTTGATAATTTTGGGATTAACCTTGGTTGTATTAAAATGTGAAAGCTGTTAGCTCTGACAGCTCAGCCCTTTTTATCCTGTGATTGGCTGTGGTTTGAAAAAAAAAGTGACCCAAAACGGAACAGATAAAAAGGATATCTGGTGTCCCCTTGATAGGAAAAGGAGGAAACCTCGGACAGCTCGGAGAGTTGGTTACGGTCACACCCACGGAAAGTGTGGGAAAAAAACAATGAATTGGAAAGCTCGAGTTGTGTTACAGCAAGGACAGCAAATTATAAAACTTGTTGGAATGAGAGGTGATCTCATTGAAACATACACGATTCTGAGGGAGGTGACAGGGTAGATGCTGAGAGGTTGTTTCCCCTGGCTAGAGAATCTAGATCTAGGGGACATAGTCTCAGGATAAGGGGTCGGACATTTAGGACTGAGATGAGGAGGAATTTCTTCACTCAAAGGGTTGTGAATCTTTGGAATTCTCTAGCCCAGAGGGCTGTGGATGCTGAGTCGTTGAGTATATTCAAGGCTGAGATCGATGGATATTTGGACACCAGAGGAATCAAGGGATATGGGGATCGGGCGGGAAAGTGGAGTTGAGGTCGAAGATCAGTCATGAAAATATTGAATGGTGGAGCAGGATCGAGGGGCCGCATGGCCTACTCCTGCTCCTATTTCTTATGTTCTTAGAGGGAGGAAGGAAACTGGGAGCAGAGGAAAGGAATGTTGGAGATGGGTTTGGATTTCAGCACAGGGAAGAAGGAAGGTTTGTGGGACGGGGATTTACAGCTTTGGGGGAACGATTGTTCCATAGAAACAAGAATTTCTATCCTGTATTTACAGCGATGACTTTTGTAAACTCCTTTTACAGGGTATTAGAAGGGGAGGATTGGCAGACGGGAAACTCAAACCAAACATCACATCAAGATCTGACAGAGTCACTCGATTCATCAGGACCTGAATATCATCGGCCTTTGAATGTGGAAGGAGAAATGTTTGTCTGTCCGGTCTGTGGGAAAAGATCAAACATCAGTGTGAGTGGAAAATCACCGAGACACACACACCCGAGTGAGAGTGTTCCAGTGCACTGAGTGTGGAAAGAGCTTTAACCAGTTACACAGCCTGAGAAAACATCACACCATTCACAGCGGGGAGAAACCGTCCACGTGTTCTGTGTGTGGACGAGGCTTCAACGGATCGTCCAACCTGGAGAAACACAGGGACTCCCGGACTATGGAGAAACTATGGAAATGTGGGGACTGTGGGAAGGGATTCAATTCCCCGTCCCAGCTGGAAACTCATTGACTCAGTTACACTGGGGAGAGGTCGTTCAGGTGCTCTCACTGTGCAAGGACATTTACCTGTTCGCCGAACCTACTGAAACACCAATGAATTCACACTGGGGAGAGACTGTTCACCTGCTCTGTATGTGGGAAAGGATTCACTCAGTCTTCGAACCTGCTCACACATCAGCAAGTTCACAGTGGGGAGAAGCAGTTCACCTGCACCGTATATGGGAAGGGATTCTCCCAATCCTTCCATCTACTGACACACCAGTGAATTCACCCCGACGAGAGACTCTCACTGTGCGAAGACATCCATTCATCCAACCTGAAGACACAATAGTGAGTTCACACTGGGGAAAGGCCATTCACCTGCTCCGTGTGTGGGAAGGGATTGACTCAGTATCCAACCTGCTGATACACCAGCGAGTTCACAAATGACTACAGGGATTGGATTCTGCGATTATTGCTGTTGTTAATCGCACCCAGGACTGAACCATAGTCATTCTAGCAGTTGTTTCTGCTGATATTATTAACCCGTCTAACTGGGCTGGACTTTAATATTCAGGGTAAATGTTAAATAAATCAGCAAATTTATGAAACTTGTAATACTGAGGCTGAAATTCCACTTCTGTGTGCCAGGGGTGTGGACAGTGCTGGGCACAGAGGGAGCAGCAAACCGGGTTCAGCGTGGGCACGCTGGGTTTAGCCTTGCCCTGGATTTCCCAGTGAGCATGTGCTGGGGCCCAGTGGGATTTCACTGCTCCGGGGTATTTCCGGGTGTGTCCTTACTGCCTCTGGAATTCCCACACATTGCCCCCTGGGTGTGAGGCCAGCGCTGTGTGCCTTTAAACGCTGGAGTGAAGCCAGGTGCTGTCGGCACCCAGTCATCAGCAGGAGTTTCTAACTGTTCAGGCCCACCTTTTGGGGAGATCAGACCCATTTTTGGGCCGTTTGTGGTTTCTTCCATTGCTTGTTCCCTTGGATTGGGTTTTTATTTGTTCCCTTTGGTTTAGTTTCAGTTTAACTGCTGGACCCACCACTCAAAGCACTTTGCCTTTGAAGGTGGCAGAACAAGCTGATATGGCTGTTATAAAAAGCATACAGGATCCTGGGCTTTATAAATAGAGGCATAATGTACAAAAGCAAGGAAGTGATGCTAAACATTTATAAATCACTGGTTAGGCCTGAGCTGGAGTAGTCTGTCCAATTCTGGGCACCACACTTTAGGAAAGATCTCAAGGCCTTAGAGAGGGTGCAGAGGAGATTTACTAGAATGGTACCAGGGATGAAGGACTTCAGTTATGTGGAGAGACTGGAGAAGCTGGGGTTGTTCTTCTTTAGAGCAGAGAAGGTTAAGAGGAGATTTAATAGAGATGTCAATAGAAGTGTCCAAAATTATGAGAGGTTTTGATAGAGTAAAAAAGGAGAAACTGTTTCCACTGCCAGAAGGGTCAGTAACCAGAGGACACAGATTTAAGATAATTGGCAAAAGAACCAGAGGGGAGATGAGGAGAATTTTTTTATGCACAGAGCTTTTATGATCTGGAATGCACTGTCTGAAACGTTGATGGAAGCAGATTTAATAGTAACTTTAAAAATGGATTTGGATATATTCTTGAAGGAGAAAAATTTGCAGGGCTATGGGGAAAGAGAGGGGAGTGGGATTAATTGGATAGTCCTTTCAAAGAGCCGGCACAGGCACAATTGGTCAAATGGCTCTCTTCTGTGCTGTTCTGATTAAGTTTCACAGCCAGAACTCAGCCTGAATCTGCGATGAATTCCAGGCCGCATTCTTTGAATACCCACATTTTTTTTTGTTATTCATTCTCTGGATATGGGCGTTGTTCGTAAGGCCTAGTTGCCCTTGAGCCTCCCTAGTTGCCCTTGAGCCTATCCATAGATACATTTGTTGCCGTCCTTTGCACTGTGCGATTGACGCAAGATGGAGACGACCGGAGTGGGAGAGCATTAGGCTCTTAAATGCCAGTTCAGTTTGGTCGACTTTCTTCCCTTCCTTGTGCATGTGTTGTAATTAAAGATGCAGTGGAAGAAAACAACTAAGGGCCGTAGACGGCAAGTCTCTCTGTGAGGATGTTGGCTGAAGACAGGTTAGGGCCAGGCTGTGATGTTACCTTCAATGAGGGTAACTAGGGACTGTGGGATTTTAATCCAGCCTGAGTCAACACAGTCAGGAAAGGGGAGGTTAAATTAGCAGATGGTTAGAGTAATATGCATTTCAAATTTACAACACCAAGTTATAGTCCAGCAATTTTATTTTAAATTCACAAGCTTTCGGAGGCTTCCTCCTTCCTCAGGTGAATGTTGTGGAAATGAAATCCTCGAAATGAAATCGCATTTATAAATCACAGAACAATGCTTGGTGATTACAGACAGTTTTTTCAACTGCCCGTTGCCAAGGCAATCAGTGTGCAGACAGACAGGTGTTACCTACAAGGTCTCCAAATATACAAATCACCAAAAAAAAACAGAGATAGAGAGGTAGAAACATAGAAAAGACAGCAACTGACCCGTTATATTAAAAACAGATAACATTTGTTCGCTGGTGGGGTAACGTGTAGCGTGACATGAACCCAAGATCCCGGTTGAGGCCGTCCTCATGGGTGCGGAACTTGGCTATCAATTTCTGCTCGATGATTTTGCGTTGTCGTGTGTCTCGAAGGCCGCCTTGGAGTACGCTTACCCGAAGGTCGGTGGCTGAATGTCCTTGACTGCTGAAGTGTTCCCCGACTGGGAGGGAATTCTCCTGTTTGGTGATTGTTGCGCGGTGTCCGTTCATCCGTTGTCGCAGCGTCTGCATGGTCTCGCCAGTTGCCCCACCAGTGAACAAATGTTATCTGTTTTTAATATAACGGGTCAGTTGCTGTCTTTTCTATGTTTCTACCTCTCTATCTCTGTTTTTTTTTGGTGATTTGTATATTTGGAGACCTTGTAGGTAACACCTGTCTGTCTGCACACTGATTGCCTTGGCAACGGGCAGTTGAAAAAACTGTCTGTAATCACCAAGCATTGTTCTGTGATTTATAAATGCGATTTCATTTCGAGGATTTCATTTCCACAACATTCACCTGAGGAAGGAGGAAGCCTCCGAAAGCTTGTGAATTTAAAATAAAATTGCTGGACTATAACTTGGTGTTGTAAAATTGTTTACAATTGTCAACCCCAGTCCATCACCGGCATTTCCACATCATGGCTACCATCGACACCACAAACTGCCGGCTCACAGTGGAAAGGATATCCAAGAAGATCGCGCATATAGACACAGACATCAAGTTTTTACAGAGCTGCAAGAAAGCAGACAAGATCCCGAAAGGACTACAGATCACGGACCCACTCAGGTCCACATACAACTCGGATTATGCTGAGAGACTCTGCCGCCGTACCTCTCGCACACTCCGCAACCATCTCGTACACCAACTCTACAGCAGACGCCGCAACCTCGAAACTAAGATAGAGTCCATACTCTCAACCTGTACTCAGGACACAGCAGACCAGCTACGAGATACCGCCAGACAGACGTGGCAACGGAACTACGCTGCCTACATGAAAACCAAGAGCAGGAAGCTTGAGAAACTCGGCATCACCACCAGCATCGACCAAGCCTCCCCCGGTACCACGGTTACAACCACAGGGAAGTCTATCGTCAATTTGTCTGACCACACCCTTCAACCAGACGAAATCGAAGTTCTCAGCCGAGGGCTCAATTTCTGCCCCACTACCAAAATGGACCCCACTAGTCTCGCGGCGGACACAGAGGAATTCATCAGGAGAATGAGGCTCCGGGAATACTTCCACAAATCCCAAGATTTCAGCAGCGAACCCAATGAGACAATCAACGATCCGGAACAGCAGACAGAGGGATCCGCGGTACAGCAACCGAAGAGGAAAGAGTCAAACTGGACTCCTCCGGAGGGTCGCTGCCCTCACCTGGACATGTATGCTCAAGCTGTCAGGAAATGCGTCAATGCCAGATTCATCAGCCGCACTCAGAAGACAGTCCAGCATGTCACCCGAGCACAACGCAACGCTATCAACGCTCTCAAGACCAACTGCAACATCGTCATCAAACCAGCGGACAAAGGAGGAGCCATCGTCATACAGAACAGAACGGACTATTGCAAAGAAGCATACCGACAACTGGACAACCAGGAACACGACAGACGGTTACCCACAGATCCGACCAAAGAACACACCCACCAGCTCAACAAACTGATCAAGACCTTCGATCCAGACCTTCAAAGCATCCTACGTGCTCTCATCCCACGTACTCCCCACGTGGGAGACTTCTACTGCCTCCCAAAGATACACAAAGCCAACACACCCGGACGTCCCATCGTATCAGGCAACGGAACCCTGTGTGAGAACCTCTCTGGATACATCGAGGGCATCCTGAAACCTATCGTACAGGGAACCCCCAGCTTCTGTTGCGACACAACAGACTTCCTACAAAAACTCAGCACCCACGGACCAGTTGAACCAGGAACACTTCTCACCACGATGGACGTCTCGGCACTACACCAGTATCCCCCACGATGACGGCATCGCTGCAACGGCCTCAGTACTCAACACCAACAACAGCCAATCTCCAGACGCCATCCTACAACTCATCCGCTTCATCCTGGATCACAATGTCTTCACCTTCGATAACCAGTTCTTTACCCAAACACACGGAACAGCCATGGGGACCAAATTCGCACCCCAATACGCCAACATTTTCATGCACAAGTTCGAGCAGGACTTCTTCACTGCACAGGACCTCCAACCAACGCTATACACCAGATACATCGACGACATTTTCTTTCTATGGACCCACGGCGAGGAATCACTGAAGAGACTACACGATAACATCAACAAGTTCCATCCCACCATCAAACTCACCATGGACTACTCCTCAGAATCAGTTTCTTTCTTGGACACACAAATCTCCATCAAAGACGGGCACCTCAGCACCTCACTCTACCGCAAGCCCACGGACAACCTCACGATGCTCCACTTTTCCAGCTTCCACCCTAACCACGTCAAAGAGGCCATCCACTATGGACAGGCCCTGCGAATACACAGGGTCTGCTCAGACGAGGAGGAACGCGATGGACACCTACAGACGCTGAAAGACGCCCTCGTAAGAACAGGATATGACACTCGACTCATCGATCGACAGTTCCGACGGGCCACAGCGAAAAATCGCATAGACCTCCTCAGGAGACTAACATGGGACGCAACCAACAGAGTACCCTTCGTCGTCCAGTACTTCCCCGGAGCGGAGAAACTACGCCATGTTCTCCGCAGCCTTCAACATGTCATCAATGACGACGAGCACCTCGCTATGGCCATCCCCACACCTCCACTACTCGCCTTTAAACAGCCACCCAACCTCAAACAGACCATCGTTCGCAGCAAATTACCCAGCTTTCAGGAGAACAGCGTCCACGACGCCACACAACCCTACCACGGTAACCTCTGCAAGACATGCCAGATCATCGACACAGATACCACCATCACACGAGAGGACACCACCCACCAGGTGCATGAATCATACTCCTGTGACTCGGCCAACGTTGTCTACCTCATACGTTGCAGGAAAGGATGCCCCAGAGCATGGTACATTGGCGAGACCATGCAGACGCTGCGACAACGGATGAACGAACACCGCGCAACAATCGCCAGACAGGAGGGTTCCCTCCCAGTCGGGGAACACTTCAGCAGTCAAGGACATTCATCCACCGACCTTCGGGTAAGCGTACTCCAAGGCGGCCTTCGAGACACACGACAACACAAAATCGTCGAGCAGAAATTGATAGCCAAGTTCCGCACCCATGAGGACGGCGTCCTCGTGGGTTCATGTCACGCTACACGTTGCCCCACCAGTGAACAAATGTTATCTGTTTTTAATATAACGGGTCAGTTGCTGTCTTTTCTATGTTTCTACCTCTCTATCTCTGTGTTTTTTTGGTGATTTGTATATTCGGAGACCTTGTAGGTAACACCTGTCTGTCTGCACACTGATTGCCTTGGCAACGGGCAGTTGAAAAAACTGTCTGTACTCACCAAGCATTGTTCTGTGATTTATAAATGCGATTTCATTTCGAGGATTTCATTTCCACAACATTCACCTGAGGAAGGAGGAAGCCTCCGAAAGCTTGTGAATTTAAAATAAAATTGCTGGACTATAACTTGGTGTTGTAAAATTGTTTACAATTGTCAACCCCAGTCCATCACCGGCATCTCCACATCATGCATTTCAAAGTGTGGGGATGCAGGGAGGAGGAAGCGTCCTGTGGATGATGTATTTGAAGCTGTGGAGGAACAAAATTGGAAAGAATGTTCTATAGAAACTCTCCGCTGCAACAAAGGCGCCTTTCCATGCCCCAATTCTCAATCCAATCAAAGAAAACGTTTCCGATGGGAGCGCCAATGGCGGCTATCCATACCCAGACTGCACCGCGCGGCGGGTTCCTCCCTATCGATATGAGCGGAGCCCAGTGCGCCGGCGCGGGTCAGATTGCTGGGCGGTGTGAGCTGAGCATTGGAGGGAGTGAGTTAATAAACCCCGGGGATCGCAGGCTTCACAACCACCGGGAGCGGCCCCAGGCCCCAACATAAAACAGGGGAAATCATCCCCACCACCTGCCGGTTCCCGGTTTCCCAACAGGCGGCCCGCTGTCCCAGCGCATGCGCGGTCCACCGGCAAATCGGCGATAGATAGAGGGGTTTCTGAACCACAAGGGATTGTGGGTATTTTAGCGGCCATTGGAGAACTATTCTCGGTTCGTCTTTCGAACCATTCACAGTTCGGAATTGAAGTCGGTACAGATATAGTCGGTGATACATGGTGCTGGGGAGGGGTTACTGAATGACACTGTGAGGGAGCTGGACTTACAGATACAGTTTGAGATGGGCTTTATAAAGGGCAGGGAGATCAGGTGTGTTCTGTAATGGACAGGGAGGATCAGATCAGATCAGATCAATAATGGGCAGGGTGGGTACTGTAATGGGCAGGGAGGATGGGCGGGCTCTAATGCGCAGGGTGGTTGTTGGGCACTGTAATAGGCAGGGAGGATCAGGTGGGCTCAGTAATTGGCAGGGAGGACATGATAGGCTCTTTTGTGGGAGTAGGGAGAGGATAGGCGGGCTCTGTTGTGGGCAGGCTCAGTTGTGGGGGTGGCGATGGGCTATTTTGGGGGTGGATTGGGTGACCTCTGTTACTGACCGGCTTGTGGTCTGTGGTAATAGGTTTTCTATCAGCAGTCGGTGCCTTCTGTATTTGGTGAAATGGCTGTAAACCTTTTTATTTTGGGATGTGGGAAGCAAGTGAGGTGGGATTGGGATGGATAGAGGGCTATGGGGTAAGAGCAAGATTTTTATGATTTCAGCCCCTCTAAAATCTCTGACTTTCCTTAAAGATCCATTTAACTCATTTGTTTTATTTCAAAATATTTCAGAATTTTTGCAGTGACTGAGGAAGGATTTGTTTAAAGGTTTTCACAATTCTCGTGTACAGACCAGGAATGTCCCGGGTTTAATCCACAGTCTGTGCTGTTAGCTGATACCCTAACCCTAACCATAATGCAGCATTATAACTGGACTCGGTGCAACTGGGGTAAATCAGGAGGAAATCCACCAGGCTCCTGCTCTCAATGGCGATCCAGTGACCCCGGCATCAGGGAACTCTGGGGGAAGTGGGACCTGTGCAGGCCGGATGGGTTGCCCCCAACAGAGCTGGGACCAATGTCCTCGCGGGGAGGTTCAGAAGTGCTGTGAGGGAGGGTTTAAACTCATTTGGCAGGGGGATGGGCACCAATGGGCATTGGAAAGGAGAAACAAGGTGAACAAAGGATTGGGAGAGACAGATAGCACTAGAGTAAGAAATAGTACAGTATTAGGTGGGATCAGACTAATAGAGAATACAAGAAAGTCTAAGATTGGTTTACAGTGTGTGTGTGTAAACGCACGAAGCGTGGTAAACAAGGTTGGTGAGCTGCAGGTGCAATTAGCCACATGGGAATATGACGTTATGGTGATAATGGAGACCTGGCTCAAAAAAGGGCAGGATTGGGTTCTAAATATTCCTGGATACAAGGTGTTCAGGAAAGATAGGGAAAGAAAGAAAGGAGGAGGGGTGGCAGTATTGATTAAAGAGAATATTGCAGTGCTGGAGAGAGAGGATGTCCTGGAGGGGTCAAGGTCAGAATGTATTTGATTAGAGTTAAGAAACAATTGAGGTGCCATTACACTACTGGGTGTATTCTATAGGCCACCAACTGGTGGGACGGATATAGAGGAACAAATTTGCAGGGAAATTACAGAGAGGTGCAAGAACCATAGAGTAGGGATAATGGGAGACTTTAAATATCCTAATTTAGAATGGGATAGTAATAGTGTAAAGGGCAAAAGGGGGAGGAATTTCTGAAGTGTGTTTAGGAGAACTTTCTTGATGAGTATGTTTCCGGCCCAACGAGGAAGGAGGCAAATTAAGGATCTGGTTCTGGGGAATGAGGTGGGTCAAGTGGAGCAAGTGTCAGTGGGGGAACATTGAGGGAACAGTGATCATAGTATCGTAAGGTTTAGATTAGTTATGGAAAAGGACAAGGAGCAATCTAGAGTAAATACACTTATTGGAGGAGGGCCAATTTCAGTGGGATGAGAATGGATCTGGCCCGGGTAAATTGGAATCAAAGATTGTCAGGCAAAACTGTAATTGAACAATGGGCGGCCTTTAAAGAGGAGATGGTTGGGGTACAGTCTAGGCACATTCCCATGTGGGGGACAGGTAGGGCAACTAAAGCCAGAGCTCCTTGGATGACAAAAGAGATAGAGAGTAAGATGAAGCAGAAAAAGGGGGGGGTATGACAGATGTCAGGTTGATAATACAAGTGAAAACCAGGCTAATTATAGAAAGTACAGAGGGGAAGTGAAAAAGGAAATAAGAGGGGCAGAGAGAGAGTATGAGAATAGACTGGCCGACAACATAAAAGGGAATCCAAAAGTCTTCTACAGACATATAAACAGTAAACGGGTAGTAAGAGGAGGGGTGGGGCCGATTAGGGACCATAAAGGAGATCTACTCATGGAGGCAGAGAACATGGCCGAGGTACTAAATGAGTACTTTGCATCTGTCTTTACCAAGGAAGAAGATGCTGCCAAAGTCAGAGTAAAAGAGGAGGTAGTTGAGATACTGGATGGGCTAAAAATTGATAAAGAGGAGGTATTAGAAAGGCTAGCTGTACTTAAAGTGGATAAGTCACCAGGTCTGGATGGGATGCATCCGAGGTTGCTGAGGGAAGTAAGGGGGGAAATTGCGGAGATACTGGCCATAATCTTCCAAACATCTATAGATACTGGGGTGGTGCCAGAGGACTGGAGAATTGCAAATGTTACACCCTTGTTCAAAAAAGGGTCAAAGGATAAACCCAGCAACTATAGGCCAGTCAGTTTAACCTCAGTGGTGGGAAAGATAATCCGGGATAAAATTAACAGTCACTTGGACGAGTGTGGATTGATTAGGGAAAGCCAGCACAGATTTGTTAAAGGCAAATCGTGTTTAACTAACTTGATAGAGTTTTTTGATGAGGTAACAGAGAGGGTAGATGAGGGCAATGCAGTTGATGTGGTGAATATGGACTTCCAAAAGGTGTTTGATAAAGTGCTGCGTTACAGGCTTGTCATCAAAGCTGAGGCCCATGGAATAAAAGGGGCAGCGGCAGCATGGATACAAAATTGGCAAAGGGACAGGAAACAGAGTAGTGGTGAACGGTTGTAGGATTTAAAGCCCTACTTTCAGGATTATAATTTAATCCAATCTAAGGACTGGTTCGTGACAACAACAAGACCATCACGGGACTGGTATTATGGTTAAAGGCAAAACAGATTTATTAAGCACATCACAATTAGTACAAAAAGGTGATATTTAACAAAGAGAAATCGTCACAGTCTGTTCCTTGAAACCTCGGAAGTATCCCTCCGAGTGACTGCGGTGCAGTCTCTCTCTCTCTCTCTCTCGCTGTGTTCTGTTGACTGAAGAGTTCTCTTCTTCCTCACCAGAATCTTGCGCTCCTTCCTCAGCTCTTGAGGTCTCTTCTTATCTCCTCTTTCAGTCTCTGTGGCAGTTCACTATCACATCCACATCTCCCAGCCTTACCATTAGTCATGTCTCTCAACCTTCAGAAGTTACATCCCAAGCATAACTCCTGGTCCCATCCGTGCCTTGTTGTTACAGACTTAACAGTACCTTATCTTAGAGTTTACATTGCCAGCCTTCACAGGACCGTGTTTATAAACAGACTTCTGTTCACTAGCTTGCGGGGGCTCGAGATAGGGAGGCCTGAGCCTGTGTGACTCCTTGATTTAATTAACCTTCAGTCCCTTTATCTACATGTCTTTAGACATTATGCTATTCCAGCACATTCCTCCCTTAGCACCTGTGATTTTTCAAGGTCTCTTAATTTCCCACTTTAATGTTGTCAGCATTCCGTTAGTTTTAACTGCAAATTTGACTGTAATAACCATCATGCATCTTTCTCGGCCCACCAGCACTTTCTTATTGACTACACGGGACATGGTTCATACTGTATTAATACACAGGACAGTTTACATTTATAGATTGTAAACAATTTTACAACACCAAGTTATAGTCCAACGATTTTATTTTTAATCCCACAAGCTTGTGGGATTAAAAATAAAATCGTTGGACTATAACTTGGTGTTGTAAAATTGTTTACAATTGTTAACCCCAGTCCATCACCAGCATCTCCACATCATGGCTACATTTATAGATACATAGATTCATAGTACATTCCATTCCACTTCTACTATTGATTATAATTATACTAAATTATATCTGTTATTGGGTTAATCCTTACAATTCCCTACCTTGAGGGTGAGGCATTTATGCCGGTCCCTCATACTTCATGTGAATATATTTTAGATTCCCATTTTTGCTCCTTTCTATTAGGTTTTGGGTTCTTGTCCCCCTAACTGGTCTTTCATCTGGTGCACTAAGTGTTTCAAATAACATGTATAGGAAACTAGACTATTGGGTATGGTTCGTTCATAAGAAGGGGAATTCCTACTACTAGTCCCAACTTCTGGCTCCCTACCTTGTGGCATTCGTGCTTGATCGGACAAAATTTGATCAAATTCCTGATTTTACATGATCCCTCATCTTCATTGACAAGGTTTAGATTTAGAACCATTGAACCAAAGAAAAGATACAGCACAGAAGGGGGCCATTCGGCCCATCGTGTCCATGCTGGCTCGAAGAACAACCAGGTTCCCATTCTAATCCCACCATCCAGCACCCAGTCCGGAGCCCTGCAACTTACAGCACTTTAGCTGCAGGTCCAGGAACTTTTGAAAAGAGTTGAGGGTCCCTGCCTCTACCACCAATTCGGGCAGTGAATTCCATACACCCACCACCCTCTGGGTGAAAAAACTTTTCCTCATGTCCCCTCCAATCCTTCCACCAATCAGCTTAAATCTATGTCCCCTAGTTCTTGAACTCTCCGCTAGGGGAAACAGGTACTTCCTGTCTACTCTATCTGGGCCCCTCATAATTTCGTACACCTCAATCAAGTCTCCCTTCAGCCTCCTCTGCTCCAAGGAAAACAACCCCGGCCTATCCAATCTCTCCTCGTAGCTGCAATTTTCAAGCCCTGGCAACATTCTTGTAAAGTATTAGTAAAAAAAATAGTGCTAGGGAAATTAATGGGGCTAAAGGCTGACAAATCCCCAGGGCCTGATAATCTACATCCCAGAGTACTAAAGGAAGTGGCCCTGGGAATAGTGGATGCATTGGTGATCATCTTCCAAAATTCTATAGACTCTGGAACAGTTCCTACAGATTGGAGGGTGGCAAATGTAACCCCACTATTTAAAAAAGGAGGGAGAGAAAAAACAGGGAATTACAGACCAGTTAGCCTAACATCAGTAGTGGGGAAAATGCTAGAGTCTATTATAAAGGATGTGATAACAGAACACTTGGAAGGCATGAACGGGATTGGACAAAGTCAGCATGGGTTTATGAAAGGGAAATCATGCTTAACAAATCTACTGGAGTGTTTTGAGGAGGTAACTAGTAGAATAGATAGGGGAGAACCAGTGGATGTGGTGTACTTGGATTTTCGGAAGGCTTTTGATAAGGTCCCACACAAGAGGTTAGTGTGCAAAATTAAAGCACATGGGATTGGGGGGAATATACTGGCATGGATTGAGAATTGGTTGACAGACAGGAAACAGAGAGTAGGAATAAATGGGTCTTTTTCCGGGTGGCAGGCAGTGACTAGTGGGGTATCGCAGGGATCAGTGCTTGGGCCCCAGCTATTCACAATATATATCAATGATTTGGATGAGGGAACTAAATGTAACATTTCCAAGTTTGCAGACAACACAAAGCTGGGGTGGAATGTGAGCTGTGAGGAGGATGCAAAGAGGCTCCAATGTGATTTAGACAAGTTGGGTGAGTGGGCAAGAACATGGCAGATGCAGTATAATGTGGATAAATGTGAGGTTATCCACTTTGGTTGTAAAAACAGAAAGGCGGCTTATTATCTGAATAGTGATAGATTGGGAAAAGGGGAGGTGCAATGAGACCAGGGTGTCCTTGTACACCAGTCGCTGAAAGCGAGCATTCAGGTGCAGCAAGCAGTTAGGAAGGTGAATGGTATGTTGGCCTTCATTGCAAGAGGATTTGAGTACAGGAGCAGGGATGTCTTACTGCAGTTATACAGGGCCTTGGTGAGACCACATCTGGAGTATTGTGTGCAGTTTTGGTCTCCTTATCTGAGGAAGGATATCCTTGCCATGGAGGGAGTGCAACAAAGGTTTACCAGACTGATTCCTGGGATGGCAGGACTGACGTATGAGAAGAGATTGGGTCGACTAGGCCTATATTCACTCGAGTTTAGAAGAATGAGAGGTGATCTCATCGAAACATATAAAATTCTAACAGGACTAGACAGACTAGACGCAGGGAGGATGTTCCCGATGGCTGGGGAGTCCAGAACCAGGGGTCACAGTCTCAGGATACGGGGTATGCCATTTAGAACCGAGATGAGGAGAAATTTCTTCACTCAGAGGGTGGTGAACCTGTGGAATTCTCTACCACAGAAGGCAGTGGTGAGAATCCCTACGTGGTCAGTTTTCGGTAAAATATTAAAATGCCTACGTGGCAAAGAAGCAGAATGCAAAATGGTTAGAAAGGGTTAATTAGTTAGTAACTGAGATTGATACAAGTGGCCTGGCCCTCCTGCTGGGCCATATGTTTGCTTAGTCAGCAGGCCTGCATTGTCTTATCAATGATAGGTCTTTGATGTGAGTCAAGGACTGGTCTGAATGTCTCCATGTTTATGGCAGATCAATATAGGGAACGAGCTTAGCCAAAGTTGAAAGACATTCCAGGTTGGGAGATAAGGAACAGAAGGAACAGGGAAGAACATTCCAGGTTGGAAGGTGAGGAAGTATCCCCTTTGATGTCTAACAGCAGCATGATCAGCACATGATTATTTATGATTGGTCGGAAATAATGTAACCTCGCATGGCAACCTATGCCCGGCTTATGATTGGTGTTGACCCTCGTTAAGTATGTTCCAACCCTATTGATTTGTATAAAAATGTGTGGATTTCTGTATGTTTTTGTTCTTGCTCTGCCAGCATAGAGGGACTCTATCAGGAGTCCAAATCAATGCTGCAGACTAAGAACCCTGCTATTAAAGATGTGTTGAACTTTAAAATGTATTCGACTTCAGTTATTACTGAACCAGACTGAGGGGAAAGAATCCGGATCGTCATTTGGTGGCAGCGGTGGGATCTTAACGGTCGTTCACCGAGAGTTCGCGGAGTAAGAGGCGGATTATCTCAGACACGGAGGAAGGAAATGGCGCCCCGATGTAAGTAGTCTTAATTTACTATGTCGGTTTTCCTCCAATCCGTCAGTCTGACGACGAATCGTCCGATCGCTAACACTCGTGTGGTGTCCTTACAAGATTCAGGTCAGTCTGGTGAATACACAGATATAGCAGGAAGAGGTCAGTGGTCGAATATCACTGAGGGAATAACTTGTAAGCGGTAGGTCAGTGGTTAATATCACTGAGGGTAGTCAGGGTTTAAGTTCCTGGTGATTGGATATAAACAGGAACTAGTGATAAAACTTAGATGCCGCCAAAAAGGCTCAGGAATTAATTTGGAAAAATAACAGAGGTACCTCAGCCAAAGAACTAATTGCTTTATGGAGACAGTACTGTAAGAAAAAATATGGATAGAATTAAGTGACTAGACAAATGTTTAAAAGACAGAGACCCGAAAAAGAAAGGTTTTGTTGTTTAAGTGTACTGTCCCTTTAAAAAGCCTGTCTTGATCAGTGTTTTTTTTGTCGGTGTTGTGGGCTACGCCCCCTTCTTACTGTGTCTTGTGTGTTTTCTTCCTTTGTGTAATGTATCTGTCTTGTCGTGTGTTTAATTCTGATACTGCCGAATTAAAATTGGAGTTATTGAGGTTAAGTGACCTATTAAATTCTGGTTCTTATAAAGTGTGGGCATGTTAAATTCCAGACATGGGATCTTCAAAAAATTGGCATTTTGAATGTTTATTTTGTGATTGGCTGTGGTTTAAAAAGAGGTTAAAAATTAACGGGATAGATTAAAAAACTATCAGGATCATTGTGATAGGAAAAGTCGGAAAGCTGGAACAGCTTGGAGCGTTGATTATAATCACATCCACTAAAAGTATGTGAAAAAATAGTGTGCAAAAATATAGTATAAAGCAATCCACAAATGTGAGAAGTAAAAAAATCAGTCAAAACCTGTGTGAAGTGAAATTTTGAAGGTGGGAACTTAATCTCAAAAGGGAGAAGGATCAAGTTACTCCTACCACAAGAGCAAGTTAATATTAACCCCTTCCATCCCAAGAAGCCAGACTGTCATGCCAAGACCAGTTCAAACAGATAGAAATGACCCAGTCGGTTGAGAACTGTCTGAGGCTTGCCCAGAACACAGGTGAACATGAGGTAATAATTGGTATAGGTTATATTAGTAAAATTGTCCCAATCACTCGGAAATGCCAAAGGCTACAATTGACTGAGATATAAGTTTTCACGCTACAGTGAAAAATTGATAAGAAAGGAATGTAAAACAAATCATATGAAAAGGAAGCATAGGTTAGACAATTGGAAGTCCATTACTTGAGCTATGTACTGACACAGGGTACTAAACACCTATCAGTTTTACCCTGCCACAGTATGATAAGGAAGTTTTGACAAGTTCTGGGGCTATTCAATTTTATTTGAAATTCATAGTAGAATACAAGATCTGACCAAAGAGGGGAGACCTTCCCTGACAAATTATATAACTCGCATTGAGACTGCTAAGAAAACTCAACAATTAGATCAACACCTCCTAACTCAAGTGTTAAAACAAAGAGCGACATGGAATGGAGGTGGACATCGTAAAAAGAGATAGGCAAATATGGGGACGTAAAGATCTGTGATAAGTGATATAGCAACTGCCTTTGCCTCAGTTGTTAACACCATTGATTTGACAACATTAGATCAAAAGGTCAGAGATTTAGGGTCTCGCATTAAAGATATATTAAAAGATAACTGAAAATACAGATAAGGAATTGTCTGAGGATCAAATGCTGACCATATATTTGCAAAGGATAGCTACAGTGCTAGAAACACATGCCCAAACCATTAATAAATTAATAAAAGAGGAATATAACGTATCTTAGCAGGCGGCTGCTAATGATACCTGCTTAATGTGGTTACATCTTGAAAACACAGAGATTCGGACTTGGAGTTAGAAATTCCAGTCTGCAGCCCTGCGTACATCTGTATGTGGGAGAGACAGTGTTTATTTCAGACAGGCTGCGGGCTTCAGAGAGAGAGCAAGAGTGGAACTAGGCAATTTCTCTCTCCTGTTTTGTTTTCTAAATTTGTTTTGGGTATAGGGATTATGCCTTTGGATAAATAAATAATAAATGAAGATTTGACAAATTAATCACTTGGGCTCTCAAGAAGAGCTGCAATGGATTTTCTGTGTTTCTTTTAAAACAGGTGACCCTGGGTTTTTTTTTGGGGACCACGTGAGTGTTGATGGTGCAGGATTACCAAGAGTAGTTACAAAGTTACGGTGCAACCTTTGCTGGAGAAATTTGGTGCAGGAAACGATCCAGTGGTGTTAAAGATTTAAGACTTTAGCTGCAGACATCAGCGGATACCAAATGTCACAGCGTGGTGATATCAACCTGATTCTCTTCTTTTGAAAACATTTTGATTTGTTTTGTTTTAGCCTATTTGTTGTCTTCCGAGACAGAGTGCTCGAGGTGGGGAGATATGGGAATTTCTCTAAGTCATTGAATTGGGCATGATAAAAAAATCAATCTGGCATAAATATACAATCTAGTGGAAGTCAGGAAAGTGTAGTTGAGAATAGTAAATTGATAGCTTTCTCATGGAGATATTTGTGTCCTTGCCTATAATGAATAATGAGAAAACTACACTCAATAGCCTGGCCACTACCCTGACATCGGGACCATGCAGGGGGAGATAAGCACTCGAGACACCCCTGATCTTTTTGATAAGATAACCTGAAAACCTAAGAATGGCTACAGTGGACATAAAAGATACAAATGTATGTTGCCATCATCTGAAATGGAGATCAGGATGAAGAACATGATTACAAAGGCCTATGGCCTGGTGAGCTATTGCAACCACTCTTTAAACAAACCAGTTGCTTTTACAGGACTGAATCCTACAGGTCATATGATGTGTGCCATGGAAAATGTTCGGAAATACCATGAGGAAGAAGAGACTGGCCAGCAGAAAGTTAATATCCAAGAACACTAAGCTCATTCCTATGAGATGCTGCTAGTATGCGGAGATACATGAAGAAGATACAGTGAAGAATGAGTCTCAGACAGGCTCAGTTACTTGAAAACAGCACAACAGGAAAATGGTTAATGTGGTCCAGGCGAGTGAGAAATCCTTTTAAACAAGGCACTGACACATGGTCCATAGAGAAACCAACTAATTAATGAAACAGTCAGGAAACACTGGTATCAATCAAAAGGACTGAAATTAAAGTAAAGAGGGACACAGTAATTTGGATTTCCAAAATTCAGGGTTAGGTTCCCATCAGTTAACAATAAAATTGGGAGAAACAACATTTAGAAGATATCCGTACGATGGATACAAAATTACAAGATTATGAGGGGCCCAGATAAAGTAGACTGGAAGTACCTGTTTCCCTTAGCAGAGGGTTCAAGAACTAGAGGACGTAGATTTAAGCTGATTGGCTGGAACAAAATTAAAGGGATGTGTTACTAGACATGCTGTCACTGTGTGTCCACATAGTGTTGGACACAGCCTTGAAGCACAGTGTGGGTTTAATAATACGGGTACCAATCGGGATATTAACTGTACCATGGAGGCCCTAGAGGCGGATCTAAAACCCACTTAAGTGGTATATGCCGGAGAGGGCATATTGTGCTACAACTAATTTGAAAACGTTTAAATATGCCAATCTAACTTGTGATATTTTAAGTCCAGAATTCTACTCCATTTCTGAAGTCCTGGTTCGGATTGGACCCGAGGAACTGGTAGAGATACACCGGCATAACCTCACCACCTTACAAGTTTCTGAGAATGTCAGAAAGGACTTCAAAGCATATCAGGACACATTTGGGTATCTGACACCCCTGTTGTCTAAATACTTGGAAGCATTGCGAATGGAGATACGCCTCTCCCAGAAGGTTTATTATAACCTACAACAGGACAATAACAACATTAAGCATGACATTGACCAAATTAAAGTCACCACCTGGTGAAATGACCTCTGGAATTTGGGACTGAATATACAGATCCATCTTTGGATTAGATTAGTTTCATATGTATTAGTCGTAGTGCAGTTTGTTGTAATGTGCTTCTTGATTTTCATTGCATGTAATAAATGTAAGCAGAGGATGAAGGGTTTGGCAAAGGTAGTAAAACAGAGCCTGGGTGAGAATGTCCCCATTGTCTCTGTGGTTTCAACTAAGAACATATCTTAATGGTACTGGGAGTAGCACCCGCTGGGGTAAGGTGCATGTAAAAGGGAAGACAATTATAGTTTGATAGGATTATCAGATGCTCTGCCTCTCTTCCACCCGGACTGGTGGCCAACACGAAGGGAACCTGGTTAAGATGAGGTACAGCATCTAATGGGATATTGTAGGGAGAATTTGGATTAAGGGATATAATGGGGAGGGCACCAATTCACAGGTGTAAAATGGTCTGAAAGGTACCATTCAGTCTGGTTAGGCTGGAAACAAAATATAAAGCACCATGGGATATTTGACTATGTTAGCCTTTTCAAACTAACATGAATAGGTTTAGCTGACCAAGGACATTCGCAGCTTACTTGAGAGATGTTTAGAAGGAGTCTGTTCCTGAGAACAGATAAGATACAAAGGCGTATTGATGAAACATGTCTGTGTTCTATTGGGACTTCTCTAGTTCAAGGGCTAGTCATATTCATTGTTATAATTCTTATAGTTTATTGCTTACTTAAATGTTGCTGCACTGCAGAACCTGCAGAACCAGTGAGCACCGTAATAATTGGTTATCATAAAATGATAAAAGGGGGGAATGAGAATCCCTACGTGGTCAGTTTTCGGTAAAATATTAAAATGCCTACGTGGCAAAGAAGCAGAATGCAAAATGGTTAGAAAGGGTTAATTAGTTAGTAACTGAGATTGATACAAGTGGCCTGGCCCTCCTGCTGGGCCATATGTTTGCTTAGTCAGCAGGCCTGCATTGTCTTATCAATGATAGGTCTTTGATGTGAGTCAAGGACTGGTCTGAATGTCTCCATGTTTATGGCAGATCAATATAGGGAACGAGCTTAGCCAAAGTTGAAAGACATTCCAAGTTGGGAGATAAGGAACAGAAGGAACAGGGAAGAACATTCCAAGTTGGAAAGTGAGGAAGTTATCCCCTTTGATGTCTAACAGCAGCATGATCAGCACATGATTATTTATGATTGGTCGGAAATAATGTAACCTCGCATGGCAACCTATGCCCGGCTTATGATTGGTGTTGACCCTCGTTAAGTATGTTCCAACCCTATTGATTTGTATAAAAACGTGTGGATTTCTGTATGTTTTTGTTCTTGCTCTGCCAGCATAGAGGGACTCTATCAGGAGTCCAAATCAATGCTGAAGACTAAGAACCCTGCTATTAAAGATGTGTTGAACTTTAAAATGTATTCGACTTCAGTTATTACTGAACCAGACTGAGGGGAAAGAATCCGGATCGTCAGTGGAGGCCAAGTCATTGGATGTATTCAAGAAGGAGATAGATATATTTCTTAATGCTGAAGGGATCAAGGGATATGGGGAAAAAGCAGGAACAGGGCACTGAGTTAGATGATCAGCCATGATCATTTTGAATGGCGGAGCAGGCCCGAAGGGCTGAATGGCCTACTCTTGCTCCTATTTTCAATGTTTCTAAATCTTCTCTGCACTCTCTCCAGAGCAATTACATCCTTCCTGTAATGTGGTGACCAGAACTGCGCACAATACTCCAGCTGTGGCCTTACCAGCGTTTTATACAGTTCCATCATTTAAAGCATATTCTTACATCTCCAACCTTTTGAACCTGAATGAACCTCTGGGTCAATTTTCACCTCACCCTGTAATCTTGTTCTTGGTCTTGTCTGATCCTATATACATATATATATATATTACTTCCAAGTTTCACAGAAACCTACAGTGAATCATAATACCAAAAAAATCATGGACTTGAAGATTCTCCAGCTGTCCTTTAACTAATATCCATCGTGTGAATATTTTCTAAGTATTGTTTCTGCCAATTTCATTGTTAGCTGAAGGGAATCTAACCCGGAATTTTGGAAATCCAAATTACTATGTCCCTCTTTACTTTAATTTCAATCCCTCTGATTGCTACCAGTGTTTCCTGACTGTTTCAATAATTAGTTGGTTTCTCTATGGACCATGCGTCAGTACCTTGTTTAAAAGGTTTTCTCACTCTCCTGGGCCACATTAACCATTTCATGTCGTGCTGTTGTCCAGTAACTGAGCCTGTCTGAGACCCGTTCTTCAGTGCATCTTCATCATGTATTTCCCCATACTAGCAACATATCAGAGGATATTAACTTCTTGGACATTAACTTCCTGCTGACCAGTCTCTTTTTCCTCATGGTATTTCCGAACGTGTTTTCCATGGCACACGTAATTTGTCCAGTAAGATTCAATCCTGTAAAAGCAACTAGTTTGTTTAAAGAGTGGTTCCACTAGCTCACCAGGCCACAGGCCTGATCTCTGTCCACTGTAGCCATCCTTGGGCTTTCAGGTTATCTTATCAAAAAGATCAGGGGTGTCTGGAGTTCTTTGCTTATCTCCCCCTGCACGGTCCCGATGTCAGGGTAGTGGCCGGGCTATCGAATGCAGTTTTCTCATTGTTCATTATAGGCACAGACACAAATATCTCCAAGAGAAAGCTATCAATTTACCATTCTCAACTACACTCTCCTAACTTTCACTCGATTGTATATTTATACCAGATTGATATCTTTTGGTAGATTATGCCCAGGTCAATGACTTTAGAGAAATTCCCATTGCATGGTGTAATTTCTCTGTTTCTTTACTTTAATTCTCAATCACTTCCTTTCATCCCATTTTACCCACCCCATTATATCACCAATCAGGAGCCCTGGAGGTACTTTACTGTCCGATACAATATTTACAGTCAGGCCCAATATCCTAATACATTTTATTTGTTTATTTTACTTAAATTCTTCTTGAATCACTTTTCATTTCCTAAAATATCCCGTTACACTGGGCCCGAGTCCCTCCCATCATTTCCCAAAATATCCCGTTACACTGGGCCCGAGTCCCTCCCATCATTCCCAAAATATCCCCTTACACTGGACCCGAGTCCCTCCCATCATTTCCCAAAATATCCCCTTACACTGGGCCCGAGTCCCTCCCATCATTTCCCAAAATATCCCCTTACACTGGGCCCGAGTCCCTCCCATCATTTCCCAAAATATCCCCTTACACTGGGCCCGAGTCCCTCCCATCATTCCCAAAATATCCCGTTACACTGGGCCCGAGTCCCTCCCATCATTTCCCAAAATATCCCATTAACTGGGCCCGAGTCCCTCCCATCATTCCCAAAATATCCCGATACACTGGGCCCGAGTCCCTCCCATCATTTCCCAAAATATCCCCTTACACTGGGCCCGGGTCCCTCCCATCATTCCCAAAATATCCCGATACACTGGGCCCGAGTCCCTCCCATCATTTCCCAAAATATCCCGTTACACTGGGCCCGAGTCCCTCCCATCATTTCCCAAAATATCCCGTTACACTGGGCCCGAGTCCCTCCCATCATTCCCAAAATATCCCCTTACACTGGGCCCGAGTCCCTCCCATCATTCCCAAAATATCCCGTTACACTGGGTCCGAGTCCCTCCCATCATTTCCCAAAATATCCCCTTACACTGGGCCCGAGTCCCTCCCATCATTCCCAAAATATCCCGTTACACTGGGTCCGAGTCCCTCCCATCATTTCCCAAAATATCCCGTTACACTGGGTCCGAGTCCCTCCCATCATTTCCCAAAATATCCCCTTACACTGGGCCCGAGTCCCTCCCATCATTTCCCAAAATATCCCGTTACACTGGGCCCGAGTCCCTCCCATCATTCCCAAAATATCCCCTCACACTGGGCCCGAGTCCCTCCCATCATTCCCAAAATATCCCCTTACACTGGGCCCGAGTCCCTCCCATCATTTCCCAAAATATCCCGTTACACTGGGCCCGAGTCCCTCCCATCATTCCCAAAATATCCCCTCACACTGGGCCCGAGTCCCTCCCATCATTCCCAAAATATCCCCTTACACTGGGCCCGAGTCCCTCCCATCATTCCCAAAATATCCCGTTACACTGGGTCCGAGTCCCTCCCATCATTTCCCAAAATATCCCCTTACACTGAGCCCGAGTCCCTCCCATCATTTCCCAAAATATCCCCTTACACTGGGCCCGAGTCCCTCCCATCATTCCCAAAATATCCCGATACACTGGGCCCGAGTCCCTCCCATCAATCCCAAAATATCCCATTACACTGGGCCCGAGTCCCTCCCATCATTTCCCAAAATATCCCGTGACACTGGGCCCGAGTCCCTCCCATCAATCCCAAAATATCCCGTGACACTGGGCCCGAGTCCCTCCCATCAATCCCAAAATATCCCGTTACACTGTGCCCGAGTCCCTCCCATCATTCCCAAAATATCCCGTGACACTGGGCCCGAGTCCCTCCCATCAATCCCAAAATATCCCGTGACACTGGGCCCGAGTCCCTCCCATCAATCCCAAAATATCCCCTTACACTGGGCCCGAGTCCCTCCCATCATTTCACAAAATATCCCGTTACACTGGGCCCGAGTCCCTCCCATCATTCCCAAAATATCCCGTTACACTGGGCCCGAGTCCCTCCCATCATTCCCAAAATATCCCGTGACACTGGGCCCGAGTCCCTCCCATCAATCCCAAAATATCCCCTTACACTGGGCCCGAGTCCCTCCCATCATTTCACAAAATATCCCGTTACACTGGGCCCGAGTCCCTCCCATCATTCCCAAAATATCCCCTTACACTGGGCCCGAGTCCCTCCCATCAATCCCAAAATATCCCCTTACACTGGGCCCGAGTCCCTCCCATCATTTCACAAAATATCCCCTTACACTGGGCCCGAGTCTCTCCCATCATTTCCCAAAATATCCCCTTACACTGGGCCCGAGTCCCTCCCATCATTCCCAATTATCCCGTTACACTGGGCCCGAGTCCCTCCCATCATTCCCAAAATATCCCGTTACACTGGGCCCGAGTCCCTACCATCATTTCCCAAAATATCCCCTTACACTGGGCCCGAGTCCCTCCCATCATTTCCCAAATTATCCCGTTACACTGGGCCCGAGTCCCTCCCATCATTCCCAAAATATCCCCTTACACTGGGCCCGAGTCCCTCCCATCATTTCCCAAAATATCCCGTTACACTGGGCCCGAGTCCCTCCCATCATTTCCCAAAATATCCCTACACTGGGCCCGAGTCCCTCCCATCATTCCCAAAATATCCCCTTACACTGGGCCCGAGTCCCTCCCATCATTTCCCAAAATATCCCCTTACACTGGGCCCGAGTCCCTCCCATCATTTCCCAAAATATCCCCTTACACTGGGCCCGTGTCCCTTACATCATTTCCCAAAATATCCCCTTACACTGGGCCCGAGTCCCTCCCATCATTTCCCAAAATATCCCATTACACTGGGCCCAAGTCCCTCCCATCATTTCCCAAAATATCCCGTTACACTGGGCCCGAGTCCCTCCCATCATTTCCCAAAATATCCCATTACACTGGGCCCAAGTCCCTCCCATCATTTCCCAAAATATCCCGTTACACTGGGCCCGAGTCCCTCCCACCATTTCCCAAAATATCCCCTTACACTGGGCCCAAGTCCCTCCCATCATTTCCCAAAATATCCCATTACACTGGGCCCAAGTCCCTCCCATCATTTCGCAAAATATCCCGTTACACTGGTCCCGAGTCCCTCCCATCATTCCCAATTATCCCCTTACACTGGGCCCGAGTCCCTCCCATCATTTCCCAAAATATCCCGTTACACTGGGCCCGACTCCCTCCCATCATTTCCCAAAATATCCCCTTACACTGGGCCCGAGTCCCTCCCATCATTTCCCAAAATATCCCGTTACACTGGGCCCGAGTCCCTCCCATCATTTCCCAAAATATCCCCTTACACTGGGCCCGAGTCCCTCCCATCATTTCCCAAAATATCCCGTTACACTGGGCCCGAGTCCCTCCCATCATTCCCAAAATATCCCCTTACACTGGGCCCGAGTCCCTCCCATCATTCCCAAAATATCCCCTTACACTGGGCCCGAGTCCCTCCCATCATTCCCAAAATATCCCCTTACACTGGGCCCGAGTCCCTCCCATCATTTCCCAAAATATCCCGTTACACTGGTCCCGAGTCCCTCCCATCATTCCCAAAATATCCCCTTACACTGGGCCCGAGTCCCTCCCATCATTCCCAATTATCCCCTTACACTGGGCCCGAGTCCCTCCCATCATTTCCCAAAATATCCCGTTACACTGGGCCCGACTCCCTCCCATCATTTCCCAAAATATCCCCTTACACTGGGCCCGAGTCCCTCCCATCATTTCCCAAAATATCCCGTTACACTGGGCCCGAGTCCCTCCCATCATTCCCAAAATATCCCCTTACACTGGGCCCGAGTCCCTCCCATCATTCCCAAAATATCCCCTTACACTGGGCCCGAGTCCCTCCCATCATTCCCAAAATATCCCCTTACACTGGGCCCGAGTCCCTCCCATCATTACCAAAATATCCCGTTACACTGGGCCCGAGTCCCTCCCATCATTCCCAAAATATCCCCTTACACTGGGCCCGAGTCCCTCCCATCATTCCCAAAATATCCCCTTACACTGGGCCCGAGTCCCTCCCATCATTTCCCAAAATATCCCATTACACTGGGCCCGGGTCCCTCCCATCATTTCCCAAAATATCCCCTTACACTGGGCCCGAGTCCCTCCCACCATTTCCCAAAATATCCCGTTACACTGGGCCCGAGTACCTCCCATCATTCCCAAAATATCCCCTTACACTGGGCCCGAGTCCCTCCCATCATTTCCCAAAATATCCCCTTACACTGGGCCCGAGTCCCTCCCATCATTCCCAATATATCCCGTTACACTGGGCCCGAGTCCCTCCCATCATTCCCAAAATATCCCGTTACACTGGGCCCGAGTCCCTCCCATCATTTCCCAAAATATCCCGTTACACTGGGCCCGAGTCCCTCCCATCATTTCCCAAAATATCCCGTTACACTGGGCCCGAGTCCCTCCCATCATTTCCCAAAATATCCCCTTACACTGGGCCCGAGTCCCTCCCATCATTTCCCAAAATATCCCGTTACACTGGGCCCGAGTCCCTCCCGTCATTTCCCAAAATATCCCCTTACACTGGGCCCGAGTCCCTCCCATCATTTCCCAAAATATCCCCTTACACTGGGCCCGAGTCCCTCCCATCATTCCCAATATATCCCGTTACACTGGGCCCGAGTCCCTCCCATCATTCCCAAAATATCCCCTTACAATGGGCCCGAGTCCCTCCCATCATTCCCAAAATATCCCGTTACACTGGGCCCGAGTCCCTCCCATCATTTCCCAAAATATCCCCTCACACTGGGCCCGAGTCCCTCCCATCATTTCCCAAAATATACCCTTACACTGGGCCCGAGTCCCTCCCATCATTCCCAAAATATCCCGTTACACTGGGCCCGAGTCCCTCCCATCATTTCCCAATTATCCCCTTACACTGGGCCCGAGTCCCTCCCATCATTTCCCAAAATATCCCGTTACACTGGGCCCGAGTCCCTCCCATTATTTCCCAAAATATCCCCTTACAGTGGGCCCGAGTCCCTCCCATCATTCCCAAAATATCCCCTTACACTGGGCCCGAGTCCCTCCCATCATTTCCCAAAATATCCCGTTACACTGGGCCCGAGTCCCTCCCATCATTTCCCAAAATATCCCCTTACACTGGGCCCGAGTCCCTCCCATCATTTCCCAAAATATCCCCTTACACTGGGCCCGAGTCCCTCCCATCATTCCCAAAATATCCCGTTACACTGGGCCCGAGTCCATCCCATCATTTCCCAAAATGTCCCCTTACACTGGGCCCGAGTCCCTCCCATCATTTCCCAAAATATCCCGTTACACTGGGCCCGAGTCCCTCCCATCATTCCCAAAATATCCCGTTACACTGGGCCCGAGTCCATCCCATCATTTCCCAAAATGTCCCCTTACACTGGGCCCGAGTCCCTCCCATCATTTCCCAAAATATTCCTTTACACTGGGCCCGAGTCCCTCCCATCATTCCCAAAATATCCCGTTACACTGGGCCCGAGTCCCTCCCATCATTTCCCAAAATATCCCGTTACACTGGGCCCGAGTCCCTCCCATCATTCCCAAAATATCCCGTTACACTGGGCCCGAGTCCCTCCCATCATTCCCAAAATATCCCGTTACACTGGGCCCGAGTCCCTCCCATCATTCCCAAAATATCCCGATACACTGGGCCCGAGTCCCTCCCATCATTCCCAAAATATCCCCTTACACTGGGCCCGAGTCCCTCCCATCATTCCCAAAATATCCCGTTACACTGGGCCCGAGTCCCTCCCATCATTTCCCAAAATATCCCGTTACACTGGGCCCGAGTCCCTCCCATCATTTCCCAAAATATCCCCTCACACTGGGCCCGAGTCCCTCCCATCATTTCCCAAAATATCCCCTTACACTGGGCCCGAGTCCCTCCCATCATTCCCAAAATATCCCGTTACACTCGGCCCGAGTCCCTCCCATCATTTCCCAAAATATCCCGTTACACTGGGCCCGAGTCCCTCCCATCATTCCCAAAATATCCCCTTACACTGGGCCCGAGTACCTCCCATCATTCCCAAAATATCCCCTTACACTGGGCCCGAGTCCCTCCCATCATTCCCAAAATATCCCCTTACACTGGGCCCGAGTCCCTCCCATCATTCCCAAAATATCCCGTTACACTAGGCCCGAGTCCCTCCCATCATTTCCCAAAATATCCCGTTACACTGGGCCCGAGTCCCTCCCATCATTCCCAAAATATCCCCTCACACTGGGCCCGAGTCCCTCCCATCATTTCCCAAAATATCCCCTTACACTGGGCCCGAGTCCCTCCCATCATTCCCAAAATATCCCGTTACACTCGGCCCGAGTCCCTCCCATCATTTCCCAAAATATCCCCTTACACTGGGCCCGAGTCCCTCCCATCATTCCCAAAATATCCCCTCACACTGGGCCCGAGTCCCTCCCATCATTTCCCAAAATATCCCCTGACACTGGGCCCGAGTCGCTCCCATCATTTCCCAAAATATCCCCTTACACTGGGCCCGAGTCCCTCCCATCATTTCCCAAAATATCCCGTTACACTGGGCCCGAGTCCCTCCCATCATTCCCAAAATATCCCATTACACTGGGCCCGAGTCCCTCCCATCATTCCCAAAATATCCCGTTACACTGGGCACGAGTCCCTCCCATCTTTTCCCAAAATGTCCCCTTACACTGGGCCCGAGTCCCTCCCATCATTTCCCAAAATATCCCGTTACACTGGGCCCGAGTCCCTCCCATCATTCCCAAAATATCCCGTTACACTGGGCCCGAGTCCCTCCCATCATTCCCAAAATATCCCCTGACACTGGGCCCGAGTCCCTCCCATCATTCCCAAAATATCCCGTTACATTGGGCCCGAGTCCCTCCCATCATTTCCCAAAATATCCCCTTACATTGGGCCCGAGTCACTCCCATCATTTCCCAAAATATCTCCTTACACTGGGCCCGAGTCCCTCCCATCATTTCCCAAAATATCCCCTTACACTGGGCCCGAGTCCCTCCCATCATTCCCAAAATATCTCCTTACACTGGGCCCGAGTCCCTCCCATCATTCCCAAAATATCTCCTTACACTGGGCCCGAGTCCCTCCCATCATTCCCAAAATATCCCGTTACACTGGGCCCGAGTCCCTCCCATCATTTCCCAAAATATCCCCTTACACTGGGCCCGAGTCCCTCCCATCATTCCCAAAATATCCCCTCACACTGGGCCCGAGTCCCTCCCATCATTTCCCAAAATATCCCCTTACACTGGGCCCGAGTCCCTCCCATCATTCCCAAAATATCCCGTTACACTCGGCCCGAGTCCCTCCCATCATTTCCCAAAATATCCCCTTACACTGGGCCCGAGTCCCTCCCATCATTTCCCAAAATATCCCGTTACACTGGGCCTGAGTCCCTCCCATCATTTCCCAAAATATCCCCTTACACTGGGCCCGAGTCCCTCCCATCATTTCCCAAAATATCCCCTTACACTGGGCCCGAGTCCCTCCCATCATTCCCAAAATATCCCGTTACACTGGGCCCGAGTCCCTCCCATCATTCCCAAAATATCCCGTTACACTGGGCCCGAGTCCTTCCCATCATTCCCAAAATATCCCGTTACACTGGGCCCGAGTCCCTCCCATCATTTCCCAAAATATCCCGTTACACTGGGGCCGAGTCCCTCCCATCATTCCCAAAATATCCCGTTACACTGGGCCCGAGTCCATCCCATCATTTCCCAAAATATCCCGTTACACTGGGCCCGAGTCCCTCCCATCATTCCCAAAATATCCCGTTACACTGGGCCCGAGTTCCTCCCATCATTCCCAAAATATCCCCTTGCACTGGGCCCGACTCCCTCCCATCATTCCCAAAATATCCCCTTACACTGGGCCCGAGTCCCTCCCATCATTTCCCATAATATCCCCTTACACTGGGCCCGAGTCCCTCCCATCATTTCCCAAAATATCCCGTTACACTGGGCCCGAGTCCCTCCCATCATTCCCAAAATATCCCGTTACACTGGGCCCGACTCCCTCCCATCATTTCCAAAATATCCCGTTACACTGGGCCCGAGTCCCTCCCATCATTTCCCAAAATATCCCCTTACACTGGGCCCGAGTCCCTCTCATCATTCCCAAAATATCCCCTTACACTGGGCCCGAGTCCCTCCCATCATTCCCAAAATATCCCGTTACACTGGGCCCGAGTCCCTCCCATCATTTCCCAAAAAAGCCCGTGACACTGGGCCCGAGTCCCTCCCATCATTTCCCAAAATATCCCGTGACACTGGGCCCGAGTCCCTCCCATCATTCCCAAAATATCCCGTTACACTGGGCCCGAGTCCCTCCCATCATTTCCCAAAATATCCCGTGACACTGGGCCCGAGTCCCTCCCATCATTCCCAAAATATCCCGTTACACTGGGCCCGAGTCCCTCCCATCATTCCCAAAATATCCCGTTACACTGGGCCCGAGTCCCTCCCATCATTCCCAATTATCCTGGAACACTGGGCCCAAGTCCCTCCCATCATTTTCCAAAATATCCCCTTACACTGGGCCCGAGTCCCTCCCATCATTTTCCAAAATATCCCGTTACACTCGGCCCGAGTCCCTCCCATCAATTCCCAAAATATCCCCTTACACTGGGCCCGAGTCCCTCCCATCATTCCCAAAATATCCCCTTACACTGGGCCCGAGTCCCTCCCATCATTCCCAAAATATCCCCTTACACTGGGCCCGAGTCCCTCCCATCATTCCCACAATATCCCGTTACACTGGGCCCGAGTCCCTCCCATCATTCCCAAAATATCCCCTAACACTGGGCCCGAGTCCCTCCCATCATTCCCACAATATCCCGTTACACTGGGCCCGAGTCCCTCCCATCATTTCCCAAAATATCCCGTTACACTGGGCCCGAGTCCCTCCCATCATTTCCCAAAATATCCCGTTACACTGGGCCCGAGTCCCTCCCATCATTTCCCAAAATATCCCGTTACACTGGGCCCGAGTCCCTCCCATCATTCCCAAAATATCCCGTTACACTGGGCCCGAGTCCCTCCCATCATTCCCAAAATATCCCGTTACACTGGGCCCGAGTCCCTCCCATCATTCCCAATATATCCCCTTACACTGGGCCCGAGTCCCTCCCATCATTCCCAAAATATCCCGTTACACTGGGCCCGAGTCCCTCCCATCATTTCCCAAACTATCCCGTTACACTGGGCCCGAGTCCCTCCCATCATTTCCCAAAATGTCCCCTTACAAAGGGCCCTAGTCCCTCCCATCATTCCCAAAATATCCCGTTACACTGGGCCCGAGTCCCTCCCATCATTTCCCAAAATGTCCCCTTACAAAGGGCCCTAGTCCCTCCCATCATTCCCAAAATATCCCCTTACACTGGGCCCAACTCCCTCCCATCATTCCCAAAATATCCCGTTACACTGGGCCCGAGTCCCTCCCATCATTCCCAAAATATCCCGTTACACTGGGCCCGAGTCCCTCCCATCATTCCCAAAATATCCCCTTACACTGGGCCCGAGTCCCTCCCATCATTCCCAAAATATCCCGTTACACTGGGCCCGAGTCCCTCCCATCATTCCCAAAATATCCCCTTACACTGGGCCCGAGTCCCTCCCATCATTCCCAAAATATCCCCTGACACTGGGCCCGAGTCCCTCCCATCATTTCCCAAAATATCCCCTTACACTGGGCCCGAGTCCCTCCCATCATTTCCCAAAATATCCCCTGACACTGGGCCCGAGTCCCTCCCATCATTTCCCAAAATATCCCCTGACACTGGGCCCGAGTCCTTCCCATCATTTCCCAAAATATCCCCTTACACTGGGCCCGAGTCCCTCCCATCATTCCCAAAATATCCCCTTACACTGGGCCCGAGTCCCTCCCATCATTCCCAAAATATCCCCTTACACTGGGCCCGAGTCCCTCCCATCATTTCCCAAAATATCCCCTTACACTGGGCCCGAGTCCCTCCCATCATTCCCAAAATATCCCCTTACACTGGGCCCGAGTCCCTCCCATCATTTCCAAAATATCCCCTTACACTGGGCCCGAGTCCCTCCCATCATTCCCAAAATATCCCGTTACACTGGGCCCGAGTCCCTCCCATCATTTCCAAAATATCCCGTTACACTGGGCCCGAGTCCCTCCCATCATTTCCCAAAATATCCCGTGACACTGGGCCCGAGTCCCTCCCATCATTTCCCAAAATATCCCCTTACACTGGGCCCGAGTCCCTCCCATCATTTCCCAAAATATCCCGTTACACTGGGCCCGAGTCCCTCCCATCATTTCCCAAAATATCCCCTTACACTGGGCCCGAGTCCCTCCCATCATTTCCCAAAATATCCCCTTACACTGGGCCCGAGTCCCTCCCATCATTTCCCAAAATATCCCCTTACACTGGGCCCGAGTCCCTCCCATCATTTCCCAAAATATCCCCTTACACTGGGCCCGAGTCCCTCCCATCATTTCCCAAAATATCCACTTACACTCGGCCCGAGTCCCTCCCATCATTTCCCAAAATATCCCGTTACACTGGGCCCGAGTCCCTCCCATCATTTCCCAAAATATCCCATTACACTGGGCCCGAGTCCCTCCCATCATTTCCCAAAATATCCCATTACACTGGGCCCGAGTCCGTCCCATCATTTCCCAAAATATCCCCTTACACTGAGCCCGAGTCCCTCCCATCATTTCCCAAAATATCCCCTTACACTGGCCCCGAGTCCCTCCCATCATTCCCAAAATATCCCCTTACACTGGGCCCGATTCCCTCCCATCATTTCCCAAAATATCCCGTTACACTGGGCCCGATTCCCTCCCATCATTTCCCAAAATATCCCCTTACACTGGCCCCGAGTCCCTCCCATCATTCCCAAAATATCCCCTTACACTGGGCCCGAGTCCCTCCCATCATTTCCCAAAATATCCCCTGACACTGGGCCCGAGTCCCTCCCATCATTCCCAAAATATCCCGTTACACTGGGCCCGAGTCCCTCCCATCATTTCCAAAATATCCCCTTACACTGGGCCCGAGTCCCTCCCATCATTCCCAAAATATCCCGTTACACTGGGCCCGAGTCCCTCCCATCATTCCCAAAATATCCCGTTACACTGGGCCCGAGTCCCTCCCATCATTTCCCAAAATATCCCCTGACACTGGGCCCGAGTCCCTCCCATCATTCCCAAAATATCCCGTTACACTGGGCCCGAGTCCCTCCCATCATTCCCAAAATATCCCCTTACACTGGGCCCGAGTCCCTCCCATCATTTCCCAAAATATCCCCTGACACTGGGCCCGAGTCCCTCCCATCATTTCCCAAAATATCCCGTTACACTGGGCCCGACTCCCTCCCATCATTTCCCAAAATATCCCGTTACACTGGGCCCGAGTCCCTCCCATCATTTCCCAAAATATCCCGTTACACTGGGCCCGAGTCCCTCCCATCATTCCCAATTATCCCCTTACACTGGGCCTGAGTCCCTCCCATCATTCCCA
This sequence comes from Heptranchias perlo, assembly GCF_035084215.1. Lineage (NCBI taxonomy): Eukaryota > Metazoa > Chordata > Chondrichthyes > Hexanchiformes > Hexanchidae > Heptranchias > Heptranchias perlo. The sequence goes on from NC_090342.1 coordinate 56,772,429, forward strand.
ATTATCCCCATACACTGGTCCCGAGTCCCTCCCATCATTTCCCAAAATATCCAGTTACACTGGGCCCGAGTCCCTCCCATCATTTCCCAAAATATCCCGTTACACTGGGCCCGAGTCCCTCCCATCATTTCCCAAAATATCCCGTTACACTGGGCCCGAGTCCCTCCCATCATTCCCAAAATATCCCCTTACACTGGGCCCGAGTCCCTCCCATCATTCCCAAAATATCCCCTTACACTGGGCCCGAGTCCCTCCCATCATTTCCCAAAATATCCCCTTACACTGGACCCGAGTCCCTCCCATCATTCCCAATTATCCCGTTACACTGGGCCCGAGTCTCTCCCATCATTCCCAATTATCCCGTTACACTGGGCCCGAGTCCCTCCCATCATTCCCGATTATTCCGTTACACTGGACCCGAGTCCCTCCCATCATTCCCAATTATCCCGTTACACTGGACCCGAGTCCCTCCCATCATTCCCAATTATCCCGTTACACTGGGCCCGAGTCCCTCCCATCATTCCCAATTATCCCGTTACACTGGGCCCGAGTCCCTCCCATCATTCCCAATTATCCCGTTACACTGGACCCGAGTCCCTCCCATCATTCCCGATTATCCCGTAACGCTGGACCCGAGTCCCTCCCATCATTCCCAATTATCCCATTACACTGGACCCGAGTCCCTCCCATCATTCCCAATTATCCCCTTACACTGGGCCCGAGTCCCTCCCATCATTCCCAATTATCCCCTTACACTGGGCCCGAGTCCCTCCCATCATTTCCCAAAATATCCCGTTACACTGGGCCCGAGTCCCTCCCATCATTCCCAAAATATCCCCTTACACTGGGCCCGAGTCCCTCCCATCATTTCCCAAAATATCCCCTTACACTGGGCCCGAGTCCCTCCCATCATTTCCCAAAATATCCCATTACACTGGGCCCGAGTCCCTCCCATCATTCCCAAAATATCCCGTTACACTGGGCCCGAGTCCGTCCCATCATTTCCCAAAATATCCCCTTACACTGGGCCCGAGTCCCTCCCATCATTTCCCAAAATATCCCCTTAGAGTGGGCCCGAGTCCCTCCCATCATTTCCCAAAATATCCCGTTACACTGGGCCCGAGTCCCTCCCATCATTCCCAATTATCCCCTTACACTGGGCCCGAGTCCCTCCCATCATTCCCAATTATCCCCTTACACTGGGCCCGAGTCCCTCCCATCATTTCCCAAAATATCCCCTTACACTGGGCCCGAGTCCCTCCCATCATTTCCCAAAATATCCCTTTACACTGGGCCCGAGTCCCTCCCATCATTTCCCAAAATATCCCCTTACACTGGGCCCGAGTCCCTCCCATCATTCCCAATTATCCCCTTACACTGGGCCCGAGTCCCTCCCATCATTCCCAAAATATCCCCTTACACTGGGCCCGAGTCCCTCCCATCATTCCCAAAATATCCCCTTACACTGGGCCCGAGTCCCTCCCATCATTCCCAAAATATCCCCTTACACTGGGCCCGAGTCCCTCCCATCATTTCCCAAAATATCCCCTTACACTGGACCCGAGTCCCTCCCATCATTCCCAATTATCCCGTTACACTGGGCCCGAGTCCCTCCCATCATTCCCAATTATCCCGTTACACTGGGCCCGAGGCCCTCCCATCATTCCCAATTATCCCGTTACACTGGACCCGAGTCCCTCCCATCATTCCCAATTATCCCGTTACACTGGACCCGAGTCCCTCCCATCATTCCCAATTATCCCGTTACACTGGGCCCGAATCCCTCCCATCATTCCCAATTATCCCCTTACACTGGGCCCGAGTCCCTCCCATCATTCCCAATTATCCCCTTACACTGGGCCCGAGTCCCTCCCATCATTTCCCAAAATATCCCGTTACACTGGGCCCGAGTCCCTCCCATCATTCCCAAAATATCCCCTTACACTGGGCCCGAGTCCCTCCCATCATTCCCAATTATCCCGTTACACTGGACCCGAGTCCCTCCCATCATTCCCGATTATCCCGTTACACTGGACCCGAGTCCCTCCCATCATTCCCAATTATCCCGTTACACTGGACCCGAGTCCCTCCCATCATTCCCAATTATCCCGTTACACTGGGCCCGAGTCCCTCCCATCATTCCCAATTATCCCGTTACACTGGGCCCGAGTCCCTCCCATCATTCCCAATTATCCCGTTACACTGGACCCGAGTCCCTCCCATCATTCCCGATTATCCCGTTACGCTGGACCCGAGTCCCTCCCATCATTCCCAATTATCCCCTTACACTGGGCCCGAGTCCCTCCCATCATTCCCAATTATCCCCTTACACTGGGCCCGAGTCCCTCCCATCATTTCCCAAAACATCCCGTTACACTGGGCCCGAGTCCCTCCCATCATTTCCCAAAATATCCCGTTACACTGGGCCCGAGTCCCTCCCATCATTCCCAAAATATCCCCTTACACTGGGCCCGAGTCCCTCCCATCATTCCCAAAATATCCCCTTACACTGGGCCCGAGTCCCTCCCATCATTTCCCAAAATATCCCCTTACACTGGACCCGAGACCCTCCCATCATTCCCAATTATCCCGTTACACTGGGCCCGAGTCCCTCCCATCAATCCCAATTATCCCCTTACACTGGGCCCGAGTCCCTCCCATTATTTCCCAAAATATCCCCTTACAGTGGGCCCGAGTCCCTCCCATCATTTCCCAAAATATCCCGTTACACTGGGCCCGAGTCCCTCCCATCATTCCCAATTATCCCCTTACACTGGGCCCGAGTCCCTCCCATCATTCCCAATTATCCCCTTACACTGGGCCCGAGTCCCTCCCATCATTTCCCAAAATATCCCCTTACACTGGGCCCGAGTCCCTCCCATCATTTCCCAAAATATCCCGTTACACTGGGCCCGAGTCCCTCCCATCATTCCCAAAATATCCCCTTACACTGGGCCCGAGTCCCTCCCATCATTCCCAAAATATCCCCTTACACTGGGCCCGAGTCCCTCCCATCATTTCCCAAAATATCCCCTTACACTGGACCCGAGTCCCTCCCATCATTCCCAATTATCCCGTTACACTGGGCCCGAGTCCCTCCCATCATTCCCAATTATCCCGTTACACTGGGCCCGAGGCCCTCCCATCATTCCCAATTATCCCGTTACACTGGACCCGAGTCCCTCCCATCATTCCCAATTATCCCGTTACACTGGGCCCGAGTCCCTCCCATCATTCCCAATTATCCCGTTACACTGGGCCCGAGTCCCTCCCATCATTCCCAATTATCCCGTTACACTGGACCCGAGTCCCTCCCATCATTCCCGATTATCCCGTTACGCTGGACCCGAGTCCCTCCCATCATTCCCAATTATCCCCTTACACTGGGCCCGAGTCCCTCCCATCATTCCCAATTATCCCGTTACACTGGGCCCGAGTCCCTCCCATCATTCCCAATTATCCCGTTACACTGGACCCGAGTCCCTCCCATCATTCCCGATTATCCCGTTACGCTGGACCCGAGTCCCTCCCATCATTCCCAATTATCCCCTTACACTGGGCCCGAGTCCCTCCCATCATTCCCAATTATCCCCTTACACTGGGCCCGAGTCCCTCCCATCATTTCCCAAAACATCCCGTTACACTGGGCCCGAGTCCCTCCCATCATTTCCCAAAATATCCCGTTACACTGGGCCCGAGTCCCTCCCATCATTCCCAAAATATCCCCTTACACTGGGCCCGAGTCCCTCCCATCATTCCCAAAATATCCCCTTACACTGGGCCCGAGTCCCTCCCATCATTTCCCAAAATATCCCCTTACACTGGACCCGAGACCCTCCCATCATTCCCAATTATCCCGTTACACTGGGCCCGAGTCCCTCCCATCAATCCCAATTATCCCCTTACACTGGGCCCGAGTCCCTCCCATTATTTCCCAAAATATCCCCTTACAGTGGGCCCGAGTCCCTCCCATCATTTCCCAAAATATCCCGTTACACTGGGCCCGAGTCCCTCCCATCATTCCCAATTATCCCCTTACACTGGGCCCGAGTCCCTCCCATCATTCCCAATTATCCCCTTACACTGGGCCCGAGTCCCTCCCATCATTTCCCAAAATATCCCCTTACACTGGGCCCGAGTCCCTCCCATCATTTCCCAAAATATCCCGTTACACTGGGCCCGAGTCCCTCCCATCATTCCCAAAATATCCCCTTACACTGGGCCCGAGTCCCTCCCATCATTCCCAAAATATCCCCTTACACTGGGCCCGAGTCCCTCCCATCATTTCCCAAAATATCCCCTTACACTGGACCCGAGTCCCTCCCATCATTCCCAATTATCCCGTTACACTGGGCCCGAGTCCCTCCCATCATTCCCAATTATCCCGTTACACTGGGCCCGAGGCCCTCCCATCATTCCCAATTATCCCGTTACACTGGACCCGAGTCCCTCCCATCATTCCCAATTATCCCGTTACACTGGACCCGAGTCCCTCCCATCATTCCCAATTATCCCGTTACACTGGGCCCGAGTCCCTCCCATCATTCCCAATTATCCCCTTACACTGGGCCCGAGTCCCTCCCATCATTCCCAATTATCCCCTTACACTGGGCCCGAGTCCCTCCCATCATTTCCCAAAATATCCCGTTACACTGGGCCCGAGTCCGTCCCATCATTCCCAAAATATCCCCTTACACTGGGCCCGAGTCCCTCCCATCATTCCCAATTATCCCGTTACACTGGACCCGAGTCCCTCCCATCATTCCCGATTATCCCGTTACACTGGACCCGAGTCCCTCCCATCATTCCCAATTATCCCGTTACACTGGACCCGAGTCCCTCCCATCATTCCCAATTATCCCGTTACACTGGGCCCGAGTCCCTCCCATCATTCCCAAAATATCCCGTTACACTGGACCCGAGTCCCTCCCATCATTCCCAATTATCCCGTTACACTGGGCCCGAGTCCCTCCCATCATTCCCAATTATCCCGTTACACTGGGCCCGAGTCCCTCCCATCATTCCCAATTATCCCGTTACACTGGACCCGAGTCCCTCCCATCATTCCCGATTATCCCGTTACGCTGGACCCGAGTCCCTCCCATCATTCCCAATTATCCCGTTACACTGGGCCCGAGTCCCTCCCATCATTCCCAATTATCCCGTTACACTGGGCCCGAGTCCCTCCCATCATTCCCAATTATCCCGTTACACTGGACCCGAGTCCCTCCCATCATTCCCGATTATCCCGTTACGCTGGACCCGAGTCCCTCCCATCATTCCCAATTATCCCCTTACACTGGGCCCGAGTCCCTCCCATCATTCCCAATTATCCCCTTACACTGGGCCCGAGTCCCTCCCATCATTTCCCAAAACATCCCGTTACACTGGGCCCGAGTCCCTCCCATCATTTCCCAAAATATCCCGTTACACTGGGCCCGAGTCCCTCCCATCATTCCCAAAATATCCCCTTACACTGGGCCCGAGTCCCTCCCATCATTCCCAAAATATCCCCTTACACTGGGCCCGAGTCCCTCCCATCATTTCCCAAAATATCCCCTTACACTGGACCCGAGACCCTCCCATCATTCCCAATTATCCCGTTACACTGGGCCCGAGTCCCTCCCATCAATCCCAATTATCCCCTTACACTGGGCCCGAGTCCCTCCCATTATTTCCCAAAATATCCCCTTACAGTGGGCCCGAGTCCCTCCCATCATTTCCCAAAATATCCCGTTACACTGGGCCCGAGTCCCTCCCATCATTCCCAATTATCCCCTTACACTGGGCCCGAGTCCCTCCCATCATTCCCAATTATCCCCTTACACTGGGCCCGAGTCCCTCCCATCATTTCCCAAAATATCCCCTTACACTGGGCCCGAGTCCCTCCCATCATTTCCCAAAATATCCCGTTACACTGGGCCCGAGTCCCTCCCATCATTCCCAAAATATCCCCTTACACTGGGCCCGAGTCCCTCCCATCATTCCCAAAATATCCCCTTACACTGGGCCCGAGTCCCTCCCATCATTTCCCAAAATATCCCCTTACACTGGACCCGAGTCCCTCCCATCATTCCCAATTATCCCGTTACACTGGGCCCGAGTCCCTCCCATCATTCCCAATTATCCCGTTACACTGGGCCCGAGGCCCTCCCATCATTCCCAATTATCCCGTTACACTGGACCCGAGTCCCTCCCATCATTCCCAATTATCCCGTTACACTGGACCCGAGTCCCTCCCATCATTCCCAATTATCCCGTTACACTGGGCCCGAGTCCCTCCCATCATTCCCAATTATCCCCTTACACTGGGCCCGAGTCCCTCCCATCATTCCCAATTATCCCCTTACACTGGGCCCGAGTCCCTCCCATCATTTCCCAAAATATCCCGTTACACTGGGCCCGAGTCCGTCCCATCATTCCCAAAATATCCCCTTACACTGGGCCCGAGTCCCTCCCATCATTCCCAATTATCCCGTTACACTGGACCCGAGTCCCTCCCATCATTCCCGATTATCCCGTTACACTGGACCCGAGTCCCTCCCATCATTCCCAATTATCCCGTTACACTGGACCCGAGTCCCTCCCATCATTCCCAATTATCCCGTTACACTGGGCCCGAGTCCCTCCCATCATTCCCAATTATCCCGTTACACTGGGCCCGAGTCCCTCCCATCATTCCCAATTATCCCGTTACACTGGACCCGAGTCCCTCCCATCATTCCCGATTATCCCGTTACGCTGGACCCGAGTCCCTCCCATCATTCCCAATTATCCCCTTACACTGGGCCCGAGTCCCTCCCATCATTCCCAATTATCCCCTTACACTGGGCCCGAGTCCCTCCCATCATTTCCCAAAATATCCCGTTACACTGGGCCCGAGTCCCTCCCATCATTTCCCAAAATATCCCGTTACACTGGGCCCGAGTCCCTCCCATCATTCCCAAAATATCCCCTTACACTGGGCCCGAGTCCCTCCCATCATTCCCAAAATATCCCCTTGCACTGGGCCCGAGTCCCTCCCATCATTTCCCAAAATATCCCCTTACACTGGACCCGAGACCCTCCCATCATTCCCAATTATCCCGTTACACTGGGCCCGAGTCCCTCCCATCAATCCCAATTATCCCGTTACACTGGGCCCGAGTCCCTCCCATTATTTCCCAAAATATCCCCTTACACTGGGCCCGAGTCCCTCCCATCATTCCCAATTATCCCGTTACACTGGGCCCGAGTCCCTCCCATTATTTCCCAAAATATCCCCTTACACTGGGCCCGAGTCCCTCCCATCATTCCCAATTATCCCCTTACACTGGGCCCGAGTCCCTCCCATCATTCCCAATTATCCCCTTACACTGGGCCCAAGTCCCTCCCATCATTTCCCAAAATATCCCCTTACACTGGGCCCGAGTCCCTCCCATCATTTCCCAAAATATCCCCTTACACTGGGCCCGAGTCCCTCCCATCATTCCCAAAATATCCCCTTACACTGGGCCCGAGTCCCTCCCATCATTCCCAAAATATCCCCTTACACTGGGCCCGAGTCCCTCCCATCATTTCCCAATTATCCCGTTACACTGGGCCCGAGGCCCTCCCATCATTTCCCAATTATCCCGTTACACTGGACCCGAGTCCCTCCCATCATTCCCAATTATCCCGTTACACTGGGCCCGAGTCCCACCCATCATTCCCAAAATATCCCGTTACACTGGGCCCGAGTCCCTCCCATCATTTCCCAAAATATCCCCTTACACTGGGCCCGAGTCCCTCCCACCATTTCCCAAAATATCCCCTTACACTGGGCCCGAGTCCCTCCCACCATTTCCCAAAATATCCCCTTACACTGGGCCCGAGTCCCTCCCATCATTCCCAAAATATCCCGTTACACTGGGCCCGAGTCCCTCCCACCATTTCCCAAAATATCCCCTTACACTGGGCCCGAGTCCCTCCCATCATTTCCCAAAATATCCCGTTACACTGGGCCCGAGTCCCTCCCATCATTTCCCAAAATATCCCGTTACACTGGGCCCGACTCCCTCCCATCATTTCCCAAAATATCCCCTTACACTGGGCACGAGTCCCTCCCATCATTTCCCAAAATACCCCCTTACACTGGGCCCGAGTCCCTCCCATCATTTCCCAAAATATCCCGTTACACTGGGCCCGACTCCCTCCCATCATTTCCCAAAATATCCCCTTACACTGGGCCCGAGTCCCTCCCATCATTTCCCAAAATATCCCGTTACACTGGGCCCGAGTCCCTCCCATCATTTCCCAAAATATCCCCTGACACTGGGCCCGATTCCCTCCCATCATTTCCCAAAATATCCCGTTACACTGGGCCCGAGTCCCTCCCATCATTCCCAAAATATCCCGTTACACTGGGCCCGAGTCCCTCCCATCATTCCCAAAATATCCCATTGCACTGGGCCCGAGTCCCTCCCATCATTCCCAAAATATCCCGTTACACTGGGCCCGAGTTCCTCCCATCATTTCCCAAAATATCCCGTTACACTGGGCCCGAGTCCCTCCCATCATTCCCAAAATATCCCCTTACACTGGGCCCGAGTCCCTCCCATCATTCCCAAAATATCCCCTTACACTGGGCCCGAGTCCCTCCCACCATTTCCCAAAATATCCCCTTACACTGGGCCCGAGTCCCTCCCATCATTCCCAAAATATCCCGTTACACTGGGCACGAGTCCCTCCCATCATTTCCCAAAATATCCCCTGACACTGGGCCCGAGTCCCTCCCATCATTCCCAAAATATCCCCTTGCACTGGGCCCGAGTCCCTCCCATCATTCCCAAAATATCCCCTTGCACTGGGCCCGAGTCCCTCCCATCATTTCCCAAAATATCCCGTTACACTGGGCCCGAGTCCCTCCCATCATTCCCAAAATATCCCCTTACACTGGGCCCGAGTCCCTCCCATCATTTCCCAAAATATCCCCTTACACTGGGCCCGAGTCCCTCCCATCATTCCCAAAATATCCCCTTACACTGGGCCCGAGTACCTCCCATCATTCCCAAAATATCCCGTTACACTGGGCCCGAGTCCCTCCCATCATTCCCAAAATATCCCGTTACACTGGGCCCGAGTACCTCCCATCATTCCCAAAATATCCCGTTACACTGGGCCCGAGTCCCTCCCATCATTCCCAAAATATCCCGTTACACTGGGCCCGAGTCCCTCCCATCATTCCCAAAATATCCCCTTATACTGGGCCCGAGTCCCTCCCATCATTCCCAAAATATCCCGTTACACTGGGCCCGAGTCCCTCCCATCATTTCCCAAAATATCCCCTTGCACTGGGCCCGAGTCCCTCCCATCATTCCCAAAATATCCCCTTGCACTGGGCCCGAGTCCCTCCCATCATTTCCCAAAATATCCCGTTACACTGGGCCCGAGTCCCTCCCATCATTCCCAAAATATCCCCTTACACTGGGCCCGAGTCCCTCCCATCATTTCCCAAAATATCCCGTTACACTGGACCTGAGTCCCTCCCATCATTCCCAAAATATCCCCTTACACTGGGCCCGAGTCCCTCCCATCATTTCCCAAAATATCCCCTTACACTGGGCCCGAGTCCCTCCCATCATTCCCAAAATATCCCGTTACACTGGGCCCGAGTCCCTCCCATCATTCCCAAAATATCCCGTTACACTGGGCCCGAGTCCCTCCCATCATTCCCAAAATATCCCCTTACACTGGGCCCGAGTCCCTCCCATCATTTCCCAAAATATCCCCTGACACTGGGCCCGAGTCCCTCCCATCATTCCCAAAATATCCCCTTACACTGGGCCCAAGTCCCTCCCATCATTCCCAAAATATCCCGTTACACTGGGCCCGAGTCCCTCCCATCATTTCCCAAAATATCCCGTTACACTGGGCCCGAGTCCCTCCCACCATTTCCCAAAATATCCCCTTGCACTGGGCCCGAGTCCCTCCCATCATTTCCCAAAATATCCCGTTACACTGGGCCCGAGTCCCTCCCAACATTCCCAATTATCCCCTTACACTGGGCCCGAGTCCCTCCCAACATTCCCAATTATCCCATTACACTGGGCCCGAGTCCCTCCCACCATTTCCCAAAATATCCCCTTACACTGGGCCCGAGTCCCTCCCATCATTCCCAAAATATCCCCTTACACTGGGCCCGAGTCCCTCCCATCATTCCCAAAATATCCCCTTACACTGGGCCCGAGTCCCTCCCATCATTTCCCAAAATATCCCCTTACACTGGGCCCGAGTCCCTCCCATCATTTCCCAAAATATCCCGTTACACTGGGCCCGAGTCCCTCCCATCATTTCCCAAAATATCACGTTACACCGGGCCCGAGTCCCTCCCATCATTTCCCAAAATATCCCCTGACACTGGGCCCGAGTCCCTCCCATCATTCCCAAAATATCCCCTTTCACTGGGCCCGAGTCCCTCCCATCATTCCCAAAATATCCCGTTACACTGGGCCCGAGTCCCTCCCATCATTTCCCAAAATATCCCGTTACACTGGGCCCGAGTCCCTCCCACCATTTCCCAAAATATCCCCTTGCACTGGGCCCGAGTCCCTCCCATCATTTCCCAAAATATCCCGTTACACTGGGCCCGAGTCCCTCCCAACATTCCCAATTATCCCCTTACACTGGGCCCGAGTCCCTCCCAACATTCCCAATTATCCCATTACACTGGGCCCGAGTCCCTCCCACCATTTCCCAAAATATCCCCTTACACTGGGCCCGAGTCCCTCCCATCATTCCCAAAATATCCCCTTACACTGGGCCCGAGTCCCTCCCATCATTCCCAAAATATCCCCTTACACTGGGCCCGAGTCCCTCCCATCATTTCCCAAAATATCCCCTTACACTGGACCCGAGACCCTCCCATCATTCCCAATTATCCCGTTACACTGGGCCCGAGTACCTCCCATCATTCCCAATTATCCCGTTACACTGGGCCCGAGTCCCTCCCATTATTTCCCAAAATATCCCCTTACAGTGGGCCCGAGTCCCACCCATCATTTCCCAAAATATCCCGTTACACTGGGCCCGAGTCCCTCCCATCATTCCCAATTATCCCCTTACACTGGGCCCGAGTCCCTCCCATCATTCCCAATTATCCCCTTACACTGGGCCCGAGTCCCTCCCATCATTTCCCAAAATATCCCATTACACTGGGCCCGAGTCCCTCCCATCATTTCCCAAAATATCCCGTTACACTGGGCCCGAGTCCCTCCCATCATTCCCAAAATATCCCCTTACACTGGGCCCGAGTCCCTCCCATCATTCCCAAAATTTCCCCTTACACTGGGCCCGAGTCCCTCCCATCATTTCCCAAAATATCCCCTTACACTGGACCCGAGTCCCTCCCATCATTCCCAATTATCCCGTTACACTGGGCCCGAGTCCCTCCCATCATTCCCAATTATCCCGTTACACTGGGCCCGAGTCCCTCCCATCATTCCCAATTATCCCGTTACACTGGACCCGAGTCCCTCCCATCATTCCCAATTATCCCGTTACACTGGACCCGAGTCCCTCCCATCATTCCCAATTATCCCGTTACACTGGGCCCGAGTCCCTCCCATCATTCCCAATTATCCCCTTACACTGGGCCCGAGTCCCTCCCATCATTCCCAATTATCCCCTTACACTGGGCCCGAGTCCCTCCCATCATTTCCCAAAATATCCCGTTACACTGGGCCCGAGTCCCTCCCATCATTCCCAAAATATCCCCTTACACTGGGCCCGAGTCCCTCCCATCATTCCCAAAATATCCCCTTACACTGGGCCCGAGTCCCTCCCATCATTTCCCAAAATATCCCCTTGCACTGTACCCGAGTCCCTCCCATCATTCCCAATTATCCTGTTACACTGGGCCCGAGTCCCTCCCATCATTCCCAATTATCCCGTTACACTGGGCCCGAGTCCCTCCCATCATTCCCAATTATCCCCTTACACTGGGCCCGAGTCCCTCCCACCATTTCCCAAAATATCCCGTTACACTGGGCCCGAGTCCCTCCCATCATTCCCAATTATCCCCTTACACTGGGCCCGACTCCCTCCCATCATTCCCAAAATATCCCGTTACACTGGGCCCGAGTCCCTCCCATCATTCCCAAAATATCCCCTTACACTGGGCCCGAGTCCCTCCCATCATTTCCCAAAATATCCCGTTACACCGGGCCCGAGTCCCTCCCATCATTTCCCAAAATATCCCGTTACACTGGGCCCGAGTCCCTCCCACCATTTCCCAAAATATCCCCTTGCACTGGGCCCGAGTCCCTCCCATCATTTCCCAAAATATCCCGTTACACTGGGCCCGAGTCCCTCCCAACATTCCCAATTATCCCCTTACACTGGGCCCGAGTCCCTCCCAACATTCCCAATTATCCCATTACACTGGGCCCGAGTCCCTCCCACCATTTCCCAAAATATCCCCTTACACTGGGCCCGAGTCCCTCCCATCATTCCCAAAATATCCCCTTACACTGGGCCCGAGTCCCTCCCATCATTCCCAAAATATCCCCTTACACTGGGCCCGAGTCCCTCCCATCATTTCCCAAAATATCCCCTTACACTGGACCCGAGACCCTCCCATCATTCCCAATTATCCCGTTACACTGGGCCCGAGTACCTCCCATCATTCCCAATTATCCCGTTACACTGGGCCCGAGTCCCTCCCATTATTTCCCAAAATATCCCCTTACAGTGGGCCCGAGTCCCTCCCATCATTTCCCAAAATATCCCGTTACACTGGGCCCGAGTCCCTCCCATCATTCCCAATTATCCCCTTACACTGGGCCCGAGTCCCTCCCATCATTCCCAATTATCCCCTTACACTGGGCCCGAGTCCCTCCCATCATTTCCCAAAATATCCCATTACACTGGGCCCGAGTCCCTCCCATCATTTCCCAAAATATCCCGTTACACTGGGCCCGAGTCCCTCCCATCATTCCCAAAATATCCCCTTACACTGGGCCCGAGTCCCTCCCATCATTCCCAAAATATCCCCTTACACTGGGCCCGAGTCCCTCCCATCATTCCCAAAATATCCCCTTACACTGGGCCCGAGTCCCTCCCATCATTCCCAAAATTTCCCCTTACACTGGGCCCGAGTCCCTCCCATCATTTCCCAAAATATCCCCTTACACTGGACCCGAGTCCCTCCCATCATTCCCAATTATCCCGTTACACTGGGCCCGAGTCCCTCCCATCATTCCCAATTATCCCGTTACACTGGGCCCGAGTCCCTCCCATCATTCCCAATTATCCCGTTACACTGGACCCGAGTCCCTCCCATCATTCCCAATTATCCCGTTACACTGGACCCGAGTCCCTCCCATCATTCCCAATTATCCCGTTACACTGGGCCCGAGTCCCTCCCATCATTCCCAATTATCCCCTTACACTGGGCCCGAGTCCCTCCCATCATTCCCAATTATCCCCTTACACTGGGCCCGAGTCCCTCCCATCATTTCCCAAAATATCCCGTTACACTGGGCCCGAGTCCCTCCCATCATTCCCAAAATATCCCCTTACACTGGGCCCGAGTCCCTCCCATCATTCCCAAAATATCCCCTTACACTGGGCCCGAGTCCCTCCCATCATTTCCCAAAATATCCCCTTACACTGTACCCGAGTCCCTCCCATCATTCCCAATTATCCTGTTACACTGGGCCCGAGTCCCTCCCATCATTCCCAATTATCCCGTTACACTGGGCCCGAGTCCCTCCCATCATTCCCAATTATCCCCTTACACTGGGCCCGAGTCCCTCCCACCATTTCCCAAAATATCCCGTTACACTGGGCCCGAGTCCCTCCCATCATTCCCAATTATCCCCTTACACTGGGCCCGACTCCCTCCCATCATTCCCAAAATATCCCGTTACACTGGGCCCGAGTCCCTCCCATCATTCCCAAAATATCCCCTTACACTGGGCCCGAGTCCCTCCCATCATTTCCCAAAATATCCCGTTACACCGGGCCCGTGTCCCTCCCATCATTCCCAAAATATCCCGTTACACTGGGCCCGAGTCCCTCCCATCATTCCCAATTATCCCCTTACATTGGGCCCGACTCCCTCCCATCATTTCCCAAAATATCCCCTTACACTGGGCCCGAGTCCCTCCCACCATTTCCCAAAATATCCCCTTACACTGGGCCCGACTCCCTCCCAACATTCCCAATTATCCCGTTACACTCGGCCCGGGTCCCTCCCAACATTCCCAATTATCCCCTTACACTGGGCCCGACTCCCTCCCAACATTCCCAATTATCCCGTTACACTGGGCCCGAGTCCCTCCCATCATTCCCAATTATCCCGTTACACTGGGCCCGAGTCCCTCCCAACATTCCCAATTATCCCCTTACACTGGGCCCGAGTCCCTCCCATCATTCCCAATTATCCCCTTACACTGGGCCCGAGTCCCTCCCATCATTCCCAATTATCCCGTTACACTGGGCCCGAGTCCCTCCCAACATTCCCAATTATCCCCTTACACTGGGCCCGAGTCCCTCCCATCATTCCCAATTATCCCGTTACACTGGGCCCGAGTCCCTCCCAACATTCCCAATTATCCCCTTACACTGGGCCCGAGTCCCTCCCATCATTCCCAATTATCCCCTTACACTGGGCCCGAGTCCCTCCCATCATTCCCAATTATCCCGTTACACTGGGCCCGAGTCCCTCCCAACATTCCCAATTATCCCATTACACTGGGCCCGAGTCCCTCCCAACATTCCCAATTATCCCATTACACTGGGCCCGAGTCCCTCCCAACATTCCCAATTATCCCAATCTGAGAGCAGTGCTGGGAGTTTGGGTCCATTCTGTTCTGGTTGGTTCAGTTCTGAGGGAGTGCAGAGTGTGAATATCAGAAATGTCAATCATTATCACCCCTGGTTACCGGGACCCTGAGGCCCCGCCCACTCCCCGGCACTGTACCAAGATGGCCACACATGCGCAGTAATCAACCCTGACTTCCTCTACCAAGATGGCAGCCTCACCTCGGCAGCTGGGCCTGCCACCGAGGTGCAAACACGGGCCCGTCGGCTCTTATTCGGGGCTTGAGGCCTTTTCTCCAGGTGTTTATGGAGCTTCCCAGCCCACCGACGGCTCCAGTTCCTCCCGTCTGTTCCACCTCAGTCCGTCGGAATCTCTCGCACCGCGCATGCTCAGAACACGGTCCGACTCTGCGCCTGCGCATTCGGCTCCTATAGCCACTGATAGGGCACATTCTGCCGCGCGGGTCATTCTGGGCAACTTCCTCACCATTGAAAGCTCCAATTGTGAACAGAATTTTTTTTGTTCACCCTTCGACTTTGGAGCCGGAAAGGCAATAAACAAAATTTAAAAATAAATTGTAGAGGATCCCAAGTGCCCGGGCTCTCCGCCATCGTGCGAAGCCATCAGCCATGGCTGAACAGGCTCGCGGGGCTGAATGGTCTACCCCTGTTCATAAGTACGCTGGTCCCCACTTCTGTGTTACTAACTCGCACAGTCTGATTTAATTGCTAAATGTTTTCTAACGGTGTTCAGGTCTGTTCGTCTGAGGGAAACTTACGAGGTCTCATTGTTTTCTGTGACCTAATCGAAAGGCTGTTAATGGTTTTAATGAGCTGGTAACAAGTTTTTTTAAAAGGTGGAAAGATGTGAAAAACGACACTGGCGATACATCAAAACAAACGGGAAAGAGAAGTCCACTTCATCAACGTCCTCGCCACAATATCGACCCCCTCCACCACTGGTGTACTGTGTCTGCAGTATGTAAGGTCGACAAGATGACCGAGGTCAGGCCATGTGGAATGAAGGGCCAGGTAGCAGTTTGGGTGGAAAGATCGCTACAAAACAGAAATCAGAGGGTGGGAGTTCAGGGAAGTTTCTTGGACTGGCAAAAAGTTTGAAGTGGTGTCCTGCAGGGATCCGTGCTGGGACCATGATTTGGACTCAGAAATTGGAGGTATGTTGCCGTAATATGTAGATGACTCCAAACTGGGTGGTATAGCTAATAATGTGGAGGTCTGCACCAAAATACAGGAACACATGAACAGGCTCGCAGACTGGGCAGATAAATGGGAAATTAAATTCAATATAATGAAATGTGAGGTGGTTAATTTTGGTAGGAGGATTAAGGAGGCCATTTATTCCTCAGAAAGTAAATGGAGTAGAGTATCAATGAGATCTGGGAATACAGACAAATAAATTGCTAAAAGTTGATAAGGTCATAAAGAGTGCAAAGAAAGTTATGGGATTCATTTCTAGAATAGAATACAAAAGCGGGGAGATAATAAAATTATATAGAACCTTGGTTAAACCACACGGAGTACTGTCAGCAGTTCTGGTCTCCATATAAGAAGAGGATTTTGAAGCACTGAAAAAAGTGCAGCAAAGACCGACAATGTTGTGACCAGAATTGAGAGGATGCAACTATCTGGCAAGATTGAGCAGGCTGGGGCTCTTTTCTTTGGAACCGGTGCAACAAAGGTTCACTAGATTGATTCCTGGGATGAGAGAGTTGTCCTATGAGGAGAGATTGAGTAGAATGGGCCTATATTCACTGGAGTTTAGAAGAATGAGAGGTGATCTCATTGAAACATATAAGATTCTGAGGGGGCTTCACAGGGTAGATGCTCGGAGGCTGTTTCTTCTGGCTGGAGAGTCTAGAACTAGGGGACATAGTCTTAGGATAAGGGGTCGGCCATTTCGGACTGAGATGAGGAGGAATTTCTTCACTCAGAGGGTGGTGAATCTTTGGAATTCTCTACCCAGAGGGCTGTGGATGCTCAGTCATTGAGTATATTCAAGTCTGAGATCGATAGATTTTTGGACCCTAAGGGAATCAAGGGATATGGGGATTGGGCGGGAAAGGGGAGTTGAGGTTAAAGTTTAGCCATGATCTTATGGAATGGTGGAGCAGGCTCAAGGGGCTGAATGGCCTACTCCTGCTCCTATTTCTTATGTTCTTAAGATGCTCTTTAAAACCTACCCCTTTGACCAAACTTTTGGTCACCTGTCCTAATAGAATCATAGAATCGTCACAACACAGAAGGAGGCCATTCAGCCCATCGAGCCCGTGCCGGTTCTTTGTAAGAGCAATCCAGTTAGTCCCATTCCCCTGCTCTTTCCCTGTAGCCCTGCAAATTTTTTCCCTTCAAATATTTATCCAATTCCTTTTTGAAAGCCACAATTGAATCTGCTTCCACCACCCCTTCAGGCAGCTCATTCCAGATCATAACACCTCACTCGGTAAAAAGGTTTATCCTTATGTTGTCTTTGGTTCTTTTGCCAATCACCTTAAATCTGTGCCAATTGGTTCTCGACCCTTCCGCCAATAATATCTCCTAATGTGGCTCAGTGTCAAATTTTGTTTGATAATCGCTGCTGTGAAGCACCTTGGGACGTTTCACTATGTTAAAGGCGCTATATAAATGCAAGTTGTTGTTGATGTTGTTGATCGGGTGAATGTGGAGAAACTGTTTTCATTTATGGGTGAGTCAGAACAAGGGGGCAACAATATAAGATAGTCACTTACAGATGGAATAAAGAATTTAGGAAGAATTTCTTTACACAGAGAGTGGTGAGAATGTGGACCTCGCTGCCAGATGGAGTGGGTGAAGCAGAGAGCATTGATGCATTTAAGAGGAGGCTTGGTGCATACATGAGCGAGAAAGGAATAGAGGAATACCAAGCACAGGGTGGGAGATAATTAGAGTGGGAGGAGGCTGTATAAACGCCAGCACAGACCAGTTGGGCCAAATGGCCTTTTTCTGGGCTGTAATAACATACATAGAATGTACAGCACAGAACAGGCCATTCAGCCCAACAGGTCCATGTCGGTGTTTATACTCTGCACGAGCCTCCTCCCTCCCTACTTCATCTCACCCTATCAGTTTTTACTTCTATTCCTTTCTCCCTCATGTGTTTATCCAGCTTCCTCTTAAATGTATCTATACTATTCACCTCAACTACTCCTTGTGGTAGTGAGTTCCACATTCTAACCACTCTCTGGGTAAAGAAGTTTCTCCTGAATTCCCTATTGGATTTATTAGTGACTGGTATATTTATGGCCTCTAGTTCTGGTCTCCACCACAAGTGGAGATATCTTCTCTACCTCTACCCTATCGAACCCTTTCATAATCTTAAAGACCTCGATCAGGTCACCCCTCAGTCTTCTCTTTTCTAGCGAAAAGAGCCCCAGCCTGTCCAATCTTTCCTGATAGGTATAACCTCTATCTTTTTTGCACCTCCTCCAGTGCCTCTATATCCTTTTTATAATATGGAGACCAGAACTGTTCACAGTGCTCCAAGTGTGGTCTAAACAAGGTTCTATACAAGTTTAACATAACTTCCCCTCTTTTCAATTCTATCCCTCTAGAAATAAACCCCTGTGCTTTTTTTTGTGGTCTTATTAACCTGAGTCGCTACTTTTAGTGATTTGTGTATCTGTACCCCCAGATCCCTCTGCTCCTGTACCCCATTTAGACTCTTATTATCCAAGCAGTATAGTCTTTCTACTAAAATGTAATACCTCACGCTTATCTATATTGAAATTCATTCACTATTACCTCTCAGTTCTATACAAGTTTAACATAACTTCTCTGCTTTTCAATTCTATCCCTCTGAAAATCAACCCCAGTGCTCTGTGTAAAGTTGTTTCTCTCGATGAGCTTCACCTGAGTGTTTTTTTATAAGTCTTAATTTATTTTTATTAAATTTAGTAAACAATCTAATAAATTGAGGCATGGCGGGGCAGCTCAGACCCGTGGAATGCACGGCCTGTGTCATGTGGGAACTCCAGGCCGTTTCCCGTGTCCTGGACAACCACAGGTGCAGGAAGTGTCATTAACTGGAGGAGCTCGAGCTCCTGATCTCGGAGCTTGATCAGCAGCTGGGGTCACTACAGTGTATCCGCGAGGCTGAGAGCTACACGGATAGCACGTTTCAGGAGATGGTCACCCCGCAGCTTAAGAGAGTGCAGGCAGAGAGGGACTGGGTGACCGCCAGACAGACAAGGAGGACCAGGCAGGTAGCGCAGGAGTCCCCTGAGGGCATCTCACTATCTAACCAGTAATACTGGTGAGGGAGTGGGTCCCTCTGAGGAGTGCAGCCAGAGGCAAGTCCACAGCACCACGGGTGGCTCAGCTGTATGGGGTGGAGGAGAAAGGTCAGGAGAGCAATAGTGACGGGATTCTATAGTTAGGGGAGCAGACAGGCGTTTCTGCGGCTGCAGACGTGATTCCAGGATGGTATGTTGCCTCCCTGGTGCCAGGGTCAAGGATGTCACTGAGCGGCTGCAGAACATTCTGGAGGGTTGGGGAGGGTGAACAGCCAGAGGTCGTGGACCATGCCGTTACCAACGACAAAGGTAGAAAGAGGGATGAGATCCTGCAGGCAGATTTTAAGGAGTTAGGAAAGAGATTAAGAAGCAGGACCTCAAAGGTAGTAATCTCCAGATTGCTCCCGGTGCCACGTGCTGGTGAGTATAGAAATAGGAGGATAGAGCAGACGAGTGCATGGCTGGAGAGATGGTGCAGGAGGGAGGGCTTTAGATTCCTGGAGCATTGGGACCAGTTCTGGGGAAGGTGGGACCTGTACAGGCCAGAGAGGTTGCAACTCAACGGAGCTGGGACCAGTGTCCTCGCGGGGAGGTTCACTGGTGCTGTGGGAGGGGTTTAAACTAATTTGGCAGAGGGATGGGCACCAGGATGTAGCAATCGAAAGGAGAAACAAGGGGCACAAAGGATTGGGGGAGAAAGATAGCACTAGAGCAAGTAATAAGAACATAAGAAACAGGAGCAGGAGTCGGCCATCCGGCCCCTCGAGCCTGCTCCGCCATTCAACAAGATCATGGCTGATCTTCTACCTCAACGCCATTTTCCTGCACTATCCCCATATCACTTGATGCCTTTAACATCTAGAAATCTATCGATCTCTGTTTTGAGTGTGACCAATGACTGAGCCTCCACAGCCCTTTGGGGTAGAGAATTCCAAAGATTCACCACCCTCTGAGTGAAGAAATTTCTCCTCATCTCAGTCCTAAATGGCCTGCCCCTTTATTCTGAGACTGTGACCCCTGGTTCTAGATTCCCCAGCCAGGGGAAACATCCTCCCTGCATCCACCCTGTCGAGCCCTGTAAGAATTTTGTTTGTTTCAATGAGATCACCTCTCATTCTTCTAAACTCTAGAGAATACAGTCCTAGTCGACTCAATCTCTCCTCATACAATAATCCCGCCATCCCAGGAATCAGTCTGGTGAACCTTCATTGCACTCCCTCTCTGGCAAGTATATCCTTTCTTAGGTAAGGAGACCAAAATTGTACACAATACTCCAGGTGTGGTCTCACCAAGGCCCTGTATAACTGCAGTAAGACATCTTTACTCCTGTACTCAAATTCTCTTGTAATAAAGGCCAACATTCCATCTGCCTTCCTAATTGCTTGCTGCACCTGCATGTTTGCTTTCAGTGACTTATGTTCAAGGACACCCAGGTCCCTTTGAACATCAACATTTCCCATCTCTCACCATTTAAAAAATACTCTGCATTTCTGTTTTTCCTGCCAAAGTGGATAACTTCACATTTTTCTACATTATATTCCATCTGCCATGTTCTTGCCCACTCACTTAGCCTGTCTATATCCCCCTGAAGCCTCTTTGCATCATCCTCACAACTCACATTCCCACCTAGTTTTGTGTCATCAGCAAATTTGGAAATATTACATTTGGTCCCCTCATCCAAATCATTGATATATATTGTGAATAGCTGGGGCCCAAGCACCGATCCCTGCGGTACCCCACTAGTCACAGTCTGCCAACCTGAAAAAGACTCCTTTATTCCTACTCTCTGTTTTCTGTCTGTTAGCCAATTCTCAATCCATGCCAGTATATTGCCTCCAATTCCATGTGCTCTAACTTTGTTCACCAACCTCCTGTGTGGGACCTTATCGAAAGCCTTCTGAAAATCTAAATACACCACATCCACTGGTTCCCCCTTATCTATTCTACTAGTTACATCCTCAAAGAACTCCAATAGGTTTGTCAAACATGATTTCCCTTTCATGTTGACTCTGCCAAATCCTATTATTATTTTCTAAGTGTCTTGTTACCGCATCCTTTATAATAGATTCTAGCATTTTCCCTACTACTGATGTCAGGATAACAGGTCTGTAGCTCCCTGTTTTCTCTCTCCCTTCTTTCTTAAATAGTGGGGTTACAGTTCCTACCCTCCAATCTGCAGGAACCATTCCAGAATCTGTAGAATTTTGGAAGATGACAACCAATGCATCCACTATCTCTATAACCACCTCCTTCAAAACCTTGGGATGTGGATCATCAGGTCCTTGGGATTTATCGACTTTCAGTCCCATTAATTTCTCTAGTATTATTTTTTTACTAATACTAATTTCCTTCAGTTCCTCATTCTCGCCAGACCCTTGGTTCTCTAATATTTCTGGGAGGTTTTTTTGTGTTTTCTTCCATGAAGACAGACACAAAGTATTTGTTTAATGTCTCTGCCATTTCCTTATTCCCCATTATAAATTCCCCCGTCTCTGTCTATAAGGGACCCACATTTGCCTTTGTCAGTTTTTTCCTTTTTACATACCTATAGAAGCTTTTACAGTCCGTTTTTATGTTTCTCGCTAGTTTACTCTCATATTCTATTTTCCTTTTCTTTATCAATTCCTTGGTCCTCCTTTGCTGAATTCTAAAATGCTCCCAATCCTCAGGCTTACTGCTTTTTCTGGCAACTTTATTTGCCTCGTCCTTTGATTTAATACTATCTTTAATTTCTCTTGTTAGCCACGGTTGGACCACTTTTCCTGTTGGGTTTTTGTGCCTTAAAGGGATATATATTTGTTGCAAATTATGTATTGATTCTTTAAATGTAGCCATTGTCTGTCTACTATCATACCTTTTAATGTAGTTCCCCAATCAACCACAGCCAACTTGCGCCTCATACCTTCGTAGTTTCCTTTGTTTAGATTTAAGACCCTAGTTTCGGATTGAACTACATCACTTTCAAACTTAATGAAGAATTATATCATATTATGGTCACTCTTCCCTAAGGGCTCCTTTACAACAAGATTATTAATTAACCCTTTCTCTTTGCACAATATTAGATCTAAAATAGCCTGTTCCCTATTTGGTTCCTCAACATACTGATCTAGAAAACCATCTCGTATACATTCCAGGAATTCGTCCTCCACAGTATTAGTGCTAATTTGGTTTGCCCAATCTATATGTAGATTAAAGTCCCCCGTGATTACTGTATTACCCTTGTTACATGTACTTCTAATTTCCTGCTTTATACCGTGCCCTACATTATCACTACTGTTTGGTGGCCTATAAACAACTCCCACCAATGTTTTCTGCCCCTTGCTGTTTCTTAGCTCCACCCAAACTGATTCTACATCTTGATCTTCTGAGCCAAGATCCTTTCTCACTATTGTACTGATCTCATCCTTTATTAACAGCACTACCCCACCTCCTCTTCCTTTTTGCCTGTCCTTCCTCAATGTCGAATATCCTTGAATATTCAGTTCCCAGCCTTGGTCACCCTGCAGTCACGTCTCTGTAATGGCAATTAGATCAGACCCATTTACTTCTATTTGTGCCCTCAATTAATCCACCTTGTTGCGAATGCTACGTGCATTCAGATAAAGTGCCTTTAATTGTGCCTTTAACATTTTTTCCTATTTTGACCTTATTTGCTGCTGGCCTTTGTTTCCGCTGCCTTCCAATTTCACTCACTACTTTGTGCTTTCCACTTCCAGCTTTGTTACTCTCCCTTCTGAATCTCCTCTCAGGTTCCCATCCCCCTGCCAAGTTAGTTTAAACCCTCCCCAACAGCACTAGCAAATCTCCCCGCAAGGATATTGGTCCCGGCCCTGTTGAGGTGCAACCCTCCAACTTATAAAGATCCCACCTCCCCCAGAACCGGTCCCAATGCCCCAGGAATCTAAAGCTTCCCTCCTGCACCATTTCTCCAGCCAGGCATTCATCTGCTCTATCCTCCTATTTCTATATTCACTAGCGCGTGGCACCAGGAGTAATCCAGAGATTACTAAACTTGAGGTCCTGCTTGTTAATCTCTTTCCTAACTCCTTAAACTCTGTCTGTGTAATAGTACGTTATTAGGTGGGACCAGACTGAGAGTACAAGAAAGTCTAAGATAGGTTTACAGTGCATGTGTGTAAACACACGAAGTGTGGTAAATAAGGTTGGTGAGCTGTAGGTGCAATTAGCCACATGGGAATACGATGTAGTAGCGATAACAGAGACCTGGCTCAAAAAAGGGCAGGATTATTGGGTGCTAAATATTCCTGGATACAAGGTGTTCAGGAAAGATAGGGAAGGAAAGAAAGGAGGAGGCGGGGGGGTGGCAGTATTGATTAAGGAGAATATTGTAGTCCTGGAGAGAGAGAGGATGTCCTGGAGGGGTCAAGGACAGAATCTATTTGGTTAGAGTTAAGAAACAATAGAGGTGCCATTACACTATTGGATGTATTCTATAGGCCACCAACTGGTGGGACGGAGATAGAGGAGCAAATTTGCAGGGAAATTACAAAGAGGTGCAAAAGCCATAGAGTAGTGATAATGGGGGACTTCAACTACCCTAATATAGACTGGGATAACAATAATTATATAAGGGGCACAGAGAGGGAGGAATTTTTGAAATGTGTTCGGGAGAACTTTCTTAACCAGTAGGTTTCCAGCCTAACGAGGAAGGAGGCATTGCTGGACTTAGTTCGAGGGAATGAGGTGGGCCAAGTGGAGCAAGTGTCAATGGGGGAGCATTTAGGCAGCAGCGATCATAGTATCATAAGGTTTAGAATAGCTATGGAAAAGGACTCTGACCACTGAATTAATAAGTAATTGGAGGAGGGCCAATTTCAGTGGGATGAGAACAGATCTGTCCCGGGTAAATTGGAATCAATGATTGGCAGGCAAAACTGTAATTGAACAGTGGGCGGCCTTTCAATAGGAAATGGTTCAGGTACAGTCTAGGTACATTTCCACAGGGGAGAAAAGTAGGGCAACTAAAGCCAGAGCTCCCTGGATGACAAAAGAGATAGTAAGTAAGATGAAACGGAAAAAAGGGGCGCATTACAGATCTCAGGTTGATAATACAAGTGGCAGAATATAGAAAGTCGATGGGAAGTAAAAAAGGAAATAAGAGGGGCAAAGAAAGAGTGTGAGAATAGACTGGCCAACGTAAAAGGGAATTCAAAAGACTTCTACAGGCATTTAAACAGCAAACGGGTAGTAAGAGGAGGGGTGGGGCTGAATCAGGACCATAAAGGAGATCTACTCATGGAGGCAGAGGGGATGGTCGAGGTACTAAACGAGTACTTTGCATCTGTCTTTACCCAGGAAGAAGATGCTGCCAGAGTCTCAGTAAAGGAATACATAGTTTAGATACTTGATGGGCTAAAAATGGATAAAGAGGTATTAGAAAGGCTGGCTGTACTTAAAGTAGATAAGTCACCTGGTCCGGATGAGATGCATCCTAGGTTGCTGAGGGAAGTAAGGGTGGAAATTGCGGAGGTACTGGCCATAATCTTCCAATCATCCTTAGATACAGGGGTGGTGCCAGAGGACTGGAGAATTACAAATGTTACACCCTTATTCAAAAAATGGTGTAAGGATAAGCCCAGCAACTATAGGCCCGTCAGTTTAACCTCAGTGATGGGGGAACGTTTAGAAACGATAATCCGGGACAAAATTAACAGTCACTTGGACGAGTGTGGATTGATTAGGGAAAGCCTGCACGGATTTGTTAAGACAAATTGTGTTTAACTAACCTGATAGAGTTTTTTGATGAGGTATCAGAGGGTAGATGAGGGCAATGCAGTTGATGCGGTGTATATGGACTTTCAAAAGGCGTTTGATAAAGTGCCGCCTGGTTGGCTTATCATCAAGATTGCGGCCCATGGAATAAAGGGGGCAGTAGCAACGTGGATACAGAATTGGCTAAGGGACAGGAATCAGAGAGTAGTGGTGAGCGGTTGTTTTTCGGACTGGAGGGAGGTGTACAGTGGTGTTCCCCAGGGGTCGGTGCTGGGACCACTGCTTTTCTTGATATATATTAATGACTTGGACTTGGGTGTACAGGGTACAATTTCAACATTTGCAGGTGACACAAAACTTGGAAGGGTAGTGAACAGTGAGGAGGATAGTGATAGACTTCAAGAGGATATAGACAGGCTGGTGGATTGGGCAGACACATGGCAGATGAAATTTAACACAGAAAAATGCGAAGTGATACATTTCGGTAGGAAGAATGAGGAGAGGCAATATAAACTAGAGGGTACAACTCTAAAAGGGGTACAGGAACAGAGAGAACTGGGGGTATATGTGCACAATTTGTTGAAGGTGTCAGGGCAGATTGAGAAAACGTTTAGAAAAGCATACAGGATCCTGGGCTTTATAAATAGAGGCATTGAGTACAAAAGTATGGAAGTCATGATGAACCTTTATAAAACACCGGGTGTTCAGTCACAACTGGAGCATTGTGTCCAGTTCTGGGCACCGCACTTTAGGAAAGATGCGAAGGCCTTAGAGAGGGTGCAGAAGAAATTTACTAGAATGATTCCAGGGATGAGGGACTTCAGTTACGTGGATGGACTGAAGAAGCTGGGGTTGTTCTCCTTGGAACAGAGACGATTGCGAGGAGATTTGATAGAGGTATTCAAAATCATGAAGGGTCTCGACAGAGTAGATAGAGAGAAACTGTTCCCATTGGCAGAAGGGTCAAGAACCAGAGAACATAGATTTAAGCTGATTGGCAAAAGAGCCAGAGGTGACATGAGGAAACTTTTTTTTACCCAGTGAGTTGTAATGATCTGGAATGCGCTGCCTGAAAGGGTGGTGGAAGCAGATTCAATAATAACTTTCAAAAAGGAATTGGGTAAATACATGAAGGGAAAAAATTTACAGGGCTATGGGGAAAGAGCAGGTGAATGGACTAATTGGATAGCTCTTTCAAAGAGCCGGCACAGGCATAATGGGCTGAATGGCCTCCCTCTGTGCTGTACCTACTATGACCATGACTACACTGTCCCATCAAACACTCCCAGGGCAGGTACAGCACGGGTTAGATATAGAGTAAAACTGTGCTGTACCTGCCCTGGTTTGATGGGAGAGTGTAGACGGAGCTTTACTCCTAACTCGTGCTGTTCCTGACCTGGGAGTCTCGGATGCTAATGGGAGGTGCTCTGACTGATAAAATGTCCCATTCCCCAGCACTGACATCCATCACCTCGATGAGCACAAAAAGTCATCTGAAGAAGGAAACACAAACTCATCAGCTTCTCTCTGTACACATACTCAGGGACAGGGAGTGTCTGGGACAATTACATTTCTTACTCAATGAGATATAAATTGATCCTGTACCTTTTCCCATTAATCCTGGGCTCCACACGGGTCGAATCCTGCTCCTGTTACCCTTCCTGTAACAGCACTGAGCTAAACCCAGCCCATAATGAGCAGGGCTCAGGGAGGTTGGTTGCTGGGCATTGCAGTAATGTCATAAGGCGGTGCCATTCAGCCCATCTGGTCCTCTCCTTGTCCCTTTAAATGTGGAGAGCTGGGACATCCTGTCTCCAAACAAATCCCACCTGTTCATCCTAGGAATTCCAGGGTGGACATGCGTGTCCACAGTAACTTACACGAGGTCAGCCCGCTGGATGGAACCTCGGATGCCCTGAGCTTGATCTCCAGTCCCGGCTGCCCCCTTCCATCAGTATCCCCTCACTTTTATGCCCTGTAGTGATCCATCTCTGTACCTGACTCTTCTTCATCTCCTCTGCTTTAGGCGGGAAGTGAGGAAAAGACAGCTGGAACTTCTCTGATCTGTGATTTACAAGGACACATTCCTTAGTTCCCAGCAGTTACTTTTCTTCAGTAATGTTCTCATTGTCCTTAATCTACCCTGCCTACTGCTAATTATGTTATTTCTTAAAGTTTCACAATTATAGGTATAAATATCACACATTATAATCTAATCTACTCTATTACTCACTCTGGTTTATACTTATATTGTGGTTAATAACAAAGTCCTGTTCTTTCTCCTTATCTGATCAGAGTTTCCAACTGGCCATTCTGTGGAATGGAATGTCTTATCAGTGTTGCCTTGGCGACCTGTCTGCAGTGAAAGGAAAGAGAAGTTTAGCCTGATTGAGTTTCAAACTCAGGCTAAACTTCTCTTTCCCTTTATACACATATCAGCCATTTTGGGTCAATGTACTTTAGCCATTTTGTTGCTCTATGTCAGTCTTTCAACATTATTTCCCCCAAGGGTGGTGGAAGGAGATTCAATAATAACTTTCAAAAGGAGGGGAGTGACACTAATTGGATAATGAAAGTCTCATATCTAAGTTTGCCGATGACACAAAGATTGGTGGCATTGTAAGCAGTGTAGATGGAAACATAAAATTACAAAGCGATATTGATAGATTAGGTGAATGGGCAAAACTGTGGCAAATGGAATTCAATGTAGACAAATGTGAGGTCATCCACTTTGGATCAAAAAAGGATAGAACAGGGTACTTTCTAAATGGTAAAAAGTTAAAAACAGTGGATGTCTAAATGGACCTAGGGGTACAGATACATAGATCATTGAAGTGTCATGAACAGGTGCAGAAAATAATCAAGAAGGCTAATGGAATGCTGGCCTTTATATCTGGAGGACTAGAGTACAAGGGCGCAGAAGTTATGCTGCAGCTATACAAAACCCTGGTTAGACCGCACCTGGGGTACTGAGAGCAGTTCTGGGCACCGCACCCTCGGAAGGACATATTGGCCTTGGAGGGAGTGCAGCGTAGGTTTACTAGAATGATACCCGGACTTCAAGGGTTAAGTTACGAGGAGAGATTACACAAATTGGGGTTGTATTCTCTAGAGTTTCGAAGGTTAAGGGGTGATCTGATCGAAGTTTATAAGATATTAAGGGGAACGGATAGGGTGGATAGAGAGAAACTATTTCCGCTGGTTGGGGATTCTAGGAGTAGGGGGCACAGTCTAAAAATTAGAGCCAGACCTTTCAGGAGCGAGATTAGAAAACATTTCTACACACAAAGGGTGGTAGAAGTTTGGAACTCTCTTCCGCAAACGGCAATTGATACTAGCTTAATTGCTAAATTTAAATCTGAGATAGATAGCTTTTTGGCAACCAAAGGTATTAAGGGATATGGGCCAAAGGCAGGTATATGGAGTTAGATCACAGATCAGCCATGATCTTATCAAATGCAGGCATGAGGGGCTGAATAGCCTATTCCTGTTCCTATGCTCCTATAACTCTTTCAAAGAGCCAGCACACACACAATGGACCGAATGGCCTCCTTCTATGCTGTAACATACTATGAAAACCTACACAGAGTTTAATTCCATTTGTGGTAGTTTTCAGTATTTGAAGAGATCCCTTTAAAGAGTGAGATATTTGGCAAAGGTAAAAATAAACTCGACTGGAGGCAAACACAATCGGCAGTATTTTTTACTCCCCTTTCAGGGACAAGAGTGAATTTGATCCTTCACTCTTTGATTTATTTGACATAGATCCAGAATATTAATAATCCCTCTAACTGGGCTGGAATTTAAAATCAGCAGAATCAAATCCCAACTGTCAGAATGAACATGGTTCAGTCCTGGGTGTGATTAACAGCAGCAATAACAGCAGAATCCAACCCCTGCAGTCACATGTGAACACGTTGGTGTGTCAGTAGGTTGGATGACTGAGTGAATCCCTTCCCACACACGGAGCAGGTGAACGGCCTCTCCCCAGTGTGAACTCGCTGGTGTGTCTGGAGCTTGGATGACCGAGTTAATCTCTTCCCACACACGGAGCAGGTGAACGGCCTCTCCCCAGTGTGAGTCCTTAGGTGTTCCAGAAGATCATTTGTTCTTTTAAAACTCTTCTCACAGTCAGAACATTTAAAAGGTCTCTCATCAGTGTGAACTCGCTGGTGTGTCAGAAGGTGGGATGACTGAGAGAATCCCTTCCCACACAAGGAGCAGGTGAACGGTCTCTCCCCGGTGTGAACTCGCTGGTGTACAATGAGGGCGGATGGCTGCCTGAACCTCTTCCTGCAGTCAGAGCAACTGAACGGTCTCTCGTCAGTGTGAACTCGCTGGTGTCTCCTCAGGCTGGACAACAGAGTGAATCCCTTCCCACACACAGAGCAGGTGAACGGCCTCTCCCCAGTGTGAGTGCGTTGATGAATTTCTAGCTCAGACGGGTAATTGAATCCCTTCCCACAGTCCCCACATTTCCACAGTTTCTCCGTGGTCCGGGTGTCCTTGTGTCTCTCCAGGTTGGACGATCAGTTGATGCCTCGTTTCCGGTTTCTCCCCGCTGTGAATGGTGTGATGTTTTTTCAGGCTGTTTAACTGATTAAAGCTCCATCCACACTCAGTCCACTGGAACACTCTCACTCGGGTGTGTGTGTGTCTCGGTGATTTTCCAATCACACTGATATTTGAAATCTTTTCCCACAGATAGAACAGACAAACATTTCTCCTTCCACATTCAAAGGCCGATGATATTCAGGTCCTGATGAATCGAGTGACTCTGTCAGATCTTGACATCATGTTTGGTTTGGGATTCCTGTCTGCCAATCCTCCCCTTCTAATACCCTGTAAAAGGAGTTTACAAAAGTCATCACTGTAAATACAGGATAGAAATTCAGAACAGACAATTCTAGTTTCCACAGAACACCCTCTTGTTCCCCCAAAGCTGTAAATCCCCGACCCACGCACTCTCCCTCCTCATTATGTTGAAATCCAAACTCGTCACATCATCTCCAACTTGTTTTCCTCCATTCCCAGTTTACTCCCTCCCTGAAGGTGCTGACTCTGACTGGGTTCAGTTCCACACTCACTGGTTCCCCTCTCTCTCCTCCCCTGAAGGTGCTGACTCTGACTGGGTTCAGTTCTACACTCACTGGTTCCCCTCTCTCTCTCCTCCCCTGAAGGTGCTGACTCTGACTGGGTTCAGTTCCACACTCACTGGTTCCTCTCTCTCCCTCCCCTGAAGGTGCTGACTCTGACTGGGTTCAGTTCCACACTCACTGGTTCCCCTCTCTCTCCCTCCCCTCTGGTGCTGACTCTGACTGGGTTCAGTTCTACACTCACTGGTTCCCCTCTCTCTCTCTCTCTCTCTCCCTCCCCTGAAGGTGCTGACTCTGACTGGGTTCAGTTCGACACTCACTGGTTCCCCCCTCTCTCTCTCTCTCTCCCTCCCCTCTGGTGCTGACTCTGACTGGGTTCAGTTCTACACTCACTGGTTCCCCTCTCTCTCCTCCCCTCTGGTGCTGACTCTGACTGGGTTCAGTTCTACACTCACTGGTTCCCCTCTCTCTCTCTCCCTCCCCTGAAGGTGCTGACTCTGACTGGGTTCAGTTCTACACTCACTGGTTCCCCCCTCTCTCTCTCTCTCTCTCTCTCCCTCCCTCCCCTCTGGTGCTGACTCTGACTGGGTTCAGTTCTACACTCACTGGTTCCCCTCTCTCTCCCTCCTCGATGGTCCTGACTCTGACTGGGTTCAGTTCTACACTCACTGGTTCCCCTCTCTCTCTCTCCCTCCCCGATGGTCCTGACTCTGATTGGGTTCAGTTCTACACTCACTGGTTCCCCTCTCTCTCTCTCCCTCCCCGATGGTCCTGACTCTGATTGGGTTCAGTTCTACACTCACTGGTTCCCCTCTCTCTCTCTCTCTCTCTCCCTCCCCGATGGTCCTGACTCTGACTGGGTTCAGTTCTACACTCACTGGTTCCCCTCTCTCTCCTCCCCTCTGGTGCTGACTCTGACTGGGTTCAGTTCTACACTCACTGGTTCCCCTCTCTCTCTCCCTCCCCTCTGGTGCTGACTCTGACTGGGTTCAGTTCTACACTCACTGGTTCCCCTCTCTCTCTCTCTCTCTCCCCCTCTGGTGCTGAATCTGACTGGGTTCAGTTCTACACTCACTGGTTCCCCTCTCTCTCTCTCTCTCCCTCCCCTCTGGTGCTGACTCTGACTGGGTTCAGTTCTACACTCACTGGTTCCCCTCTCTCTCTCTCCCTCCCCTCTGGTCCTGACTCTGACTGGGCTCAGTTCTACACTCACTGGTTCCCCTCTCTCTCTCTCACCCTCCCCTCTGGTGCTGACTCTGACTGGGTTCAGTTCTACACTCACTGGTTCCCCTCTCTCTCTCTCCCTCCCCTCTGGTGCTGACTCTGACTGGGTTCAGTTCCACACTCACTGGTTCCCCTCTCTCTCTCTCTCTCTCTCCCTCCCCTCTGGTGCTGACTCTGACTGGGTTCAGTTCTACACTCACTGGTTCCCCTCTCTCTCTCTCTCTCTCCCTCCCCTCTGGTCCTGACTCTGACTGGGTTCAGTTCTACACTCACTGGTTCCCCTCTCTCTCTCCCTCCCCTCTGGTGCTGACTCTGACTGGGTTCAGTTCTACACTCACTGGTTCCCCTCTCTCTCTCTCTCCCTCCCCTCTGGTGCTGACTCTTACTGGGTTCAGTTCTACACTCACTGGTTCCCCTCTCTCTCTCTCTCTCTCTCATCCCCTGAAGGTGCTGACTCTGACTGGGTTCAGTTCGACACTCACTGGTTCCCCTCTCTCTCTCCCCCTCTGGTGCTGACTCTGACTGGGTTTAGTTCTACACTCACTGGTTCCCCTCTCTCTCTCTCTCTCTCCCTCCCCTCTGGTCCTGACTCTGACTGGGTTCAGTTCTACACTCACTGGTTCCCCTCTCTCTCTCTCCCTCCCCTCTGGTGCTGACTCTGACTGGGTTCAGTTCTACACTCACTGGTTCCCCTCTCTCTCTCTCTCTCTCCCCCCCTCTGGTGCTGACTCTGACTGGGTTCAGTTCTACACTCACTGGTTCCCCCCTCTCTCTCTCTCTCCCCCTCCCCTCTGGTGCTGACTCTGACTGGGTTCAGTTCTACACTCACTGGTTCCCCCCTCTCTCTCTCTCTCTCTCTCCCTCCCCTCTGGTCCTGACTCTGACTGGGTTCAGTTCTACACTCACTGGTTCCCCTCTCTCTCTCCCTCCCCTCTGGTGCTGACTCTGACTGGGTTCAGTTCTACACTCACTGGTTCCCCTCTCTCTCTCTCCCTCCCCTCTGGTGCTGACTCTTACTGGGTTCAGTTCTACACTCACTGGTTCCCCTCTCTCTCTCTCTCTCTCTCTCTCATCCCCTGAAGGTGCTGACTCTGACTGGGTTCAGTTCGACACTCACTGGTTCCCCTCTCTCTCTCCCCCTCTGGTGCTGACTCTGACTGGGTTCAGTTCTACACTCACTGGTTCCCCTCTCTCTCTCTCCCTCCCTCCCCTCTGGTGCTGACTCTGACTGGGTTCAGTTCTACACTCACTGGTTCCCCTCTCTCTCTCTCCCTCCCTCCCCTCTGGTG
Organism: Heptranchias perlo; assembly: GCF_035084215.1. Lineage (NCBI taxonomy): Eukaryota > Metazoa > Chordata > Chondrichthyes > Hexanchiformes > Hexanchidae > Heptranchias > Heptranchias perlo. The sequence goes on from NC_090342.1 coordinate 56,804,826, forward strand.
CTGACTCTGACTGGGTTCAGTTCCACACTCACTGGTTCCCCCCTCTCTCTCTCCCTCCCCTCTGGTGCTGACTCTGACTGGGTTCAGTTCTACACTCACTGGTTCCCCTCTCTCTCTCCCTCCCCTCTGGTGCTGACTCTGACTGGGTTCAGTTCTACACTCACTGGTTCCCCTCTCTCTCTCTCTCTCCCTCCCCTCTGGTGCTGACTCTGACTGGGTTCAGTTCTACACTCACTGGTTCCCCTCTCTCTCTCTCTCTCTCTCTCTCATCCCCTGAAGGTGCTGACTCTGACTGGGTTCAGTTCGACACTCACTGGTTCCCCTCTCTCTCTCCCCCTCTGGTGCTGACTCTGACTGGGTTCAGTTCTACACTCACTGGTTCCCCTCTCTCTCTCTCCCTCCCTCCCCTCTGGTGCTGACTCTGACTGGGTTCAGTTCTACACTCACTGGTTCCCCTCTCTCTCTCTCTCTCCCCTCTGGTGCTGACTCTGACTGGGTTCAGTTCCACACTCACTGGTTCCCCTCTCTCTCTCCCCCTCTGGTGCTGACTCTGACTGGGTTCAGTTCCACACTCACTGGTTCCCCTCTCTCTCTCCCCCTCTGGTGCTGACTCTGACTGGGTTCAGTTCTACACTCACTGGTTCCCCTCTCTCTCTCTCTCTCCCCCCCTCTGGTGCTGACTCTGACTGGGTTCAGTTCTACACTCACTGGTTCCCCTCTCTCTCTCCCCCTCTGGTGCTGACTCTGACTGGGTTCAGTTCTACACTCACTGGTTCCCCTCTCTCTCTCTCTCTCTCTCCCTCCCCTCTGGTGCTGACTCTGACTGGGTTCAGTTCTACACTCACTGGTTCCCCTCTCTCTCTCTCTCTCTCTCCCCCCCTCTGGTGCTGACTCTGACTGGGTTCAGTTCTACACTCACTGGTTCCCCTCTCTCTCTCTCCCTCCCTCCCCTCTGGTGCTGACTCTGACTGGGTTCAGTTCTACACTCACTGGTTCCCCTCTCTCTCTCTCTCTCCCCTCTGGTGCTGACTCTGACTGGGTTCAGTTCCACACTCACTGGTTCCCCTCTCTCTCTCCCCCTCTGGTGCTGACTCTGACTGGGTTCAGTTCCACACTCACTGGTTCCCCTCTCTCTCTCTCTCTCCCTCCCCTCTGGTGCTGACTCTGACTGGGTTCAGTTCCACACTCACTGGTTCCCCTCTGATCATCTGTGCTATCTCCTAGTTTTGATGACAGACTCTCCCTGATCCATCACCATTTCTCCTTCATTTACAGACGCTCCCTGACCTAGTTGACGCATGCGCTGAGGGCCGCGCGCCCTCTGTTGGGGTCATGAGGCGGGGGGATAATGTCCGCTGGTTTATGTTGGGGCCTGGGGTCGCACTCGGTGTTTGCGAAGCCTGCGGCCCCCCGAGGTTTATGTTGGGGCCTGGGGTCGCACTCGGTCTTTGCGAAGCCTGCGGCCCCCCGAGGTTTATTAATCCGCTCCATCTTACCTGCTCCGAATGCTGCATCACCCACCAGCCGCGCATGCTCAGCTCACACCGCCCATCAATGGGCTCCCCGCGCCTGCGCACTGGGCTCCCCACACCCAGATAGGGTCGATTCCTCCTCGCGGTGCGTGCTGGGTAGGCGAAGCCGCCATTAATGGTCCGAATATCTGGTAAGAAACTGAGTTTTTCTCTGGTCGGATGGAGATTGCGGACCGGGTAAAGTCCGTTTGCAGCTGCGAAGGGCGGGCAAGGATACAAAATAAACTGAAGCCCGGGACGACGATGGATGATGGAGTCCGCCATTAAACCGCCACAGTCACAGCGCAGGCGCGCTCCGCCTCGCTTTTTGATAAATTTGGAGAATATTTGTTTCCGAAACTTTTATTAATTTAGTTTCATTCAATATTGTAACTGACGGGTTGGATTGATGTTTATTTTTTAGCTGCAGCTCAGGACCGTCAGTCTCACTATTAACCCAGTCCTGGTGATTGAGGTGAGCTTCAGACCAATAGGAAGAGCAGAGAGAGACAGGAGGACCGAGCGGGCGGTTGGTCCTCCAACCAATCGGAGTGTGTGAGGGGCGGGACTTGTGGCACCGAGTGGGCGGGGCTGAGCCCGGATCTCACTCATTGTCTGAAACTGCATCATTTTTAAACCTGATTTATCTCAAACTCCAGGAGAAAACTGGACCTTTCTGTTGTGGCTTTAAACAGATGAAACCCTGTGGTGTGGAGGAAACATTTAATCATTTGTTGGTAAAATGGATTAATTTAGGACAGCCAGCTGGGATTATTTGAGTAGATAACACAGTGTAGAATCATCGACTAGTTACAGCATAAAAGGAGGCCATTCAGCCCGTTGAGCCCGTGCCGGCTCTGTGCAAGAGTAATCCAGCTGGTCCCACTCCCTCCCTCTTTCTCTGTAGCTCTGCAAATTTTTCCCTTCAAGTACTTATCCAATTCCCTTTTGAAGGCCATGATTCAATCTGCTTCCACCACCCCCTCGGGCAGTGCATTCCAGATCCTAACCACTCGCTGTGTAAAAAAGTTTTTCCTCATGTCGCCTTTGGTTCTTTTGCCAATTACCTTAAATCTGTGTCCTCTGGTTCTTGACCCTTCCGCCAATGGAAAAAGTTTCTCTTTATTAACTTTATCTAAACTCGTCATGATTTTGAGCACCTCTATCAAATCTCCTCTCAACCGTCTGTGTTCTAAGGAGAACAACCCCAGCTTCTCCAGACTATCCACGTAACTAAAGTCACTCATCCCTGGAACCATTCTAGTAAATCTTTTCTGCACCCTCTCTAAGGCCTTCACATCCTTCCTAAAGTGCGGTGCCCAGAATTGGACACAATACACCAGTTGTGGCCAAAGCAGTGTTTTATAAAGGTTCAACGTGACTTCCTTGTTTTTGTACTCTATACCTCTATTTATAAAGCCCAGATCCCGTATGCTTTTTTAACCACTTTCTCAGCCTGTCCTACCACCTTCAACAATTTGTGCACATATACCCCCAGATCTCTCTGTTCCTGCTCCCCCTTTAGAATTGTACCATTTAGTTTATATTGTCTCTCCTCGTTCTTCCTGCCAAAATGTATCACTTTGCACTTCTCAGCATTAAATTTCATCTGCCACGTGTCCGCCCATTCCACCAGCCTGTCTGTGCCCTCCTGAAGTCTATCACTATCCTCCTCACTGTTCACTACACTTCCAAGTTTTGAGTCATCTGCAAATTTTGAAATTGTGCCCTTTATACCCAAGTCCAAGTCATTAATATATATCAAAAAAGCTGCAGTCCTAGTACCGACCCCTGGGGAACACCACTGGACACCTCCCTCCAGTCCGAAAAACAACCATTCACCACTACTCCCTGTTTCCTGTCATTTAGCCAATTTTGTATCCATGCCTCCACTACCCCTTTTATTCCATGGGCTTCAATTTTGCTGACGAGCCTATTATGTGGCACTTTATCAAATACCTTTTGAAAGGTGTTCGGAGACCAAACTCAGATTGGGGGATCGCCTTGCTGAACACCTCTGCTCAGTCCACAAGTGTGACACCGACCTGCCGGTCGCTTGCAATTTTAATTCTCTGTCCCACTTCCAGTCCCTCTCTGTCCTCGGCCTCTTACACTGTTCCAATGAAGCTCGATGAACAGTACCTCATCTTTCAATTAGGCACTTTACAACCTTCCGGACTCAACATTGATTTCAATAACTTCAGATCATAATCACTGCTCCCATTTTTTTTGTGGGACTGTAGCTGTTGATAATGGTTCTGCTGTTTACACTTCCTCGCGACCCATCTTTTGTTTCTTAACCTGTCCCATTACCACCCTCCTTGCCTTGCACCTTTTGTCATGTAATTACTCTTTCCCTCCACCCTATCACAGAACTTCCCTTTTGTTCTTTCCTCCCTTCCCTCCCCCCCCCCCCCCCCCACTTTCCCTGGCTCTGGACTTGCTTAAAAACTGTTAACTCTTTAACATCCTCCAGTTCTGATGAAAGGTCTTTGACCTGAAACGTTAACTCTGTTTCTTTCTCCACAGATTTTGCCTCACTGAGCATTTCCAGCATTTTCTGTTTTTATTTCAGTGACCGTGGGGTTGGTTTATATCATCCAGCCTAATCTCACTTTCCAGCACTTGGTCTGTAGCCCTGTAGGTTACGGCACTTCAAGTGCACATCCAAGTACTTTTTAAATGAGTTGAGGGTTTCTGCCTCTACCACCCTTTCAGGCAGTGAGTTCCAGACCCTCACCACCCTCTGGGTGAAAAAAAATTTCCTCAGCTCCCCTCTAATCCTTCTACCAATTACTTTAAATCTATACCCCCTGGTTATTGACCCCTCTGCTAAGGGAAATAGGTCCTCCCTATCCATTCTATCTAGTCCCATCATAATTTTGTACACCTCAATTAAATCTCCTCTCAGCCTCCTCTGTTCCAAAGAAAACAACCCCAGCCTATCCAATCTTTTCTCATAGCTAAAATTCTCCAGTCCTGGCAACATCCTCGTAAATCTCCTCTGTACCCTCTCTAGTGCAATCACATCTTTCCTGTAATGTGGTGACCAGAACTGTACGCAGTACTCAAGCTGTGGCTTAAGTACTGTTTTATACAGTTCTAGCATAACCTCCCTGCTCTTATATTCTGTGCCTCGGCTAATAAAGGAAAGTATCCCGTATGCCTTCTTAACCACCTTATCTACCTGTCCTGCTACCTTTATCTAGAAGTAAAGGGAATTAGGGGTTATGGGGAGCGGGCAGGAAATTGGACATGAAGCTGAGTTCGGATCGGTCAATGCCCTGTGGGTGGCGGAGAGGGCCCAGGGGCTATGTGGCCGGGTCCTGCTCCGACTTCTTGTGTTCTTTAGATTTGTGGTTGGGATCAGATCAGCCATGATCTTATTGAATGGCGGAGCAGGCTCGAGGGGCCGATTGGCCTACTCCTGCTCCAATTTCTTATGTTCTTATGTTCAGGTATCTGTGAACATGCACTCCAAAGTCCCTCACTTCCTCTACACCTCTCAGTATCCTCCCATTTATTGTGTATTCCCTTGCCTTGTTTGCCCTCCTCACACTTCTCTGGATTGAATTCCATTTGCCACTTTCCTGCCCACCTGACCAGTCCATTGATATGTTTCTGCAGTCTACAGCCTTCATCCTCATTTTCATGGCCAACTATTTCCAGTGGCAGGAGGCCTGTTACCAGATGGCACAGATTTAAGGTAATTGGCAAAAGCACCAGAGGGACATGAGGGAAAGAAAATTACTCAGCGAGTTGTTATGATCCGCAATGCACTGGCTGAAAGCAGATTCAATATTAACTTTGAAAAGGGAATTGGATAAATATTTGGAAGGGAAATGTGCAGGGCTATGGGGAAAGAGCAGGGGAGTGGGACTAATTGGATAGCTCTTTCAAAGAGCCAGCACAGGCACGATGGGTCGAATGGCCTCCTTCTGTGCCGTTTCATTCTTTGATTCTATGACATAGGAGGAGGCTAATTAATGTCTATGAGGATAAGGATAAAGTCTGTTGGAAAAACAGCCAGAATGCTGACCATGGCACCACTGTGCACGAGGCTGTCCAAAGGGAGGAGGATGAGGGGAAGTGTAATGTGGTAGTTGTAGGGGATTCAATAATTAGGGGAACAAATAGCATCCTTTGTAAGCAGGATCCAGAGTCTCACATGGTATGTTGCTTACCTGTTTTCAGGGTGAGGGACATCTTGAAACGGCTTGAAAGGATATTGGAGAGGGAGGGGGAAGATCCAGTCATTGTGGTCCATGTTGGGACCAACAACGTAGGCAAGAGGTCTTGTTCAGAGAGTACCAGGAGCTAAATTAAAAAAACAGGACCTCAAGGGTTATAATCTCTGGATTATTACCCGAGCCTCGTGCAAATTGGCTGAAGGAGGGGTTCCATTTCATGGGACACTGGCACCAGTACTGGAACAGGAAGGAGCTGTACCATTGGGATGGGCTCCAGCTGAACCGGGCTAGGACCAGGGTCCTAACAGTAAGCTTAAATAGGGCGGTCACAAGGACTTTAAACTAGTAAATGGAGGGGGGGGGGGGCGGTAGGACTCAGGTGGAAAAGGTAATATAAATAATATACTACCTTTAAGACTGTAGTGGGAGTTGTGTATAGGCCCTCTGGTAGCAACTGTGAAGTGGCAGAATGTATAAATGCAGAGATGAGACAGGCATGTAGCAAATGCAGAGTGGTTTTAATGGAGGATTTTAACTTTCATATAGATTGGGATAAGCAGACGAGCTCATGTCAGAAAGGTAGCGAATTTCCTGCGTGTGTTCAGGAAAACTTTCTGTAACAATATGTCCTCGAACCAACAAGGGGACAGGCCATATTAGATTTAATAATGGGTAATGAGCCAGGTTTAGTTAACAGCCTAACGGTGCGTGAATATTTATTTAATAGTGATCATAATATGATCGAGTTCAATGTTGTGTTTGAAAGGGAGAAACCCGTATCAGCTACTAAGATTCTAAATTTAGGGAAGGCCGATTTCAATGGGATGAGGCAGACTGTCCACAGTAAACTGGACAAATCTGTTAATGAGTAAAACGACTGATGATCAGTGGGAGGTGTTCAAAAAAGAATTTAACATGATACAGAACCAGTTTATACCCCTGAGGGTCAAGAGCTCTACTTGTCAAAGAAAACAGCCATGGATGACGAGAAGTAAGGGACAAGATCAAACTAAAAGAGAAACGATACAAAAATGCAAAAAATAGCACAGATCCTGGTGACTGGGAGAGATACAAAGAACAGCAAAGGGTGACAAAACAGATTGTAAGAGCTACAAATAGGGAATATCATAAGAAACTTGTAAGGGATATCAAAAGCAACACAAACAATTTTACAATTACATTAGGAAAAAGAGGGTGGTCAAGAGCAATGTGGGCCCCTTAAAAACTGATAATGGTGAGATTGTAAATGAAAATAAGGAAATGGCGGACATGTTAAATAATTACTTTGCATCAGTATTTACAGCAGAGGAAGATGATAACAGGCCGGACACTCCAAGGAAACTAATTTTGAATCAGGGTTGGGAATGCACCATAATTAACGTAAGCAAATTAACAATAATGAAGAAAATAATGGCACTAATGAGTGGCAAATCCCCAGGACCAGATGGTTTCTATCCCAGGGTTTTAAAGGAAGTAGGTGAGAACATTGCAGATGCCCTAACTATAATCTTCCAAAGTTCTCTCGATTCAGGAACCGTTCCTTTAGATTGGAAAATTGCACATGTCACTCCGCTATTTAAGAAAGGTGAGAGAGGGAAACCAGGGAATTATAGACCAGTTAGCCTAACATCTATTGTTGGGAAATTACTAGAGTCTATAATTAAGGATAGAGTGACTGAACACCTTGAAAATTTTCAGCTGATCAGAGAGAGCCAGCATGGATTTGTGAAAGGTAGGTCATGCCTGACGGACCTGATTGAATTTTTTGACGAGGTGACTAAAGTAGTGGACAGGGGAATGTCAATGGATGTTATTTATATGGACTTCCAGAAGGCACTCAATAAAGTCCCTCATAAGTGACTGTTAGCTAAAGTTGAAGCTCAGGGAACTAAGGGCAAATTATTGACCTGGTTAGGAAATTGGTTGAGCGACAGGAGACAGAGAGTAAGGATAATGGGCAGGTACTCAAATTGGCAGGATGTAGCTAGTGGTGTCCCACAGGGATCTGTATTGGGGCCTCAATTATTCACTATATTTATTAACGATGTAGATGACGGGATAGAGAGCCACATATCCAAGTTTGCCAATGACACAAAGATAGGTAGCATTGTAAGCAGTGTAGATGGAAGCATAAAATTACAGAGAGATATTAATAGATTAAGTGAATGGGCAAAACAGTGGCAGATGGATTTCAATGTAGGCAAGTGTGAGATCCTCTACGTTGGACCTAAAAAGAATAGATCAGAGTCCTTTCTAAATGGTGAAAAGCTCGAAACATTGGCTGTCCAAAGAGACTGAGAGGTCCATGTACAATGATCATTAAAATGTCATAGACAGGTACAGAAAATAATCAAAAAGGCCAATGGAATGCTGGCCTTTATATCTAGAGGACTAGAATACAAGGGGGCAGAAGTTATGCTACAGCTATACAAAGCCCTGGTTAGACCACACCTGAGTACTGTGTTCAGTTCTGGGCACCGCACCTTAGGAAGGATATATTGGCTTTGGAGGGAGTGCAGCATAGGTTTACTAGAATGACACCTGGACTCCAAGGGTTAAATTACAAGGAGAGATTACACAAACTGGAATTTAGAAGATTAAGGGGTGATTTGATCGAAGTTTGCAAGATATTAAGGGGAACTGATAGGGTAGAATCATAGTCATAGAATGGTTACAGCACAGAAGGAGGCCATTCAGCCCATCGAGCCCATGCCGGTTCTTTGTAAGAGCAATCCAGTTAGCCCCACTCCCCTGCTCTTTCCCTGTAGCCCTGCAAATTTTTTCCCTTCAAGTATTTATCCAATTCCTTTTTGAAATCCACGATTGAATCTGCTTCCACCACCCTTTCAGGCAGTGCATTCCAGATCATAACAACTCGCTGCATAAAAATGTTTTTCCTCATGTCGTCTTTGGTCCTTTTGCCAATTACCTTAAATCTGTGTCCTCTGGTTCTCGACCCTTCTGCCAACGGGAACAGTTTCTCTTTATTTACTTTATCTAAACTCTTCATGATTTTGAACACTTCTATCAAATCCCCTCTCAACCTTCTCTGCTCTAAGGAGAACAACCCCAGCTTCTCCAGTCTATCCACAGAACTGAAGTCCCTCATCCCTGGAACCATTCTAGTAAATCTTTTCTGCACCCTCTCTAAGGCCTTCACATCCTTTCTAAAATGCGGTGCCCAGAATTGGACACAATTCTCCAGTTGTAGCTGAACCAGTGTTTTATAAAGGTTCATCATAACTTCCTTGCTTTTGTACTCTATTTTGCCTCTATTAATAAAGCCCAGGATCCTGTATGCTTTTTAACCACATTTGTGCCCATATACCCCCAGATCTCTCTGTTCCTGCACCCCCTTTAGAAATGTACCGTTTAGTTTATATTGCCTCTCCTCGTTCTTCCGACTGAAAATGTATCATTTTACACTTCTCTGTGTTAAATTTCATTTTTTTTTTATTCGTTCATGGGATGTGGGCGTCGCTGGCAAGGCCAGCATTTATTGCCCATCCCTAATTGCCCTCGAGAAGGTGGTGGTGAGCCGCCTTCTTGAACCACTGCAGTCCGTGTGGTGAAGGTTCTCCCACAGTGCTGTTGGGAAAGGAGTTCCAGGATTTTGACCCAGCGATGATGAAGGAACGGCGATATATTTCCAAGTCGGGATGGTGTGTGACTTGGAGGGGAACGTGCAGGTGGTGTTGTTCCCATATACCTGTTGCTCTTGTCCTTCTAGGTGGTAGAGGTCGCGGGTTTGGGAGATGCTGTCAAAGAAGCCTTGGCGAGTTGCTGCAGTGCATCCTGTGGATGGTACACACTGCAGCCACAGTGCGCCGGTGGTGAAGGGAGTGAATGTTTAGGGTGTTGGATGGGGTGCCAATCAAGCGGGCTGCTTTGTCCTGGATGGTGTCAAGCTTCTTGAGTGTTGTTGGAGCTGCACTCATCCAGGCAAGTGGAGAGTATTCCATCACACTCCTGACTTGTGCCTTGTAGATGGTGGAAAGGCTTTGGGGAGTCAGGAGGTGAGTCACTCGCCGCAGAATACCCAGCCTGTGACCTGCTCTTGTAGCCACAGTATTTATATGGCTGAGTTTGCCCATTCCACCAGCCTCTTGAAGTCTATTACTATCCTCCTCACTGTTTACGACACTTCCAAGTTTTGTGTCATCTGCAGATAGAGAGAAACTATTTCCACTGGTTGGGGAATCTGGGACTAGGGGACGTAGCCTAAAAATTAGAGCCAGGACTTTCAGGAGTGAAGTTAGGAAACACTTTTACACGCAAAGGGTTTTAGAATTTTGGAACTGTCTTCTGCAAACAGCAGTTGATGCTAGCTCAATTGTAAATTTTAAAGCTGAGATTGATAGATTTTTGTATTAAGGGATATGGGGCTAAGGTGAGTATGTGGAGTTAGGTCACAGATCAGCCATGATCTCATTGAATGGTGGAACAGGCTCGAGGGGCTGAATGGCCGACTCCTGTTCCTACGTTCCTATGTCCAGTTACAGTAAGAGAGGCAGAGAGAAAGACAAAAGGACTGAGAGAGAGAGAGAGAGAGAGGGGGAGACAGAGAGACAGAAAGAGAAAGAGAGAGAGTGCTTAACTCTACATCTTAACCCTGCCATAAACAATATGATGGAGTTTCATCAACGGGGAAAAATCTCCAGTAATCAGAGGTTCGAGGGCCTGTGCAGTCTGAATCATTCAACCCATTGTCACATAGACAAAATAAACTGATCAGAGGGAGCCAGCATGGATTTGTAAAGGGTAAGTCATGTCTCCCGAACCTGGTTATATTTTGAGCAGATCGCTAATGTGGTAGATAAGGGAATGTTCATGGATGTTACTTACATTGACACCCAGAAGGCTTTCATCAAGGTTCCACACAAGTGAATGTTAGCAACATTGAAAGCGCATGGAATTGGAGGCAACCTATTGACATGGGTAGGGAATTGGTTAGGAGGTAGGAGAGAGAGAGTAGGGATAATGGGAATGTACTCAAATCGGCAGGATGTGAATAGTGATGTCCCCCAGGGATCTGAACTGGGGCCTCAGCTTTTCATTATCAATGATTTGGATGAAGGAATAGAGAGCTATATATTTAAGTTTGCTAATGACACAAAGTTAGATGGCACAGTAAGTAGTGTAGATGGGAGCAGAAAGTTGCAAAGGGACATTGATAGATTAAGTGAGTGGGCAAAACTGTGGCAGATAGAGTTCAATGTGGGAAAGTGAGAGATTATTCACTTTGGTCCTAAGAAAGATAGATCAGAGTATTTTCTAAATGGTGAGAAGCTCGGAACTGTGGAGGAGCAGAGAGATTTAGGGATTCAAGTACAGAAATCACTAAAAGCTAGTGAACAGGTACAAAAAATAATTGAAAAGTCTAATTGAATGTTGGCCTTTATCTCGAGGGCTGGAATACAAAGAGGAGGAAGTTACGTTACAGCTGTACAGAGTTCTGGTTAGACCCCATCTGGAGATTGCATTCAGTTCTGGGCACCGCAGGAGAGATGTATTGGCCTTGGAGGGGGTGCAGCACAAATTCACCAGCAGATACCGGGGCTAAAAGGGTTAAATTGTGAGGTCACATCGCATAGACTAGGATTGTATTCCCTTGAATAAAGTGTTTAAGAAGATTAAAGGATTTGATAGGGTTGATAGAGAGAATCTATTTCCTCTGGTGGGGGAGTCCAGAACAAGGGGGTATAACCTTAAAATTAGAGCCAGGCCGTTCAGGGGTAATTTCACACAAAGGGGAGTGGAAATCTGGAACTATCTCCCCGAAAAGCTGTTGAGGCTGGGGGTCAATTGAAAATTTCAAAACTGAGATTGATAGATTTTTGTTAGGTACGGGTATTAAGGAATATAGAACCAAGGCAGATAAATGTAGTTGAGATACAGATCGGCCATGATGTAATTGATTGGAGGAACAGACTCGAGGGGCTTAATGGCCTCCTCCTGTTCCTGTGTTTTATAGGATCACCTATTCCTGACATTTATGCAGCAGGGGTATTCAGGGTGGTCTAGACATGCCGACAGCCGCTCCTTCATAGACACAGGAGCCCGACTGTGAGGCGATGATGAGTCAGGGGAGAACGATGGGTGGGCACAGTATGTGTTGTCATTGTGGAGACTATCGGACCCTCAAGAATCAAACAGTCCTCAGCCCCTTTAATTTAAAATGAAATGTAATTAACAGCAAGCCAGATCTGGGACAGTCTTTCTCACATGTGGATGTCGAGGTGGTCAATGTTATCGGGCCCAACACCGACAGCACAGGATGGGCTCACTGGGAAATAACTGAAGGGATCTGACAGCCCTGAAACTGTGCAGCAGGACGCGGCTTTGCTCAAATATTCTCAGCTTTGATGTGGGCAAAGGCCTTTGACTCACTGGCTGTGTGCGTTGGAGGCAGAGAGAGTGCATGCACGGCGAGGCAGAGGCAGCGCTTGAGTGGGTTAAGCAAACCGCCATAAGCTCCCTGAGGCTCTGGTTAGTGACAACAGCAACTTGCATTTATATGGCACCTTCAACGTAGAAAAACGCTCTGAGGCTCTTCACAGGAACGATTATCAAACAAAATTTGTCTCAGGGCCAAAGGAGGAGATATTAGGACAAGTGAAATGAGGAGGGGAGAGAGGTAGAGAGGTTTAGGGAGGGAATTACAGAGCTTAGGGCCAAGACAGCTGAAGGAACGGCCGCCAATGGTGGGGTAAAGAAAGTGTTGGATGCACAAGTGGCCAGAATTGGAGGAACGCAGAAATCTCGGAGCGATGTAGGGATGGAGGACATTACAGAAATACGAAAGGGCGAGGTCATCGAGGGATTTCAAAACGTGGATACGAATTTTAAAATCAAGACATTGATGAACCGGGAACCAATGTAGCTCAGTGAAGACATGGAGATAGGTGAATGGGACTTAGGGCAAATTAGGATATAGGCAGCAGAGTGTGGAGGATGGAAGATGGGAGTGCGGCCAGAAAAGCATTGGAATAATGGAGTCTGGAAGCGATAAAAATATGGATGAGGGTTTCAACAGCAAATGAGCTTGAGACAAGGGTGGAGACGGGCGATATTGGCTTTGGTCTTCCCCATGTTGAATTGGAGGAAATATCTGCTCATCCAGTACTGGATGTCGGACAAGCAGTGTGACAAATCAAAAGTGGAGGGGTCGAGAGGGGCGGTGGTGAGGTAGAGCTGGGTGTCGTCAGCATCCATGTGGAATCTGACTTGTTTTCGGATGATGTCACTGAGGGGCAGTATGTAGATGGGAAATAGGAGGGGGCCAAGGATAGATCCTTGGGGGACTCCAGAGGTAACGGACCGGGAGCGGGAAGAGAAGCCATTGCAGGTGATTCTCTGGCTACGACTGGATAAGTAAGAATGGAACCAGGCGAGCGCAGTCCCACCCAGCTGGATGTTGGAGAAGAGGCATTGGAGGAGGATGGTGTGGTCAACTGTGTCAAAGGCTACAGACAGGTTGAGAAGGATGAGGAGGGATAGTTCACCATGATCACAATCACAGAGGATGTCATTTGTGACTTTGATAAGGGCCGTTTCAGTACTATGGCGGGGGGCGTAAACCTGATTGGAGGGATTTAAATATGGAGTTGCGGGAAAGGTGGGCACAGATTTGGGAGAAAACACGTTCAAGGATTTTGGAGAGGAAAGGGAGGTTGGAGATGGGGGTTAGATTGCAGGGACACAGGGTATGTTTTTTGAGGAGGGGGTGATGACGGCAGATTTGAAAGGGAGGGGGACAGTACCTGAGGAGAGGGAACTGTTTACAATATCCGCTAGCATGGAGGCCAGGAAGGGAAGTTGGGTGGTCAGCAGTTTATTGAGAATAGGGTTGAGGGAGCAGGAGGTGGGTCTCATGGACAAGATGAGTTCAGAGAGGGCATAAGGGGAGATAGGAGAGAAATTAGGGAAAGATGCAAGTTCAGGGCTAGGGCAGGGGGGAAGCTTAGGGGAAGTTTGGCTCGGTGGGCTGGGGAAGGGAGGGAAATGGCAGGGGCAGCTGAACGGATGGTCTCAATCTTAGTGACAAAGAAGCCCTCACACTTGTTGGATGATAGGGTGGAGGAGGCAGGGGAGAGGTGTTTAAGAAAATGTTTTGTTGTGGAGAAGAGAATTCCAGGAACTTACATTCCAGGATGATCCTGGAATAGTGAGCAGTTTTGGCAGAGGAGAGCAGGACCCGATACTGCTTTATGTGGTCCAGGCAGATCTGGTGATGAATGGCTAAACCAGTTGTCCACCATAAACGTTTAAATTTGCGTCCCTTGGACTTAAGGAGGTGGAGATGAGGGCCATACCAGGGGGATTGGCCAGGGTGAGAGAGTAATGATTTTAATGGGGATAAGGGCACCAAAGGTGGAGATGAGGGTCTGAATGAGCAGATCGGTAGCTGGAAAAGTATCGTGGTGAATGGTGGGCCAAAGGCTAGACAGTTGGGAATTTGAAAGTGCCGTTGTAAGCGACTTGGGGGGGAGTTTTTCCAGGGGCGGACACAGAAAGAAGTGGGGTTGGGAGGAGAGAGGGGGATGTGGGTGGAGAGGGATACAAGGAAGTGATCAGAGATGGCCGTATCTGTGATTGACTCAATGGGAGTGGAGACCATGTGAGATGGCAAGGTGGAGGGGGTGGCCGTGAATATAGTTAGGGGAGTTTATACAGAGGGAGAGATTAAGGGAGGATAGGAGGGCGGTGAACTCAGAGGAGAGAGAGCACGAGGAGTTGAGATGGAGGTTGAAATCACCAAGGATGAGAAGTCGCTCAACGCAGAGGCTGAGGGAGGAAAGCAGTGAAGATATCTCGGTGAGAAACCTGGCATGGTACTTGGGTAGACGGTACACAGCAAGGATTTTAAGGGAGAGGCGAGAGGGTTGGAACAAAGTGAGCTGCTCAAAGGATGAGATGGTGCCAGAGGAGTAGGAGGACAAACCAAGCTGAATTTTTGTCCATTCAACAGACTCTATTACAGGACCTGTGTCAGGGAGAAGAGGCAGAATTCAGCTATTGTTATTAACCCAGCATCTCGGCTGGAGGTGATATAAGGCCGAATTAATGCTCAAATATAACATTTCATCATTTAATTAATTTTACAATGAGACCCAGTGGATATTTCAGTGCATTCTTTAACTCCTGTCTGGATTTACTCTGGGTCACTGCATAAATATACGTGTTCATGCAGGAACTCAAAAGCTGAAGAGTACTTCAGGTTTCTTGGAGAATGAATTTTGGGTCATTGAAATTGGAACCTGAGAAATAATTATTCTTTGTAACTCACACATGCAAGAAATTTACAACATACATCGTCCATAACAGGATGAAACTACACGAGATGGTGAAGAGTAAAATGATGGACTTTCTCCGGCTCTCCATCTCTGGGTCACTCTGATTCTCTCCATTGCTGTGGGCTTGGAGTCTCCTGCGGGCTCCACTGGCCGCTAGAACGTGTCTGACAGTCAGAGCATTGAGCAGTATCATCAGGAAGAACGGGAGACATGGGGTTACCATTCGGTCAAACCAGTCATATACTGTCCGTATTGGGGAAGTATAAAGTATTACTTTGATGTTACAAAGCCACGGGACATTGTTAATTATGAAGATAGGTTTGTAAGTGAGATAAGCGGGGATGTTTTTTAAACAGCTCAGGGCACAGACTGTTCCTGGAACCACAGCTGCCGTTTTCTCCGTGCAATATTTCGTTTTCAGCTTCTGGCAACAAATAGCCACAAGTTAATTGAAGGTGAAAGCGACCGTTAACCAGATCGAACTGTCGGTGACGACATGAATTAGGACAGATGTTCAAGGATAAGCTGGAGTGATGGACAGCAGACTAAATGGAAAATAAATTCCACTAATCCGGTTTAATATCACCATGGTGACGATGACCAGGAGATCCATCGCTGCCATGGACACCAAGTTCAGAGTGTTACATCGGGAGAGACCGCACCTCCCTCAGGACAGGGTCACAATTGTCACCAAATTCGCTGTAAGAAACAGAAAAAAATCAGGAAAATTATAGATGACTCCCATCAGAAGTTTAAAAAAAATTAAACCTATTAAAATACTTCAGCTCACCACAGGAAGGATCTCGTTACCTATGGACAGATTTATCGATTAGGAGTTGAGCGATGTGGGCGTTGCTGGTGAGGCCGGCATTTATTGCCCATCCCTAATTGCCCTTGAGAAGGTGGTGGTGAGCCGCCTTCTTGAATCGCTGCAGTCCGTGTGGTGAAGGTTCTCCCACAGTGCTGTTAGGAAGGGAGTTCCAGGATTTTGACCCAGCGACAATGAAGGAACGGTGATATATTTCCAAGTCGGGATGGTATGTGACTTGGAGGGGAACGTGCAGGTGGTGGTGTTCCCATGTATCTGCTGCCCTTGTCATTCTAGGTGGTAGAGGTTACGGGTTTGGGAGGTGCTGTTGAAGAAGCCTTGGCGAGTTGCTGCAGTGCATCCTGTGGATGGTACACACTGCAGCCACTGTGCGCTGGTGGTGAAAGGAGTGAATGTTTAAGGTGGTGGATGGGGTGCCAATCAAGCGGGCTGCTTTGTGCTGGATGGTGTCGAGGTTCTTGAGTGTTGTTGGAGCTGCACTCATCCAGGCAAGTGGAGAGTATTCCATCACACTCCTGACTTGTGCCTTGTAGATGGTGGAAAGGCTTTGGGGAGTCAGGAGGTGAGTCACTCGCCGCAGAATACCCAGCCTCTGACCTGCTCTTGTAGCCACAGTATTTATGTGGCTGGTCCAGTTAAGTTTCTGGTCAATGGTAACCCCCAGGATGTTGATGGTGGGGGATTCGGCGATGGTAATGCCGTTGAATGTCAAGGGGAGGTGGTTAGACTCTCTCTTGTTGGAGGTGGTCATTGCCTGACACTTGTCTGGCATGAATGTTACTTGCCACTTATCAGCCCAAGCCTGGATGTTGTCCAGGTCTTGCTGCATGCGGGCTCGGACTGCTTCATTATCTGAGGGGTTGCGAATGGAACTGAACACTGTGCAATCATCAATGAACATCCCCATTTCTGACCTTATGATGGAGGGAAGGTCATTGATGAAGCAGCTTTAGATGGTTGGGCCTAGGACACTGCCCTGAGGAACTCCTGCAGCTGTCCTGGGGCTGAGATGATTGGCTCCAACAACCACTATCATCTTCCTTTGTGCTAGGTATGACTCCAGCCACTGGAGAGTTTTCCCCCTGATTCCCATTGACTTCAATTTTACTAGGGCTCCTTGGTGCCACACTCGGTCAAATGCTGCCTTGATGTCAAGGGCAGTCACTCTCACCTCATCTCTGGAATTCAGTTCTTTTGTCCATGTTTGGACCGAGACTGTAATGAGGTCTGGAGCCGAGTGGTCCTGGCGGAACCCAAACTGAGCATCAGTGTGCAGGTTATTGGTGAGTAAGTGCCGCTTGATAACACTGTCGACGACACCTTCCATCACTTTGCTGATG
The DNA here is from genome assembly GCF_035084215.1 of Heptranchias perlo. Classification (NCBI taxonomy): domain Eukaryota; kingdom Metazoa; phylum Chordata; class Chondrichthyes; order Hexanchiformes; family Hexanchidae; genus Heptranchias; species Heptranchias perlo. Next base: position 56,821,992 of record NC_090342.1, read on the forward strand.
ATTGAGAGTAGACTGATGGGGCGGTAATTAGCCGGATTGGATTTGTCCTGCTTTTTGTGGACAGGACATACCTGGGCAATTTTCCACATTGTTGGGTAGATGCCAGTGTTGTAGCTGTACTGGAACAGCTTGGCTAGAGGCACGCCTAGTTCTGGAGCACAAGTCTTCAGCACTACAGCCGGGATGTTGTCAGGGCCCATAGCCTTTGGTGTTTGAGGAAGAGAAGCAGGAACAGTGAATGGGAAGGAGCTCAGACTGATTGAATCAATGAATCAGGATCAGGGCACTGAGAACAGACCACGGCTTCTAGGTATAGCTTCATAATAAAACTATTCATCATTCACTAATTGTGAAGAATTCACTAATTTATAGCATCCCGTCAATAAATATACTGGTTAAAGTCACACATTAATCAATTAATCACATTAATTAACATATTTGATTATTTCAATTAAATGTTTTGAGAGAGATGCATTTAATAGAACTTTAAACACTGATTGTATCTGTAGACAGAGTGTCTCGACCTCTTTCATAGACAGAATGTCTGGACTTCTGTCCGTAGATAGAATGTTTGGACCTCTGTCCGTGGACAAAATATCTGGACCTCTGGTTGTAGACCGTATGTTTGGACCTCCGTCCACAGACGGAACATCTGGACCTCTGGTTGTAGACCGTATGTTTGGACCTCTGTCCACAGACGGAACATCTGGACCTCTGGTTGTAGACCGTATGTTTGGACCTCCGTCCACAGACGGAACATCTGGACCTCTGTCCAGAGACAAAATGTCTGGACTTCCATTCATCGACAGAATGTTTGGTCCTCCATCTCTAGGCACTTTGTTTGGACCTCCGTCCATAGACAAAATGTCTAGACCTCCCTCAGTAGACAGAACGTCTGAATTTAGAACATAAAAACATAAGAAATAGGGGCAGGAGTAGGCCATATGGCCCCTCGAACCTGCTCCGCCATTCAATCAGATCATGGCTGATCTTCGACCTCAACTCCACTTTCCCGCCCGATCCCCATATTCCTTGATTCTGTTAGAGTCCAAAAATTTATTGATCTCAGTCTTGAATATACTCAATGACTGAACATCCACAGCCCTCAAGGGTGGAGAATTCAAAAGATTCACAACCCTCTGAGTGAAGAAATGTTTCCTCATCTCGGTCCTAAATGTCCGACCCCTGATATTGAGACTATGCCCTCTAGTTCTAGACTCTCCAGCCGGGGAAACAACCTCTCAGCATCTACCCTGACAAGTCCTCCAAGAATTTTATATGTTTCAATGAGATCACCTCTCATTCTTCTAAACTCCAAAGAATATAGGCCCATTCTACTCAATCTCTCCTCATAGGACAACTCTCTCATCCCAGGAATCAATCTAGTGAACCTTTGTTGCATCCCCTCTAAGGCAAATATATCCTTCCTTAGATAAGGAGACCAAAACTGTACAGAGTACTCCAGGTGTGGTCTCACTGCAGCCCGATATAATTGCAGCAAGACCTCCTTCCTCATATACTCCAACCCCTTGCAATAAAGGCTAACATACCATTTGCCTTTCTAATTGCTTGCAGTACCTGCATGTTAACTTTCTGTGATTCATGTACAAGGACACCCAGATCTCTCTGAACACCAACATTTCTTACTCCCTCATCTTTTAAAAAATATTCTGATTTTCTATTCTTCCTACCAAAGTGAATAACCTCACATATCCCCACATTATACTCCATCTGCCATCTTCTTGCCCACTCACTTAACCTGTCTATATCCCTCTGCAGACTCTTTGGGCTCCATTTTAGCACCCGCTATCGGTGCGTTCCTGGTGGGGGAGCTCCGAAAATCGGGGAATCCCGGAGCGGGTCGGGAGCCCGGCTCCAACCCACCCACTTCCGGGTTCCCCACAGACGCGCTGACGTTCGCGCACAGCCCCCGCATGTGGGACTCCCGCAGGCAATTAAAGCCAGCGGGGTGCCACTTAACAATATTTATCTTGCTATTTCAGGTCATTAACAGACCTGATTAAGGGAATATGTGAGGAGGGGTGGGATTTTAGAAACAACTGAGACTGTTTCCCACACTGGGGGAAACACTCCCAGTTGAAATGGATGTGTTGCAGCCATCAGCCTGTGGCAGCTGCAAAGGTCCATTTGACAGGTGGGGGGGGGAGACCCTCACCCATTGCAGGAGGCCATTCTGTCACTTGGGACAAAGTTTGGCCTCCACCACCCTCCTCCTGACAATCAAATTCACCAACCTGCACACTTACCCCGGGTCCGGAGACATGTACCTACCTTGCGGACCCCCTCAGATGTACATCTTGCGGATGGGGGCCGCCGTAGCTGCAGGCATGAGCTCCTCAGAGAGCGAACAGCATCACCAGCCTCGCTGGCCACGCCATCCACGCCGTCCACCTCTGACACGTGGAGCTCCACAACAGAGTGCTGTGACACATCCACCTGTACAGCAGGAGGGAGGTCTACCGCAGAGAGAGAGGCATCGCAGAGGGCACTACCCTCGCCACAGGTTCCACAGACCGAGGCTCAGCTTCCTGGACCTCTCTGAGCAGCAGTGCACACGGAGGCTCAGAGTCACTCGACATGTAGTCGTGGACATCTGCAGCCTCTTTCATGCCGAGCTGCTCCCGGCTGGCCCGAGCACCATCTTCCTACCTGTCGCTGTCAAAGTCACCACTGCCCTCAACAACTTCTCCTCCGCATCCTTCCAGGGTGCCACCGGGGACATCGCCGACGTCTCTCAGCTGTCTGCACAAAACAGCCCTGCAAATACACCTCCACCCACTCTGCAGTGACACAATGGGTGGCATCAGGTATGGGTCTTCATAGTGATCCTCAGGAAAGGGCATTATTGCACAAACCAGACAAGATTCGCAAAGACGTGGCAGTAGTGGTGACAATATAATATGTAATGTGAGTTGGTCAGAAATCAATAGAAGTAAAAACCATGACAAACCCTCAAACACCCTTGTGCATCCCCTTCATGCTTACGACATGTTTGCCTTATGCTGCCTACTGCACATATGTGATGCATGTCCTGTGGCTGCAGCACAGGTGGTGGCAGGTTGAGTGAGGCTGGCCGTGAAAGAGATGCACGAGAGGGTGAGTATGAGATAGAGCCATGAGATTGTATGAGGATTGGGTTGAGTGGTAGTGGCGGGATGAGTACTGGCGAGGTGAGTAGGTGCAGGTAAGATGAGGATGAGGTTTGAGTGGGTATGAGGGGTGATGTGACAGAGTAGTGTTGGCAGTGCAGAAGAAGATGTGGGGTGGGGGCGGTGATGTGGCAGACGGAGTGTAGGGGAATGAGTAAGTGTACTCACTTTGGCTGACCTACTTAGGTCATTGCAGCGCCTCCTGCACTGTATGCAGGTGGGCGATATGTTGGTGGTGCAGGTGACCTCCTCTGCCACCTCGAGCCAGGCCTTCCTGGTGGCAGAGGCAGGCTACTTCCTCCCGCCCGCCGGGGGGAAGATCTTTGTCCTCCCCTCCTCCTCACCCCATCTAATGATACCTGGGGTGAGGCATCATTAAACTGGGAGCAGCCTACCCCCTGGGCTGCTCCATGCTGTAATTTTTCCTATTTGTTGCAGCATCAGTCAGTGGAGGACTGCCCCTTTAAATAGAGCTCCTCCAGCTGACAGACCTTCCTGCGCATGTGCAGCCCGCCCGACGCACAGATCAGCAGTGGGGAACCCGGAGGAGCAGGTAAGTGGATCCAATTAGGCTGCGATCGCGTGCGGGGCAGACTGATTTCGCCGGGCGTGTTACCCACGCGCCCAATAGCCCCCCCCACCGCGAACCCGCAGCCCTGGTAATATCGAGCCCTTTGTGTCCTCCTCACAGCTTTGTATCGTCAGCAAACTTGGATACATTACACTCGGTCCCCTCATCTTAATCATTGATATATATTTTAAACAGCTGAGGCCCAAGTACTGATCCTTGTGGCACCCCACTAGTTACAACCTGCCAACCTAAACATGACCCGTTTATCCCTACTCTCTGTTTTCTCTCCTTTAACCAATCCTCTATCCATGCTAATATATTACCCCCAATCCCATGAGCTCTAAACTTGTGTAACAACCTTTTATGTGGCACCTTATCGAATGCCGTTTGAAAATCCAAATATACGACATCCACTGGTTCCCCTTTATCTATCCTTCTAGTTACATCCTCAAAAAACTCTAATAGATTTGTCAAACACAATTTCCCTTTCATAAAACCGTGTTAACTCTGCCTAATCATATTATGATGTTCTGAGTGACCTGTTACTACCTCCTTAATAATAGATTCAAGTATTTTGCCCATTACTGCCTTTATCCAATCCTTTATTATCAGAGTTACCCCACCTCCCCCACCTCCCCCCCATCCTTCTCCACTTTGCCTGTCTTTTCTAAAAGTCAAGTACCCTGGAATATTTAGTTCCCAATCTTGGTCACCCTGCAACCACGTCTCAATAATGGCTACCAGATCAAACCCATTTATCTCTATTTGTGCCATTAATTTATCTGTCTTGTTATGAATGCTTCGTGCTTTCAGATACAGTGCCTATAATTTTAACTCTTTACTATTTTTCCCTGATGTGACCTTAGTCACTAATGCCCTTTTATCTTTGTTAAACTCTCTGTCCCTTCCCGACACACTGCTTGTTTTTAACCTAAATCGCTACTCTGCTCCACAGCCATGACTTTTCCCTTTAGACTTATAAATTTACCCTTACCTGAACCCTCCCCTCCTCTCATTAGTTTAATACCCTATCTACCGCCCTAGTTATTCGATTTGCCAGGACACTGGCCCCAGCCTGGTTTAAGTGGAGCCCGTCCCAATGGAACAGCTCCCTCTTTCCCCAGTCCTGGTGCCAGTGCCCCATGAATTGAAACCCCTGCCTCCCACACCACTCTTTCAGCAATACATTTAACCATCTAATCTGTTGGTCCCTGTGCCAATTTGCACATGGCTCAGGTGGTAATCCAGAGATTATTACCTTTGAGGTTTTGTTTGTTAATTTGGACCCTGGCTCCTCAAACTCCCTCAGCAGATCCTTATTGCTAGTTCTACCTATGTCATTGGTTCCTACGTGGACCACAACAACCGGATCCTCTCCTTCCTGCTCCAAGTTCTTCTCCAGCCGTGAGGAGATGTCCCTAACCCTGGCACCGGGCAGGAAACACAGCCTTCGGGACTCTTGGTCGCGGCTGCAGAGAACAGTCTCTATCCCCCTGACTATACTAAACCCTTCCACTAACACATTCCTTTTTACTCCCATCACTTGAACGGCCGTGGTCAGTTTGCCCATCCACCCTGCAGTCTTTGTTCTCATCCACACAGGTAGTAAGTACCTCGTACCTGTTGGACAAGGGCAGGCTGAGGCTCCTCCACCACTGCATCCGGGGTCCCCATACCTGCCTGACTCACTGTCACATCCTCCTGTCCCTGACCACTAACCAAATCTAAACCACGACCTAACCTAAGGGGTGTGACTGCCTCCTGGGTCAGAGTGTCCAGGTAACTCCCCCACTCCCTGATGCATCAGAATATCTGCACCTCAGGCTCCATCTCAAGAACTCTGAGCCGGAGTTCCTCGAGTTGCAGACATTTACTGCGGATGTGGTTGCCTGGGATCATGCTGCTCTCCACAAACTCCCACATGCTGCAGTCACAACACACCACCTGCCCGGCCAGCCCTATCTTGATTCATTTATTTACTTAATTAAAGTTTTTATGTAATTAATTCACTTGGTTTATTTTTAGTATTTTTAAAACTAATTCATTTATCTAGTTTAAGTTATTAATTTAATAAAGTATCAGTAAGTTACAGGTTCCGAGTTTAGACCACTCCCCTAGCCTAGAGAGCAAAAAAATTACTCACCAACCAGTCACCAACCTGCTGTCCTCTGATGTCACTTTCAAACTTCTTCCTGTGTTTGTGTTGGTCTCAGCTTTACGTCTCCTCGCTGCCCTCGGTCACTGGTCCCTCTCCTTTATATCCCCGCCCTGCCCTCGGTCACTGGTCCCTCTCCTTTATATTCCCGCCCTGCCCTCGGTCACTGGTGCCTCTCCTTTATATCCCCGCCCTGCCCTCGGTACTGGTCCCTCCTTTATATCCCTGCCCTGCCCTCGGTCACTGGTCCCTCTCCTTTATATCCCCGCCCTGCCCTCGGTACTGGTCCCTCTCCTTTATATCCCTGCCCTGCCCTCGGTCACTGGTCCCTCTCCTTTATATTCCCGCCCTGCCCTCGGTCACTGGTGCCTCTCCTTTATATCCCCGCCCTGCTCTCGGTCACTGTTCCGACTCATACCTAGCACAAAGGAAGATGGTAGTGGTTGTCGGAGGCCAATCATCTCAGCCCCAGGACACCGCTGCAGGAGTTCCTCAGGGCAGTGTCCTAGGCCCAATCAACTTCAGCTGCTTCATCAATGACCTTCCCTCCATCATAAGGTCAGAAATGGGGATGTTCATTGACGATTGCACAGTGTTCAGTTCCATTCGCAACCCCTCAGATAATGAAGCAGTCCATGCCCACATGCAGCAAGACCTGGACAACATCCAGGCTTGGGCTGATAAGTGGCAAGTAACATTCGTGCCAGACAAGTGCCAGGCAATGACCATCACCAACAAGAGAGAGTCTAACCATCTCCCCTTGACATTCAACGGCATTACCATCGCCGAATCCCCCACCATCAACATCCTGGGGGTCACCATTGACCAGAAACTTACTGGACCAGTCACATAAATACTGTGGCTGCAAGAGCAGGTCAGAGGCTGGGTATTCTGCGGCAAGTGACTCACCTCCTGACTCCCCAAAGCCTTTCCACCTTCCATAAGGCACAAGTCAGGAGTGTGATGGAATACTCTCCACTTGCCTGGATGAGTGCAGCTCCAACAACACTCAAGAAGCTCGACACCATCCAGGACAAAGCAGCCCGCTTGATTGGCACCCCATCCACCACCCTAAACATTCACTCTCTTCACCACGGGCATACCGTGTTTGCAGTGTGTACCATCCACAGGATGCACTGCAGTAACTCGCCAAGGCTTCTTCGACAGTACCTCCCAAACCCGCGACCTCTACCACCTAGAAGGACAAGGGCAGCAGGCACATGGGAACAACACCACCTGCACGTTCCCCTCCAAGTCACACACCATCCTGACTTGGAAATATATCGCCGTTCCTTCATCGTCGCTGGGTCAAAATCCTGGAATTCCCTTCCTAACAGCACTGTGGGAGAACCTTCACCACACAGACTGCAGCGGTTCAAGAAGGCGGCTCACCACCACCTTCTCAAGGGCAATTAGGGATGGGCAATAAATGCCGGCCTCGCCAGCTGCCAGTAACACTTTTCCACCCTTACTTCCCTCAGCAACCTAGGGTGAGTCCCATCCGGACCGGGTGACTTATCTCCTTTAAGCTAGCCTTTCTAGTACCTCTTCTTTATGGGACTCATGGCGGATAAATCCCCTGGACCTTACATCCTAGGGTCTTGAGGGAAGTGGCAGTAGGGATTGTGGATGCTTTGGTAATAATTTTCCAAAATTCTCTGGACTCGGCAAAGGTCCCGGCAGATTGGAAAACTGCTAATGTAACACTCTTATTTAAAAAGGGTAGTAGGCAGAAGGCTGGAAATTATAGACCAGTTAGTCTAACATCTGTGGTGGGTAAAATTTTGGAGTCTATTATTAAGGAGACAGTAGTGGAACATTTGGATAAACATAATTTAATAGGACAAAGTCAACATGGCTTTACGAAGGGGAAGTCATGTATGACAAATTTGCTTGAGTTCTTTGAGGACATAACGTACAGGGTGGATAAAGGGGAACCAGTGGACGTAGTGTATTTAGACTTCCAGAAGGCATTCGACAAGGTGCCACGTGAAAGATTATTGCTCAAGATAAAGAATCACTGGATTGGGGGTAATATTCTGGCATGGGTGGAGGATTGGTTATCTAACAGGAAGCAAAGAGTTGGGATAAATGGTTCATTCTCGGACTGGCAACCAGTAGCCAGTGGTGTTCCGCAGGGGTCGGTGCTGGGTCCCCAACTCTTTACAATCTATATTAACAATTTGGAGGAGGGGACCGAGTGTAACATATCAAAGTTTGCAGATGATACAAAGATGGGAGGGAAAGTAGAGAGTGAGGAGAACATAAAAAACCTACAAGGGGATATAGACAGGCTGGGTGAGTGGGCAGAGATTTGGCAGATGCAATACAATATTGGAAAATGTGAGGTTATGCACTTTGGCAGGAAAAATCAGAGAGCAAGTTATTATCTTAATGGCAAGAAACTGGAAGGTACTGCAGTACAAAGGGATCTGGGGGTCCTAGTGCAAGAAAATCAAAAAGTTAGTATGCAGGTGCAGCAGGTGATCAAGAAGGCCAATGGAATGTTGGCTTTTATTGCTAGGGGGATAGAATATAAAAACAGGGAGGTATTGCTGCAGTTATATAAGGTATTGGTGAGACCGCACCTGGAATACTGCATACAGTTTTGGTGTCCATACTTAAGAAAAGACATACTTGCTCTCGAGGCAGTACAAAGAAGGTTCACTCGGTTAATCCCGGAGATGAGGGGGTGGACATATGAGGAGAGGTTGAGTAGATTGGGACTCTACTCATTGGAGTTCAGAAGAATGAGAGGCGATCTTATTGAAACATATAAGATTGTGAAGGGACTTGATCGGGTGGATGTGGTAAGGATGTTCCCAAGGATGGGTGAAACTAGAACTAGGGGGCATAATCTTAGAATAAGGGGCTGCTCTTTCAAAACTGAGATGAGGAGAAACTTCTTCACTCAGAGGGTAGTAGGTCTGTGGAATTTGCTGCCCCAGGAAGCTGTGGAAGCTGCATCATTAAATAAATTTAAAACAGAAATAAACAGTTTCCTAGAACTAAAGGGAATTAGGGGTTACGGGGAGCGGGCAGGAAATTGGACATGAATTTAAATTTGAGGTTAGGATCAGATCAGCCATGATCTTATTGAATGGCGGAGCAGGCTCGAGGGGCCGATTGGCCTACTCCTGCTCCTATTTCTTATGTTCTTATGTTCTTTATCAATTTTTAGCCCATCCAGTATCTCAACTGCCTCCTCTTTTACTGTGACTTTGGCAGCATCTTCTTTCTTGGTAAAGGCATATACAAAGTACTCAATTAGTACCTCAGCCATGTCCTCTGCCTCCATGAGCAGATCTCCTTTATGGTCCCGATTCGGCCCCACCCCTCCTCTTACTACCCGTTTACTGTTTATATGCCTATGGAAGACTTTTGGATTCCCTTTTATGTTAGCCGCCAGTCTATTCTCATACTCTCTTTGCCCCTCTTATTTCCGTTTTCACTTCCCCTCTGAACTTTCTATATTCTGCCTGGTTCTCACTTGTATTATCAACCTGACATCTACCATATGCCCCTTTTTTCTGTTTCATCTTACTCTCTATCTCTTTTGACATCCAGGGAGCTCTGGCTTTAGTTGTCCTACCTTTCTGCCTCATGGAATGTACCTAGACTGTACCTGAACCATCTCCTCTTTAAATGCCACCCATTGTTCAATTACAGTTTTGTCTGACAATCTTTGATTCCAATTTACCCGGGCCAGATCTGTTCTCAACCCATTGAAATTGGTCCTCCTCCAAATGAGTATTTTTACTTTAGAATGGTCAGTATCCTTTTCCAGTCGTGTTTTTGAGACTGGAAGGCTGTTTCCAGTGGGATTCCGCAAAGCTCAGTGCTAGGCCCCTTGCTTTTTGTGGTATACATTAATGATTTGGACTTGAATATGGAGGGCTTGATCAAGAAGTTTGCAGATGATACAAATATTGGCCGTGTGATTGATAGTGAGGAGGAAAGCTATGGACTGCAGGAAGATATCAATGGACTGGTCAGGTGGGCAGAAAAGTGGCAAATGGAATTCAATCTGTGAGGTAATGCATTTGGGGAAAGCAAACAAGAACAAGGCAAAGGAGTACACAATAAATGGGAGGATACTGAAAGGTGTAGAGGAACAGAGGACTTCGGAATGCATGTCCACAGATCTCTGAAGGTAACAGGACAGGTAGATAAGGTGGTTAAGAAGGCATATGGGATACTTTCCTTTATTAACCAAGGCATAGAATATAAGAGCAGGGAGGTTATGCTAGAACTGGATAAAACATTGGTTAGGCCACAGCTTGAGTACTGCGTACAGTTCTAGTCACCACATTACAGGAAAGATGTAATTGCACTAGAGAGGGTATAGAGGAGATTGACGAGGATGTTGCCAGGACTGGAGAATTTTACCTTTGAAAATAGATTGGATAGGCTGGGGTTGTTTTCTTTGGAACATAGGAGGCTGAGGGGAGATTTAATTGAGGTGTACAAAATTATGACTAGACTAGATAGAGTGGATAGGGAGGACCTATTTCCCTTAGCAGAGGGGTCAGTGACCAGGGGGTATAGATTTAAAGTAATTGATAGAAGGATTAGACTGGAGCTGAGGAGAAATTGTTTCACCCAGAGGGTGGTGGGAGTCTGGAACTCACTGCCTGAAAGGGTGGTAGAGGCAGAAACCCTCAACTCATTTAAAAAGTACTTGGATGTGCACTTGAAGTGCCGTAACCTACAGGGCTATGGACCAAGTGCTGGAAAGTGGGATTAAGCTGGATAGCTCTTTATTGGCCGGCACGGACACAATGGGTCGAATGGCCTCCTTCTGTGCCGTAACTTTCTATGATTCTATGATTTCATTTTTCACTTCCCCTCTGAACTTTCTATATTCAGCCTGGTTCTCACTTGTGTTATCCACCTGACATCTGTCATAGGCCCCTTTTTCCTGCTTCATCTTACTCTGTCTCTTTTGTCATCCAGCGAGCTCTGGCTCAGGTTATATATTGTTGTAGAAATTAGAGATGTTTCAGGTCTATGTTATACATTTGTTGTAGAGATTAATGACGTGTTCAGGCCTATGTTATACATTTGTTGTGGAGATTAATGACGTGCTCAGGCCTATGTTATACATTTGTTGTGGAGATTAATGACGTGCTCAGGCCTATGTTATACATTTGTTGTGGAGATTAATGACGTGTTCAGGCCTATGTTATACATTGTTGTGGAGATTAATGACGTGTTCAGGCCTATGTTATACATTGTTGTGGAGATTAATGACGTGCTCAGGCCTATGTTATACATTTGTTGTGGAGATTAATGACGTGCTCAGGCCTATGTTATACATTGTTGTGGAGATTAATGACGTGTTCAGGCCTATGTTATACATTGTTGTGGAGATTAATGACGTGTTCAGGCCTATGTTATACATTGTTGTGGAGATTAATGACGTGCTCAGGCCTATGTTATACATTGTTGTGGAGATTAATGACGTGCTCAGGCCTATGTTATACATTGTTGTGGAGATTAGAGACGTTAACTTCGGGTTACATCAAAACTATAACACAGAAACAAGCCATTCAGCCCAATTGGTCTATGTCAGTGTTTATGCTCCACATGAGCCTCCTCCCTCTCTATTTCATCTAACCCAAACAGCATACCTTTCTACTTCTTTTTCCCTCGTGTGTTGATCTAGTTTCCCCTTAAATGTATCTATATTATTTGCCTCAACTACTCCTTGTGGTAGCATGTTCCACATTCTAACCACTCTCTGGGTAAAGAAGTTTCTCCTGAATTCCCTATTGGATTTATTATTGACTATTTGATATTTATGACCTCTAATTTTGGATTCCCCCACAAGTGGAAATATCTTCTCTACTTCTAACCTAACAAACCTTAAAGATATCAATCAGGTCACCCCTCAGCTTTCTCTTTTCCAGAGAGAAGAGTCCCAGCCTGTTCAGCCTTTCCTGATAAGAATGTGCTCTCAGTTCTGGTAACATCCTTGTGAATCTTTTTTGCCTCTATATCCTTTTTATAGTATGGAGACCAGAACTGTGCACAGTGATCCAATTGTGGTCTAATCAAGGTTCCATATAAGTTTAACATAACTTCTTTACTTTTCAATTCTATCCCTCTAGAAATCAACCCCAATGCTTGACTTGCCTTTTTCTATGGCCTTATTAACCTGCGCCATTAGTTTTAGTGATTTGTGATCCCTTTGCTCCTCTACCCCATTTAGACTCTTATTATCCAAGCAGTATGTGGCCTCCTTATTCTTCTTACCAAAATGCAACACCTCAGCTTATCTATATTGAAATTCATTTGCCAATTACACGCCCATTCTGCAAGTTCATTAATGGCCTCTTACAGTTTGATGCATTCTTCCTATGCATTAACTAGAGCCCCAGTTTTGTGTTGTCCACAAATTTTGAAATTATACTTCCAATTCCCAGAGTAAATTGTGAACAACAGTGGTCTCAGCACCGATCCCTGTGGAACACCACTTCCCACCTTTTGCCAGTCTGAGTAGCTACCCTTAACTCCGACTCTCTGTTTTCTGTTTTGAAGCCAACTTGCTATCCATTCTGCTGCAGGTCCCCTGACTTCACATGCTCTGACCTTAATCACGAGTCTACCACGTGGTACCTTATTGAAGGGCTTTTGAAAATCCAAATATATTACACCGACTACATTACCCTTGTCTAACCTTTCTGTTACTTCTTCAAAGAATTCAATAAGATTGGTCAATCATGACTTTCCCTTCTGAAATCCGTGCTGACTATTCTTTGTTTTATTTTCGTTCTCTAGATGTTTTTCTATTACATCTTTGAATAAAAATTCCATCACCTTTCCGACCACCGACGTTAAGCTAACTGGTCTATGGTTCCCCGGACTTGTTCTATCTCCCTTTTTAAATATTGAAATAACTTTAACTGTCTACTAGTCCTCTGGCACTATTCCCCTTTCTAATGATTTTTTATGTATATGTAATAATGCCTCTGCTATCTCCTCTCTAGCATCTTTTAATATTTGCGGATGCAATCTATCCGGACCAGGGGTTTTATCCTCTTTAAGTTTGATTAGTTTATCAATTATCTCCCCCCTTTTTATCTTAAATGCTTACATAAGAACATAAGAAATAGGAGCAGGAGTAGGCCAATCGGCCCCTCGAGCCTGCTCCGCCATTCAATAAGATCATGGCTGATCTGATCCTAACCTCAAATCTAAATTCATGTCCAATTTCCTGCCCGCTCCCCGTATCCCCTAATTCCCTTTACTTCTAGGAAACTGTCTATTTCTGTTTTAAATTTATTTAATGATGTAGCTTCCACAGCTTCCTGGGGCAGCAAATTCCACAGTCCTACTACCCTCTGAGTGAAGAAGTTTCTCCTCATCTCAGTTTTGAAAGAGCAGCCCCTTATTCTAAGATTATGCCCCCTAGTTCTAGTTTCACCCATCCTTGGGAACATCCTTACCGCATCCACCCGATCAAGCCCCTTCACAATCTTATATGTTTCAATAAGATTGCCTCTCATTCTTCTGAACTCCAATGAGTAGAGTCCCAATCTATGCTTTTATGAATTTTTTGATCTCTTCTTCTAATGTCAGTTCCAACTTGTTAGTCTCCCTGGTGAACAATGAAGCAAAGTAACTATTCAATATTTCTGCCAATTCACTGTCATTACCTGTGAGTTTATCGTGTGTATCCCTTCGTGGCCTGATCCCTATCCTGATATTTCTTTTGTTATTGATGTGTCTGTAGAATATTTGACTATTTCTTTTTATATTCCTTGATAATTGAATTTCGTAGTTTCTCTTTGCTTTCCTAATTGTTTTATACATTGTTGCAGAGATTCAAAATGATTCAGGCATATGTTGTACATTGTTGTCGAGTTAAGGGATGTTTCATGTTATATATTGTTGCAGGGATTGGAGGTGTTTCAGGCCCAGGTTATATATTGTTGCAGGGATTGGAGGTGTTTCAGGCCCAGGTTATATATTGCTGTGGACACTGTGTCAGTGTGTTATAGCAGAATGTGCTGGTATTTCTGGCCTGTGTTACTGCATTGAGAAAAGGTTGGTTGTGTTTGAACCTCTGTCTGTCTTGTTGCATGAGTTAGCTGCTGTTTGGAGACTGTCTCACTACATTATAGTGTAAGGAATCTTACAACACCAGGTTATAGTCCAACAAATTTATTTTAAAATCACAAGCTTTCGGAGATTATCCCCTTCGTCAGATGAATGAGTGAAAAGGTTCTCAAATCACATATCTTATACTAGGCTGGGACAGCATCACACCAATCAAAAGGTGTCGTTGTTATTCAAACAGGCCAGTCACGGAGGACAGCACGTCCCAGTACACTGAATATACATTGTGTCAATTACACAGACAGGCAGAAAGAAACCCAAAATGGCAGAGAGAGAATATTAAAACACATATAATTTTTTTCCCCCTTTTTGCTGGTGGGGTTACGTGTAGCGTGACATGAACCCAAGATCCCGGTTGAGGCCGTCCTCATGGGTGCGGAACTTGGCTATCAAGGACATTCAGCCACCGATCTTCGGGTAAGCGTTCTCCAAGGCGGCCTTCGAGACACACGACAACGCAAAATTTTCGAGCAGAAGTTAATAGCCAAGTTCCGCACCCATGAGGACGGCCTCAACCGGGATCTTGGGTTCATGTCATGCTACACGTAACCCCACCAGCAAAAAAGGGAAAAAAATTATGTTTTTTAATATTCTCTCTCTCTCTGCCATTTTGGGTTTCTTTCTGTCTGTCTGTGTAATTGACACAATGTATATCCAGTGTACTGGGACGTGCTGTTCTCCGTGACTGGCCTGTTTGAATAACAACGACACCTTTTGATTGGTGTGATGCTGTCCCAGCCTAGTATAAGATATGCGATTTGAGAACCTTTTCACTCATTCACCTGACGAAGAGGATAATCTCCGAAAGCTTGTGATTTTAAAATAAATTTGTTGGACTATAACCTGGTGTTGTAAGATTCCTTACATTTGTCCACCCCAGTCCATCACCGGCATCTCCACATCATGGCTACATTATAGTGGAGGTAGTGCTGTTCCTGGATCACTGCATTGAGGAGAAGGTTAGTGGTGTTTACGGCCGATGTCGCTGTGTTGTTGGAGGCCGAGTTGTGTTTATGTGTAGCGGACAGTGACTCAGTGCAGCGGTTCGCTGGAAGTTGCCTGGGGGTAGGGTTTGTGATTGACAGCCTCAGGCTGTCGGCAGAGAGACAAATGCAGGAAGTTCACTGACAGTCGATGAACAGCAACAGACAATATGTTTGTTAGAAAAACGATGAAGACGAAAGTAAATTGAATCTGATGGTAACTGAAAAATAGCAAGGGCCGGTTAGCTCAGTTGGTTAGAGCGTGGTGCTAATAACGCCAAGGTCGCGGGTTCGATCCCCGTACGGGCCAGTCTTTTTTTTTTGGGCGGACAGACACAAAGGAAAATATCTTATTTTTGTTCTTGACTCTGAGCAACTTAAAAAGTGCAAAGTTTGGAAAGAAATTAACAGAACAGTCGCTGAAAACAACATTTTACGAAAAGCACCCACAATACTTTGAAGCAATGCTGAGTTCTGCCGAAAGTTCAGCGACCTGAAACACTCACTCCCTCACTCTCTCCACAGATCTCCCCGGACCTGCTCACTGTTTCCAGCAGTTTATATTTAATTTAATTTCCAGCATCTGCAATATTTTGCTACAAGTCTCAGTGTCGTGTTCCTCCTCCCATTGACAAAATGCAAAAAGAAATTGTAACAGTGAGCGAATGGAATGGAGTGAAGCCCGAACACTGGAGATTCCGGGGTCGGATTCTCGCCTCTCACTCCGCGACCCGGGTTCGAATCCCGCCTTTTGCAATTACAATTTTTTAATTTAAAGCATTTCATCAAACAATTTAAATTAAAGAGATTATATGAAACGTTAAATTAAACCTCGTGTTGTTATTTTCAATAAGAAATGTAATGTTATGAATTTAAATCAAACTTTCTGCTGTGAAGGAAAGAATAAAGAATGGAACTCCCTCCCCTCCTCTCACTCCCTCCCTCCCCTCACTCCCTCCTCTCAACCCCTCTCACTCCCTCCCCTCCTCTCACTCCCTCCCTCCCCTCACTCCCTCCTCTCACTCCCTCCCCTCACTCTCACTCACTCCCCTCACCTCCTCCCCTCCTCTCACTCCCTCCCCTCACTCTCACTCACTCCCCTCACCCCCTCCCCTCCTCTCACTCCCTCCCCTCACCCCCTCTCACTCCCTCCCCTCCTCTCACTCCCTCCCCTCACCTTCTCTCACTCCCTCCTCTCACCTCCCCTCCTCGGGGAAACAGCTCGGAGCCTCCACAAGGAGGGAAAAGGCGGGCCCCGAGCGGTGAAGGAGTTGTTTAAAAACACAGACCGCGGTCGGAGCCCGGAGCCCGGAGCCCGGAGCCGTGCTTTAATCGATGGAATTCAGGATGATTCGGAGGGAGGTGGAGGGCAGGAGACTGGGAGAAGCGGCGAGGAGGAGGCACAGGGAGAGGGGCAGGAGCTCAGTGAAAGGTCCAAGGCGAGAATCACAGTCCGAGAGGAAGGAATGTGCCGTGCGGATAATAGAAGTGAAACAAACACAACCACAGTGTTTAATTAGTCGGTGTTCAGATTTAAGGATCATTAGTCAGCTGGTTATTGGAGCGGCCGCGTGGCCTAATGGATAAGGCGTCTGACTTCGGTGTGAGAGCGATGGTATCAGAAGATTGCAGGTTCGAGTCCTGCCGCGGTCATTTTACACACCGGGAAACCTTGTCCAAAACTCGCCTGAAATATATCATTCATGTCAAGCCTCTTTATTTGGAGGTGATGCATCTCTTTCCACACATTGCCGAGCTCTTAATTAAAATATTTTTTCAATACACTTATGGAGGTTTATTTCTTTCTGACCTTGCATTTTTCTACCGACTAACATCACAAAAATCCAAGTGGCCCGGAGATATTGCTCATGTTCCCAATTACAGCAACAAGTTTCGTGTCAATATGTGTAAGAGTTGGTTAATAAATGCAGTGGCAAGAATTGTATTCCAGCACAATCTGTAACCTCATGGCCCGGCATATTCCTCACTCTACCATTACCAACAAGCCAGGGAATCAACCCTGGATCAATGAGGAGTGTAGAAGAGCATGCCAGGAGCAGCATCAGGTGTACCTAAAAATGAGGTGCCAACCTGGTGAAGCTACAACTCAGGACTACATGCATGCTAAACAGCGGAAGCAACATGCTATAGACAGAGCTAAGCGATTCCACAACCAACGGATCAGATCAAAGCTCTGCAGTCCTTCCACATCCAGTCGTGAATGGTGGTGGACAATTAAACAACTAACGGGAGGAGGCTCCATGAACATCCCCATCCTCAATGATGGCAGAGTCCAGCACATGAGTGCAAAAGACAAGGCTGAAGCGTTTGCAACCATCTTCAGCCAGAAGTGGTGACTGGACGATCCATCTCAGCCTCCTCCCGATATCCCCACCATCACAGAAGCCAGTCTTCAGCCAATTCGATTCACTCCACGTGATATCAAGAAACGGCTGAGTGCACTGGATACAGCAACGGCTGTGGGCCCCGACAGCATCCTGGCTGTAGTGCTGAAGACTTGTGCTCCAGAACTAGCTGCGCCTCTAGCCAAGTTGTTCCAGTACAGCTACAACACTGGCATCCACCCGACAATGTGGAAAATTGCCCTGGTATGTCCTGTCAAAAAGCAGGACAAATCCAATCCAGCCATTTACCACCCCATCAGTCTACTCTCAATCATCAGCAAAGTGATGGAAGGTGTCATTGACACTGCTATCAAGCAGCACTTACTCACCAATAACCTGCTCACTGATGCTCAGTTTGGGTTCCGCCAGGACCACTCGGCTCCAGACCTCATTACAGCCTTGGTCCAAACATGGACAAAAGTGCTGAATTCCAGAGGTGAGATGAGAGTGACTGCCCTTGACATCAAGGCAGTATTTGAACGAGTGTGGCACCAAGGAGCCCTAGTAAAATTGAAGTCAATGGGAATCAGGGGGAAAACTCTCCAGTGGCTGGAGTCATACCTAGTACAAAGGAAGATGGTAGTGGTTGTTGGAGGCCAATCATCTCAGCCCCAGGACATTGCTGCAGGAGTTCCTCAGGGCAGTGTCCTAGGCCCAACCATCTTCAGCTGCTTTATCAATGACCTTCCCTCCATCATAAGGTCAGAAATGGGGATGTTCACTG
The DNA here is from genome assembly GCF_035084215.1 of Heptranchias perlo. Lineage (NCBI taxonomy): Eukaryota > Metazoa > Chordata > Chondrichthyes > Hexanchiformes > Hexanchidae > Heptranchias > Heptranchias perlo. The sequence continues at coordinate 56,840,124 of NC_090342.1, forward strand.
ATGATTGCAGTGTTCAGTTCCATTCGCAACCCCTCAGATAATGAAGCAGTCCGCGCCCGCATGCAGCAAGACCTGGACAACATCCAGGCTTGGGCTGATAAGTGGCAAGTAACATTCGCGCCAGGCAAGTGCCAGGCAATGACCATCTCCAACAAGAGAGTGTCTAAATACCTCCCCTTGACATTCAACGGCATTACCATCACCGAATCCCCCACCATCAACATCCTGGGGGTCACCATTGACCAGAAACTTAACTGGACCAGCCACATAAATACTGTGGCTACAAGAGCAGGTCAGAGGCTGGGTATTCTGTGGCGAGTGACTCACCTCCTGACTCCCCAAAGCCTTTCCACCATCTACAAGGTACAAGTCAGGAGTTTGATGGAATACTCTCCATTTGCTGGACGAGTGCAGCTCCAACAACACTCAAGAAGCTCGACACCATCCAAGACAAAGCAGCCCACTTGATTGGCACCCCATCCACCACCATAAACATTCACTCCCTTCACCACCGGCATACCATGACTGTAGTGTGTACCATCCACAGGATGCACTGCAGCAACTCGCCAAGGCTTCTTCGACAGTACCTCCCAAACCCGCAACCTCTACCACCTAGAAGGACAAGAGCAGCAGGCACATGGGAACAACACCACCTGCACGTTCCCCTCCAAGTCACACACCATCCCGACTTGGAAATATATTGCCGTTCCTTCATCGTCACTGGGTCAAAATCCTGGAACTCCCTTCCTAACAGCACTGTGGGAGAACCATCACCACACGGACTGCAGCGGTTCAAGAAGGCGGCTCACCACCACCTTCTCAAGGGCAATTAGGGATGGGCAATAAATGCCGGCCTTGCCAGCGACGCCCACATCCCATGAACGAATAAAAAAACATTCTGAGCCGTTTCAGTGCCAGTGATCTCCAGAGGGAGCGGGTAAAAGATCAGAAACTATTTGAAGCACTGAACACATCGGCTGTGAGCAGGGCTCGGGCCGCAGGCAAAACCCATTGGATTTCAAAACCAAATCCTTAACCACTCGCCCATCGCAGCTCTACAAAAGAAGTGAATAAATAATTAACTGGTCAATTCTAAAATATATTAAAAAATCTGTTCAGAATGATCCGGGAGTGACCGCACTCCCCGTGTAAACAGAGTCCGTTAAATGGAGTTGAATCACAGATCAACGATTGGATAGAATGGCGCACTGACTCCAGGGGCTGAATGGCCTCCTCCAGTTTCTACATTCCAGGGTTTCTCAGAGGATCGTTCCTTCCCGCAGAAAGTGCAGTCCCGGCAAAAGGAGACTGAGTGATATGTCAGGGCCGGGCAGAAGGAGCATAGTCAGGTTGGGTGAGATGGACTTTAAAAAGCTGCTTCCCCTCTCTGACACTTCCCGAGCCCCCACCTCCCCTCTCTGACCCTCCACGAGCCCCCCTCATGCCCCTCTCTGACACCTGACACTCCCCGAGCCCCCCCCATTCCCCTCTCTGACACCTGACACTCCCCGAGCACCCCCCCATTCCCCTCTCTGACACTCCCCGAGCCCCCCCCCCCGACACTCCCCAAGCCCCCTATTCCCCTCTCTGACACTCCCCGAGCCCCCCCCCCGACACTCCCCAAGCCCCCTATTCCCCTCTCTGACACTCCCCGAGCCCCTCCCTCTCTGGCACTCCCCAAGCCCCCGATTCCCCCTCTCTGACACTCTCCGAGCCCCCCCCCCCCATTCCCCTCTCTGACACTCCCCGAGCCCCTATTCCCCTCTCTGACACTACCCAAGCCCCCCCCTGTCTGACACTCCCCAAGCCCCATATTCCCCTCTCTGACACTCTCTGAGCCTCCCCCATTCCCCTCTCTGACTGCCTGAGCCCCCGCCTCTCTGACTGCCTGAGCCCCCGCCTCTCTGACACTCCCCAAGCCCCCGCCCCCATTCCCCTCTCTGACACTCCCCGAGCCCCTATTCCACTCTCTGACACTCCCCGAGCTCTCTTACTCTCTTAGATACTCCCTTCCCCTCTCTGACACTTCCTCTGCACTCATTAGTCTCTCGAATACTCCCAGAGTTTCCCTTATGCTCTCTGATACTCTCTGATACTCCCTCGGTGCTCCGTACCCTCTCTGACCCTCCGTGAGTTTCCCTTTCCCTCTCTGACGCTCCGTGAGTTTCCCTTTCCCTCTCTGACCCTCTGTGAGCTCACCTTTCCCTCTCTGACCCTCCGTGAGTTTCCCTTTCCCTCTCTGACACTCTGTGAACTCACCCTCCCCTCTCTGACACTCTGTGAACTCACCCTCCTCTCTCTGACACTCTGTGAACTCACCCTCCCCTCTCTGACACTCTGTGAACTCACCCTCCCCTCTCTGACACTCTGTGAACTCACCCTCCCCTCTCTGACACTCTGTGAACTCACCCTCCTCTCTCTGACACTCTGTGAACTTGCCTTCCCCTCTCTGACACTCTGTGAACTCACCCTCCCCTCTCTGACACTCTGTGAACTCACCCTCCTCTCTCTGACACTCTGTGAACTCACCCTCCTCTCTCTGACACTCTGTGAACTCACCCTCCCCTCTCTGACACTCTGTGAACTCACCCTCCCCTCTCTGACACTCTGTGAACTCACCCTCCCCTCTCTGACACTCTGTGAACTCACCCTCCTCTCTCTGACACTCTGTGAACTCACCCTCCCCTCTCTGACACTCTGTGAACTCACCCTCCCCTCTCTTACACTCTGTGAACTCACCCTCCCCTCTCTGACACTCTGTGAACTCACCCTCCTCTCTCTTACACTCTGTGAACTCACCCTCCCCTCTCTGACACTCTGTGAACTCACCCTCCTCTCTCTGACACTCTGTGAACTCACCCTCCCCTCTCTGACACTCTGTGAACTCACCCTCCTCTCTCTGACACTCTGTGAACTCGCCCTCCTCTCTCTGACACTCTGTGAACTCACCCTCCCCTCTCTGACACTCTGTGAACTCGCCTTCCTCTCTCTGACACTCCCTGTGATGTTTCAAGCCTATGTTATGTTCTGTTACAGAGATTAGAGATGTTTCAGGCCTATGTGGAATTTGTTACAAAGATTAGAGATGTTTCGGACTGGATGATTGCAAATGTTACACCCCTGTTCAAAAAAGGGGAGAGGGATAAACCCAGTAGTTACAGGCTGGGTCAGCTAACGTCGGTGGTGGGGAAACTTTTAGAGACAATAATCTGGGACAAAATTAATTGGCATTTGGAAAAGTCTGGGCTAAAAAATGAAAGTCAGCACGGATTTGTTAAAGGAAAATCGTGTTTGATGAACTTGATTGAGTTCTTTGATGAAGTAACGGAGAGGGTTGATGAGGGTAATGCAGTTGATGTTGTGTATATGGACTTTCAAAAGGCATTTGATAATAGACTTGTTAGCAAAATTAAAGCCCATGGGATTAAATCGACAGTGGCAGTGTGGATACAAAATTGGCCAAGGGACAGAAAGCAGAGAGCAATGGTGAATGGTTGTTTTACAAATTGAAGGGAAGTATACAGTGGTGTTCCCCAGGGGTCAGTATTAGGACCACTGCTCTTTTTGATATATATTAATGAGCTGGACTTGGGTATAGAGGGTATAATTTCAAAGTTTGCAGCTGATATGAAACTCAGAAATGTAGTAAACAATGTGGAGGAGAGTAACAGATTTAAGGAGGACAGAGACAGACAGGTGAAATGGGCAGACACATCGCAGATGAAATTTAGTGCAGAAAAGTGGGAAGTGATACATTTTGGTAGGAAGAACGAGGAGAGGCAATATAAACTAAATGGTATAATTCTAAAGGGGGTACAGAAACAGACAGACCTGGGGATTCACATACACAAATCTTTGAAGGTGGCAGGACAAGTTGAGAAGGCTGTTAAAAAAGCAAATGGGTTCCTGGCTTTATTAACCCAACCTCAAACAGACCATCATTCGCAGCAAGTTACCCAGTTTTCAGGAGAACAGCGTCCACGACACCACACAACCCTGCCACGACAACCTCTGCAAGACATGCCAGATCATCGACACGGATACCACCATCACACGAGAGGACACCACCCACCAGGTACATGGTTCATACTCCTGTGACTCGGCCAATGTTGTCTACCTCATACGTTGCAGGAAAGGATGCCCCGGAGCATGGTACATTGGCGAGACCATGCAGACACTGCGACAACGGATGAACGGACACCGCGCAACAATCGCCAGACAGGAGGGTTCCCTCCCAGTCGGGGAACACTTTAGCAGTCAAGGACATTCAGCCACCGATCTTCGGGTAAGCGTTCTCCAAGGCGGCCTTCGAGACACACGACAACGCAAAATCGTCGAGCAGAAGTTGATAGCCAAGTTCCGCACCCATGAGGACGGCCTCAACCGGGATCTTGGGTTCATGTCACGCTACACGTAACCCCACCAGCAAAAAGGGGGGAAAAAATTATATGTTTTTTAATATTCTCTCTCTCTCTCTCTCTCTCTCTCTGCCATTTGGGTTTCTTTCTCTCTGTCTGTGTAATTGACACAATGTATATCGAGTGTACTGGGACGTGCTGTTCTCCGTGACTGGCCTGTTTGAATAACAACGACACCTTTTGATTGGTGTGATGCTGTCCCAGCCTAGTATAAGATATGCGATTTGAGAACCTTTTCACTCATTCATCTGACGAAGGGGATAATCTCCGAAAGCTTGTGATTTTAAAATAAATTTGTTGGACTATAACCTGGTGTTGTAAGATTCCTTACATTTATTAATAGAGGCATAGAGTACAAAAGCAAGGAAGTTAGGCTAAACCTTTATCAAACGCTGGTTAGGCCTCAGCTGGAGTATTGTGTTCAATTCTGGACACCACACTTTAGGAAGGATGTCAAGGCCTTAGAGAGGGTGCAGAAGAGATTTACTAGAATGGTACCAGGGATGAGGGACTTCAGTTATGTGGAGAGACTGGAGAAGCTGGGATTGTTCTCCTCAGAACAGAGAAGGTTAAGAGGAGATTTGATAGAGGTGTTCAAAATCATGAATGGTTTTGACAGAATAAATAAGGAGAAACTGTTTCCAGAAGGGTCAGTAACCAGAGGACACAGATTTAAAGTGATTGACAAAAGAGCCAGAGGCGACATGAGGAAACATTTTTTGACTCAGTGAGTTGTGATGATCTGAAAGGGCGGTGGAAGCAGATTCAATAATAACTTTCAAAAGGGAATTGGATTAAATAGTTGAAGGCAAAAAATTTACAGGGCTTTGGGGAAAGAACAGGGAAGTGGGACTAATTGGATAGGTCTTTCTGGCAGAGGCAGGATGGACCGAATGGCCTCCTTCTGTGCTGAACCTACTATGATCCTACAATGTTATGATTAGAGCTATTTCTGGCCTCTGTCACACACTGTTGTAGCGATTAGAGAAGTTTCAGTTCTATGTTATCCATTAATGCAGATATTCAAGATGTTTCAGGTGTACATTATGTAGTGTCCATGATGTGGAGATGCCGGTGATGGACTGGGGTGGACAAATGTAAGGAATCTTACAACACCAGGTTATAGTCCAACAAATTTATTTTATTATGTAGTGTGGTAGAGATTAGGGATGTTTCAAGCCTATGTTATACATTGTTGCAGAAATTTGAGCTATTTCAGGGATATGTTATACATTTTTGCAGAGATTAGAAATGTTTCAGGCCTATGTTATACATTGTTGAAGAGATTAGAGATGATTGAGGCCCACATTATGAATTGTTACTTTGATTATAGATGTATCTATCCTATGTTACAGAGATTAGAGACGTTTCAGGCCTATGTTCTACATTGTTGTAGAGATTAGTTATGTTTAATGCCAATGTTATACATTGTTGTAGATATTAGAGATGGTGCAGGAGGGAGGGCTTCAGATTCTTGGGGCATCCGAACCAGTTCTGGAGCAGGAGGGACCTGTTCAAGACAAAAGGGTTGCACCTCAACACAACTGGGGCCAATGTCCTCGAGGGGAGGTTCGCTAGTGCTGTGGGGGAGGGTTTAAACTAATTTGACAGGGGGGTGGGCACCAGGATGTACCATTAGAAAAGAGAAGCAAGGTGCACAAAGGATTGTGAGAGACAGATAGCACTAGAGTAAGAAATAGTGCAGTATTAGGTGGGATCAGACTAAGAGAGAATACAAGAAGGTCTAAGATTGGTTTACACACAAAGTGTGGTAAACAAGGTTGGTGAGCTGCAGGTGCAAATAGCCACATGGGAATATGATGTTATAGTGATAACGGAGACCTGGCTCAAAAAAGGGCAGGATTGGGGACTAAATATTCCTGGATACAAGGTGTTCAGGAAAGATAGGGAAGGGAAGAAAGGAGGGGGGGGTGGCAGTTTTGATTAAAGAGAATATTGCAGTGCTGAAGAAAGAGGATGTCCTGGAGGGGTCAAGGGCAGAATCTATTTGATTAGAGTTAAGAAATAAAAGAGGTGCCATTACACTACTGGATGTATTCTATAGGCCACCAACTAGTGGGAAGGAGATAGAGGAGCAAATTTGCAGGGAAATTACAGAAAGGTGCAATAACTATAAAGTAGTGATAATGGGAGACTTCAATTATCCTAATATAAACTGGGATAGTAATAGTGTAAAGGGCAAAGAGAGGTAGGAATTTTTGAAGTGTGTTCAGAAGAACTTTCTTGACCAGTACGTTTCCAGCCCAATGAGGAAGGAGGCATTGCTGGATCTAGTTCTGGGGAATGAGGTGGGTCAAGTGGAGCAAGTGTCAGTGGGGGAACATTTAGGGAACAGTGATCATAGTATTATAAGGTTTAGATCAGTTATGGAAAAGGACAAGGAGCAATCTAGAGTAAAAATACTTAATTGGAGGACAGCCAATTTCAGTGGGTTGAGAACAGATCTGGCCCGGGTAAATTGGAATCAAACATTGTCAGACAAAGCTTTAATTGAACAATGGGCGGCCTTTAAAGCAGAGATGGTTCGGGTACAGTCTAGGCACATTTCCACGAGGGGGAAATGTAGGGCAACTAAAGCCAGTGCTCCCTGGATGATGAAAGAGATAGAGAGTAAGATTGAGCAGAAAAAAAGGGGCGTATGGCAGATGTCAGGTTGATAATACAAGTGAGAACCAGGCTGAATATAGAAAGTTCAGAGGAGAAGTGAAAAAGGAATTAAGAGGGGCAAAGAGAGAATATGAGAATAGACTGATGGCAAACATAAAAGGGAATCCGAAAGTCTTCTATGGTCTTATAAATAGTAAATGGGTAGTAAGAGGAAGGGTGAGGCTGATTAGGGACTATAAAGGTAAAAATTGATAATGAGAAGGTACTAGAAAGGCTAGTTGTGCTTAAAGTTACCCGGTTCGGATGGGATGCATCCTCGGATGCTGAGGGAAGTGTAAGGGTGGAAATTGCAGAGGTACTGGCCATAATCTTCCAATCGTGCTTAGATACTGGGGTGGTGCCAGAGGACTGGAGAATTGCAAATGTTGCAACCTTGTTTTAAAAAGGGTGTAAGGATAAACCCAGCAACTATAGGCCAGTCAGTTTAACCTCAGTGGTGGGGAAACTTTTAGAAATGATAATCCGTGACAGAATTAACAGTCACTTGGACAACTGTGGATTAATTAGGGAAAGCCAGCACGGATTTGTGAAAGGCAAATCGTGTTTAACTAACTTGATTGAGTTTTTTGATGAGGTAACAGAGAGGGTTGATGAGGGCAATGGTTGTTGTAGTGTATATGGACTTCCAAAAGGCGTTTGATAAACTGCTGCATAATAGGCTTGTCATCAAAATTGAAGCCCATGGAATAAGGGGGGCAGTAGCAGCATGGATACAAAACTGGCTAAGTAACAGTTAACAAAGAGTAGTGGTGAAAGGTTGTTTTTCGGACTGGAGGGAGGTGTACAGTGGTGTTCCCCAGGGGTTGGTACTAGAATCACTGCTTTTTTTTAATATATATTAATGACTTGGACTTGGGTGTACAGGGCATAATTTCAAAATTTGCAGATAACACAAAACTTGGAAGTGTAGTAAACAGCGAGGAGGATAGTGATAGACTTCAAGAGGATATAGACAGACTGGTGGAATGGGCGGACACGTGGCAGATGAAATTTAACGCAGGAAATTGCAAAGTGATATATTTTGGTAGGAAAAATGAGGAGAGGCAATATAAACTAAAGGGCACAATTCTAAAAGGGGTACAGGAACAGAGAGATCTGGGGGAATATGTGCACAAATATTTGAAGGTGGCAGGGCAGTGGTTAAAAAAGCATATGGGATCCTAGGCTTTATAAATAGAGGCATAGAGTACAAAAGTAAGGAAGTTATGTTGAACCTTTATAAAACACTGGTTCGGCTACAACTGGTGTTTTGTGTTCAGTTCTGGGCACCACACTTTAGGAAAGATGTGAAGGCCTTAGAGAGGGTGTAGAGGAGATTTACTAGAATTGTACCAGGGATGAGGGACTTTAGTTACATGGATAGACTGGAGAAGCTGGGATTGTTCTCCTTGGAACAGAGACGGTAGCGAGGAGATTTGATAGAGGTATTCAAAATCATGAAGGGTCTAGACAGAGTAGATAGAGACAAACTGTTCCCATTGGTGGAAGGGTCAAAACCAGAGGACGTAGACTTAAGGTGATTTGCAAAAGAACCATGGGTGACATGAGGAAAAACTTTTTTACACAGCAAGTGGTTATGATCTGGAATGCCCTGCCCGAGGGAGTGGTGGAGGCAGATTCAATCATGGCCTTTCAAAAAGGAATTGAATAGGTACTTGAAAGTAAAAAAAATGCAGGGCTGCAGGGATAGGGCGGGGGAGTGGGTCTAGCTGGATTGCTCTTGCATAGAGCCAGTGTGGACTCAATGGGCTGAATGGCCTCCTTCTGTGCTGTAATCATTCTTTGAGTCTATGCTTCTATATCAATTAGTGTTAATTGTATTCAGGTGGTGCGTATCAATTGGCGACTCTCTTGTATCCATTTATAAGAGAACTGATCTAGGGGGTGCACAGTGGGTAATGTGGAGCTCTGTGAGTAAAGGCTTGGAAGCAACTGAAGACCAGGCTCGAGTATTCTATCCTTCACCATCTGGTTATCCAATTTATTACAATGTTGAACCTTTATAAAACACTGGTTCAGCCAAAACTGGAGTATTGTGTCCAATTCTGGGCACCGCACTCTAGGAAGGATGTGAGGGCCTTAGAGAGGGCGCAAAAAAGATTTACTAGCAGGGTTCCAAGGTTGAGCGACTTTAGTTATGTGGATAGACAAGAGAAGCTGGGGTTGTTCTCCTTAGAGCAGAGAAGGTTGTGAGGAGATTTGATAGAAGTGTTCAAAATCATGAAGAGTTTAGATAAAGTAAATAAAGAGAAACTGATGCCATTGGCAGAAGGGTTGAGAATTAGAGGACACAAATTAAGGTGATTGGCAAAAGAACCAAAGGCGGCATGAGGAAAAACTTTTTTACGCAGTGAGTGGTTATGATCTGGAATACACTGCCTGAAAGGGTGGTGGAAGCAGATTCAATCATGGCTTTCAAAAAGAAATTGGATAAATACTTGAAGGGAAAAAATTTGCAGGGCAACGGGGAAAGAGCAGGGGAATGGGACTAACTGGATTGCTCTTACAAAGAGCCAGCACAGGTTTTATGGGCCAAATGGCCTTCTCCTGTGCTGTAACGATTCTTTGATTCTATTAGAGATGTTGCAGGCATATGTTGTTCATTGTTGTACAGATTAGAGATGTTTCAGGCGCATGTTATACATTGTTGTAGAGATTCGAGATATATGCAGGCCTATGTCACACATTGTTGCAGAGATTAGAGATGTTTCAGGCCTACGTTACATCAAGTTACATCGAAACTACAACGCAGAAACAGGCCATTCGGCCCAACTGGTCTATGCCGGTGTTTATGCTACACACGAGCCTCCTCCCTCCCGACTTCATCAAACCCAATCAGCATACCTTTTTCCCTCATGTGCTTATCTAGTTTCCCCTTAAATGTATCTATATTATTTTCCTGAACTACTCCTTGTGGCAGTGAGTTCCACATTCTAACCACTCTCTGGATAAAGAAGTTTCTCCTGAATTCCCTATTGGATTTATTATTGACTATTTGATATTTATGACCTCTAATTTTGGATTCCCTCACAAGTGAAAATACCTTCTCTAATTCTAATCTAACAAACCTTAAAGATATCTATCAGGTCACCCTTCAGCTTTCTCTTTTCTAGAGAGAAGAGTCCCAACCTATTCAGCCTTTCCTGATAAGGATATCCTCTCAGTTCTGGTATCATCCTTGCGAATCTTTTTTGCACCCTCTCCAATGCCTCTATATCCATTCTATAATATGGAGACCAGAACTATGCACAGTGATCCAAGTTTGGTCTAACTAAGGTTCTATACAAATTTAACATAACTTCTCTACTTTTCAATTCTATCCCTCTAGAAATTAACCCCAATGCTTGACTTGCCTTTTTTATGGCCTTAATAACCTGCATCGCTACTTTTAGTGATTTGTGTATCTGTACCCCCAGATCCCTTTGCTCCTCTGTCCCATTTAGACTCTTATTATCAAAGCAGTGTGTGGCCTCCTTATTCTTCCTACCAAAATGTACTACCTCATACTTACCTATATTGAAATTCATTTGCCAATTACACACTCATTCCGCAAGTTTATTAATGGCCTCCTGCACTTTGACGCATTCTTCCTTTGTAATAACTACACCCCCATCCCCCCAATTTGGTGTCATCTACAAATTTTGAAATTGTATTTCCGATTCCCGAGTCCAAATCGTTTATGTAAATTGTGAACAACAGTGGTCCCAGCACCGATCCCTGTGGAACACCACTTCCCACCTTTTGCCAGTCTGAGCAGCTACCCTTAACCCCTACTCTCTGTTTTCTGTTACTATCCATTCTGCTACCTATCCCCTGACTCCACATGCTCTGACCTTGGTCACGGGTCCACAATGCGGTACCTTATTGAAGGGCTTTTGAAAATCCAAATATATTACATCTACTACATTACCCTTGTCTACTCTTTATGTTACTTCTTCAAAGAATTCAATAAGGTTGATCAAGCATGACTTTCCCTTCTGAAATCCGTGCTGACTATTCTTTGTTTTATTTTCGTTCTCTAGATGTTTTTCTATTACATCTTTGAATAAAAATTCCATCACCTTTCCGACCACCGACGTTAAGCTAACTGGTCTATGGTTCCCCGGACCTGTTCTATCTCCCTTTTTAAATATTGAAATAACTTTAACTGTCTACTAGTCCTCTGGCACTATTCCCCTTTCTAATGATTTTTTATGTATATGTAATAATGCCTCTGCTATCTCCTCTCTAGCATCTTTTAATATTTGCGGATGCAATCCATCCGGACCAGGGGTTTTATTCTCTTTAAGTTTGATTAGTTTATCAATTATCTCCCCCCTTTTTATCTTAAATGCTTACATAAGAACATAAGAAATAGGAGCAGGAGTAGGCCAATCGGCCCCTGGAGCCTGCTCCGCCATTCAATAAGATCATGGCTGACCTGATCCTAACCTCAAATCTAAATTCATGTCCAATTTCCTGCCCGCTCCCCATTACCCCTAATTCCCTTTACTTCTAGGAAACTGTCGATTTCTGTTTTAAATTTATTTAATGATGTAGCTTCCACAGCTTCCTGGGGCAGCAAATTCCACAGACCTACCACCCTCTGAGTGAAGAAGTTTCTCCTCATCTCAGTTTTGAAAGAGCATCCCCTTATTCTAAGATTATGCCCCCTAGTTCTAGTTTCACCCATCCTTGGGAACATCCTTACCACATCCACCCGATCAAGCCCCTTCACAATCTTATATGTTTCAATAAGATCGCCTCTCATTCTTCTGAACTCCAATGAGTAGAGTCCCAATCTACTCACTTTTATGCTTTTATGAATTTTTTGATCTCTTCTTCTAATGTCAGTTCCACCTTGTTAGTCTCCCTGGTGAACACTGAAGCAAAGTAACTATTCAATATTTCTGCCAATTCACTGTCATTACCTGTGAGTTTATCGTGTGTATCCCTTCGTGGCCCGATCCCTATCCTGATTTTTCTTTTGTTATTGATGTGTCTGTAGAATATTTGACTATTTCTTTTTATATTCCTTGATAATTGAATTTCGTAGTTTCTCTTTGCTTTCCTAATTGTTTTATATATTGTTGCAGAGATTCAAAATGATTCAGGCATATGTTGTACATTGTTGTCGAGTTAAGGGATGTTTCAGGTTATATATTGTTGCAGGGATTGGAGGTGTTTCAGACCCAGGTTATATATTGTTGCAGGGATTGGAGGTGTTTTAGTCCCGGGTTATATATTGTTGCAGGGATTGGAGGTGTTTCAGGCCCAGGTTATATATTGTTGCAGGGATTGGAGGTGTTTTAGTCCCGGGTTATATATTGTTGCAGGGATTGGAGGTGTTTTAGTCCCAGGTTATATATTGTCGCAGGGATTGGAGGTGTTTCAGACCCAGGTTATATATTGTCGCAGGGATTGGAGGTGTTTCAGGCCCAGGTTATATATTGTCGCAGGGATTGGAGGTGTTTCAGGCCCAGGTTATATATTGTTGCAGGGATTGGAGGTGTTTCAGACCCAGGTTATATATTGTCGCAGGGATTGGAGGTGTTTCAGGCCCAGGTTATATATTGTCGCAGGGATTGGAGGTGTTTCAGACCCAGGTTATATATTGTCGCAGGGATTGGAGGTGTTTCAGACCCAGGTTATATATTGTTGCAGGGATTGGAGGTGTTTCAGACCCAGGTTATATATTGTCGCAGGGATTGGAGGTGTTTCAGACCCAGGTTATATATTGTTGCAGGGATTGGAGGTGTTTCAGGCTCAGGTTATATATTGTCGCAGGGATTGGAGGTGTTTCAGGCTCAGGTTATATATTGTTGCAGGGATTGGAGGTGTTTCAGACCCAGGTTATATATTGTCGCAGGGATTGGAGGTGTTTCAGGCCCAGGTTATATATTGTTGCAGGGATTGGAGGTGTTTCAGGCTCAGGTTATATATTGTTGCAGGGATTGGAGGTGTTTCAGGCCCAGGTTATATATTGTTGCAGGGATTGGAGGTGTTTCAGGCCCAGGTTATATATTGCTGTGGACACTGTGTCAGTGTGTTATAGCAGAATGTGCTGTTATTTCTGGCCTGTGTTACTGCATTGAGAAAAGGTTGGTTGTGTTTGAACCTCTGTCTGTCTTGTTGCATGAGTTAGCTGCTGTTTGGAGACTGTCTCACGACACTATAGTGGAGGTAGTGCTGTTCCTGTATCACTGCATTGAGGAGAAGGTTAGTGGTGTTTCCGGCCGATGTCCCTGTGTTGTTGGAGGCCGAGTTGTGTTTCGGGGACGGACAGAGACTCAGTGCAGCGCTTCGCTGGAAGTTGTCGGGAGCGGATGCGAGGGACACACGAGTAAATAGAATCTGATAAGCAGTAGCTGCCGTCAGGGCCGGTTAGCTCAGTTGGTTAGAGCGTGGTGCTAATAACGCCAAGGTCGCGGGTTCGATCCCCGTACGGGCCAGTCTTTTTTTTTTGGGCGGACAGACACAAAGGAAAATATCTTATTTTTGTTCTTGACTCTGAGCAACTTAAAAAGTGCAAAGTTTGGAAAGAAATTAACAGAACAGTCGCTGAAAACAACATTTTACGAAAAGCACCCACAATACTTTGAAGCAATGCTGAGTTCTGCCGAAAGTTCAGCGACCTGAAACACTCACTCCCTCACTCTCTCCACAGATCTCCCCGGACCTGCTCACTGTTTCCAGTCAGTTTATTTTTCTGAGCTTTGCATTTTATTTACCGACTAAGATCAAAAAAATCTAATTGTCCCGGAGATATTGCTCGTGTTCCCAATTACAGCAACACGTTTTGCGTCAATATGTGTAAGAGTTGGTTCATGGATACAGTGGTGAGGATTCAGTGTCAGGGAGGGAGCGGGGAAAAGATCAGAAACTATTTGAAGCACTGAACACATCGGCTGCGAGCAGGGCTCGGGCCGCAGGCAAAACCCATTGGATTTCAAAACCAAATCCTTAACCACTCGCCCATCGCAGCTCTACAAAAGAAGTGAATAAATAATTAACTGGTCGGTTCTAAACCATATAAAAAGATCTGTTCAGAATGATCCGGGAGTGACCGCACTCCCCGTGTAAACAGAGTCCGGTAAATGGAGTTGAATCACAGATCAACGATTGGATAGAATGGCGCACTGACTCCAGGGGCTGAATGGCCTCCTCCAGTTTCTACATTCCAGGGTTTCTCAGAGGATCGTTCCTTCCCTCAGAAAGTGCAGTCCCGGCAAAAGGAGACTGAGTGATATGTCAGGGCCGGGCAGAAGGAGCATAGTCAGGTTGGGTGAGATGGACTTTAAAAAGCTGCTTCCCCTCTCTGACCCTCCCCGAGCCCCCCATTCCCTTCTCTGACACTCCCCAAGCCCCCTCCCCTCTCTGACACTCCCTGAGCCCCCATTCCCCTCTCTGACACTCTCCGAGCCCCCATTCCCCTCTCTGACACTCCCCGAGCCCCCACTCCCCTCTCTGACCCTCCCCGAGCCCCCCCCATTCCCCTCTCTGACCCTCCCCGAGCCCCCATTCCCCTCTCTGACACTTTCCGAGCCTCCCATTCCCCTCTCTGACCCTCCCCGAGCCCACCCCATTCCCCTCTCTGACCCTCCCCGAGCCCCCATTCCCCTCTCTGACCCTCCCCGAGCCCCCCATTCCCCTCTCTGACACTCCCCAAGCCACTATTCCCCTCTCTGACCCTCCCCAAGCCCCCATTCCCCTCTCTGACACTCTCCGAGCCCCCATTCCCCTCTCTGACCCTCCCCGAGCCCCCATTCCCCTCTCTGACCCTCCCCGAGCCTCCCATTCCCCTCTCTGACCCTCCCCGAGCCCACCCCATTCCCCTCTCTGACCCTCCCCGAGCCCCCATTCCCCTCTCTGACACTCTCCGAGCCCCCCAATTCCCCTCTCTGACAGTCCCCGAGCCCCCATTCCCCTCTCTGAAACTCCCCGAGCCCCCATTCCCCTCTCTGACACTCTCCGAGCCCCCCAATTCCCCTCTCTGACACTCCCCGAGCCCCCATTCCCCTCTCTGACCCTCCCTGAGCCCCCATTCCCCTCTCTGACCCTCCCCGAGCCCCCCATTCCCCTCTCTGAAAATCCCCGAGCCCCCCATTCCCCTCTCTGACCCTCCCCGAGCCCCCCATTCCCCTCTCTGACACTCCCCAAGCCACTATTCCCCTCTCTGACACTCCCCAAGCCACTATTCCCCTCTCTGAAACTCCCCGAGCCCCCCATTCCCCTCTCTGACCCTCCCCGATCCCCCCATTCCCCTCTCTGACCCTCCCCGAGCCCCCCATTCCCCTCTCTGACACTCCCCAAGCCACTATTCCCCTCTCTGACCCTCCCCGAGCCCACCCACCCCCATTGCCCTCTCCGACCCTCCCCGAGCCCCCTAGCCCTCAGTGGGGGAATGCGGGGCAGTGAGCACTAGGATGGCCGAGTGGATTGTGAAACTCTTCACATTCCATCATTGCCGGGAACATGGAGTATAAATGTACCCTCATGTTGTGTTGTATAACTTTTTATAAACATGTCACTGTATTTCCGTGTCCAGCACTGTGAGGTCTCCCCTGGTCTGTCAGCTTTCTGTCTTTATAAACACTTCAGTGTATTTCACTCGGGTTTATATTTTTTCAAGAAGGTGACACAAAGTCCAATTTGCTGTGGGGTGGAAATAGTTCAATTAGGAGAGTGTGAGACTGAAGATCTAAAGTCCCAGCTTCAATCCAAGGTGTCGGCAATTTTCTGTTATATTGTTCTCGTTCTTTGGGTTGATTTGTTTGTTTAAACTAACATTTTATACCCGGCACTGAAGGGGTGGGGATGGAGATACATCAATGATGAGAAATATTTCTATGTTTTTATTTAGCTTTTATTTCTCTATTTCCTTCTGCCTTTTTCTCTGTTTTTGTCTCTCTGGGAAAATTTGATCTGATCATTTTGTCCCAAACTGATGACTTTCCCCCTGTGGGGGCGGTCAGACCTGCTCTGTCCGCCTGTTCCTGTGTGTGACCATTAACGGGAACAGGCGGTGAGTTAAACCTTTATCAGCAAATCTCCAGAGAGACAAATACAAAGAAGGACATCTTTCTCCGCCCCAGGGTCAAAGGTCCAATGGATGTTATTTTAAAAATGTCCCCGTGACTTGGTGAAGATTTATTTGTAAAGTTTGGATTTTTAAGATTGCGCAAAACCGAAAAAAGATAAACTTCTGATGGCCGTATGGACTGGAACCCGCAATCGTGGCGTTATTCCAGCTTCTGACCACCTGAGTTTAACCAGCCATAAACCCACACGGGGGTCAGTGGGTTTGAGCCATAAAACCACACGGGGTCAATGGGTTTGAACCATAAAACCACACGGGGTCAGTGGGTTTAAACCATAAAACCACACGGGGTCAATGGGTTTGAGCCCACACTGGGCGGTTTAAGTTTTACTTCTCACATTGTTGGCAGTTATTGCACAAACATTGAACATACCACATCCCTTAAACATTGTTTCAGTATAAAACCGCTGAATCATAGAATGGTTACAGTACAGAAGGAGGCCGTTCAGCCCGTCGAGCCCGTGCCTGCTCTGTGCAAGAGCAATCCAACTAATCCCACTCCGCGGACTTACCCAGGGCCCTCCAAATTTTTTCCCTTCAAGTATTGATCAATTCCCTTCTTGAAAGCCACAATCGAGTCTTCCCCCTCCCCCCCAGTGCATTCCAGATCCTAACCACTCGCTGTGTAAAAAGGTTTTTCCTCATGTCGCCTTTGGTTCTTTTGCCAATCATCTTAAATCAATGTCCTCTGGTTCTTGACCCTTCCGCCAATGGGAACAGTTTCTCTCTATCTACTCTGTCTAGACCCTTCATGATTTTGAACACCTCGATCAAATCTCCTCACAACCGTCTCTGCTCTAAGGAGAACAACCCCAGCTTCTCCAGTCTATCCACATAACTGAAGTCCCTCATCCCTGGAATCATTCCAGTAAATCTCTTCTGCACCCTCGCTAAGGCCTTCACATCTTTCCTATAGTGCGGTGCCCAGAACTGGACACAATACTCCAGATGTAGCCAAACCAGTGTTTTATAAAGGTTCATCATGACTTCCTTGCTTTTGTACTCTAAGGGCTCGATGTTACCAGGGCTGCGGGTTCGCGGTGGGGGGGGCAACTGGGCGCGTGGGTAACGCGCCCGGTGAAATCAGTCTGCCCCGCACGCGATCGCAGCCTAATTGGATCCACTTACCTGCTCCTCCGGGTTCCCCACTGCTGATCTGTGCGTCGGGCGGGCTGCACATGCACAGGAAGGTCTGTCAGCTGGAGGCGCTCTATTTAAAGGGGCAGTCCTCCACTGACTGATGCTGCTAGAAATAGGAAAAATTACAGCATGGAGCAGCCCAGGGGGAAGGCTGCTCCCAGTTTAATGATGCCTCACTCCAGGTATCATTGGATGGGGTGAGGAGGAGGAGGGGGAGGACAGAGATCTTCCCCCCCGGCGGGCGGGAGGAAGCGGCCTGCCTCTGCCACCAAGAAGGCCTGGCTCGAGGTGGCAGAGGAGGTCACCTGCACCACCAACATATCGCCCACCTGCATACAGTGCAGGAGGCGCTCCAATGACGTAAGTAGGTCAGCCAAAGTGAGTACACTTACTCATTCCCCTACACTCCGTCTGCCACATCACTGCCCCCACCCCACATCTCCTTCTGCACTGCCAACACCCACTCAAAGCTCATCCTCATCTTACCTGCACCTACTCACCTCGCCAGTACTCATCCCGCCACTACCACTCAACCCAATCCTCATACAATCTCATGGCTCTATCCCATACTCACCCTCTCGTACATCTCTCACGGCCAGCCTCACTCAACCTGCCACTACCTGTGCTGCAGCCACAGGGCATGCATCACATATGTGCAGTAGGCAGCGTAAGGCAAACGTGTCGTGAGCATGAAGGGGATGCACAAGGGTGTTTGAGGGTTTGTCATGGTTTTTACTTATAATTAATTTCTGACCAACTCACATCACATATTATATTGTCACCACTACTGCCATGTCTTGTGTGAATCTTGTCTGGTCTGTGCAATAATGCCCTTTCCTGAGGATCACAATGGAGACCCACAACTGATGCCACCCATTGTGTCACTGCAGAGTGGGTGGAGGTGTATTTGCAGGGCTCTTTTGTGCAGACGACTGAGAGACATCGGCGATGTCCCCGATGGCACCCTGGAAGGATGCGGAGGAGAAGTTGTTGAGGGCAGTGGTGACTTTGACAGCGACAGGTAAGAAGATGGTGCTCGGGTCAACTGGGAACAGCTCGGCATGAAAGAGGCTGCAGATGTCCACGACTACATGTCGACTGACTCTGAGCCTCCGTGTGCACTGCTGCTCAGAGAGGTCCAGGAGGCTGAGCCTCGGTCTGTGGAGCCTGTGGCGAGGGTAGTGCCCTCTGCGACGCATCTCTCTCTGCGGTAGCCCTCCCTCCTGCTGTGCAGGTGGATGTGTCACAGCGCTCTGTTGTGGAGCTCCACGTGTCAGAGGTGGACGGCGAGGCTGGCGAGGCTGGTGATGCTGTTCGCCCTCCCAGGAGGTCATGACTGCAGCTACGGCGGCCCCCATCCGCAAGATGTACATCTGAGGGGGTCCGCAAGGTAGGTACATGTCTCCGGACCCCGGGGTAAGTGTGCAAGTTTGTGAATTTGATTGTCAGGAGGAGGGTGGTGGAGGCCAAACTCTGTCCCAAGTGACAGAGTGGCCTCCTGCAATGGGTGAGGGTCTCCCCCCACCACCTGTCAAATGGACCTTTGCAGCTGCCACAGGCTGATGGCTGCAACACATCCATTTCAACTGGGAGTGTTTCCCCCAGTGTGGGAAACAGTCCCAGTTGTCTATAAAATCCCACCCCTCCTCACATAATCTCTTAATCAGGTCTGTTAATGACCTGAAATACCAGTATAAATACTCTGAAGTGGCATCCCGCTGGCTTTAATTGCCTGCGGGATTCCCACATGCGGGGGCTGCGCGCGCACGTCAGCGCATCTGTGGGGAACCCGGAAGTGGGTGGGTTGGAGCCGGGCTCCTGATCCGCTCCGGGATTCCCCGATTTTCGGAGCCACCCCGCCAGGAACGACCCGATAGCGGGTGCTAAAATTGGGCCCTATGCCTCCAGTTATAAAGCCCAGGATCCCGTATGCTTTTTTAACCACTTTCTCAACCTGCCCTGCCACCTTCAATGATTTGTGCACATATACCCCCAGATCTCTCTGTTCCTGCACCCCTTTAGAATTGTGCCCTTTAGTTTATAATTCCTCTCCTCATTCTTCCTACCTAAATGTATCACTTCACACTTCTCTGCGTTAAATTTCATCTGCTACGTGTCTGCCCATTCCACCAGCCTGTCTATGTCTCCTTGAAGTCTATCACTATCCTCCTCACTGTTCACTACCAAAGTTCACTGTTCCAAGTTTTGTGTCATCTGCAAATTTTGAAATTGTGCCCTGTACACCCAAGTCCAAGTCTTTAATATCTGTCAAGAAAAGCAGTGGATCTAGTACCGACCCCTGGGGAACACCACTGTACACCTCCCCCCAGTCCAAAAAACAACCATTCACCACTACTAGAGTCATAGAGTCATAGAGTTATACAGCACGGATAGAGGCCCTTCGGCCCATCGTGTCCGCGCCGGCCATCAGCCCTGTCTACTCTAATCCCATATTCCAGCATTTGGTCCGTAGCCTTGTATGCTATGGCATTTCAAGTGCTCATCCAAATGCTTCTTGAATGTTGTGAGGGTTCCTGCCTCCACAACCCTTTCAGACAGTGAGTTCCAGACTCCAACCACCCTCTGGGTGAAAAAGTTCTTTCTCAAATCCCCTCTAAACCTCCCGCCTTTTACCTTGAATCTATGTCCCCTTGTTATAGAACCCTCAACGAAGGGAAAAAGCTCCTTAGTATCCATCCTATCTGTACCCCTCATAATTTTGTACACCTCAATCATGTCCCCCCTCAGCCTCCTCTGCTCCAAGGAAAACAAACCCAATCTTCCCAGTCTCTCTTCATAGCTGAAGCGCTCCAGCCCTGGTAACATCCTGGTGAATCTCCTCTGCACCCTCTCCAAAGCGATCACATCCTTCCTGTAGTGTGGCGACCAGAACTGCACACAGTACTCCAGCTGTGGCCTAACCAGTGTTTTATACAGCTCCATCATAACCTCCTTGCTCTTATATTCTATGCCTCGGCTAATAAAAGCAAGTATCCCATATGCCTTCTTTACCACCTTATCTACCTGTTCCGCCGCCTTCAGGGATCTGTGAACTTGCACACCAAGATCCCTCTGACCCTCTGTCTTGCCTAGGGTCCTCCCATTCATTGTGTATTCCCTTGCCTTGTTAGTCCCTCCAAAGTGCATCACCTCGCACTTTTCCGGGTTAAATTCCATTTGCCACTGTTCCGCCCATCTGACCAACCCATCTATATCGTCCTGCAGACTGAGGCTATCCTCCTCGCTATTTACCACCCTACCAATCTTTGTATCATCAGCGAACTTACTGATCATACCTTTTACATTCATATCCAAGTCATTAATGTAGACCACAAACAGCAAGGGACCCAGCACCGATCCCTGTGGTACCCCACTGGCCACAGGCTTCCAGTCACAAAAACAACCTTCGACCATCACCCTCTGCCTTCTGCCACTAAGCCAGTTTTGTATCCAAAGTGCCAAGGCACCCTGGATTCCATGGGCTCGTACCTTCTTGACCAGTCTCCTGTGGGGGACTTTATCGAAGGCCTTACTGAAATCCATGTATACCACATCCACTGCGTTACCCTCATCCACACGCCTAGTCACCCCCTCAAAAAATTCAATCAAATTAGTCAGACATGATCTTCCCTTGACAAAGCCATGTTGACTATCCCTGATTAATCCTTGCTTCTCCAAGTGGAGACTAATTTTGTCCTTCAGAATTTTTTCCAATAATTTTCCTACCACTGATGTTAGGCTCACTGGCCTATCGTTCCCCGGTTTTTCCCTACTCCCCTTCTTGAATAATGGTACTACATTAGCGGTTCTCCAGTCCTCTGGCACATCCCCTGTGGCCAGAGAGGTTCTGAATATATGTGTCAGAGCCCCCGCAATCTCCTCCTTTGCCTCACACAGTAGCCTGGGATACATTTCGTCCGGGCCTGGGGATTTATCCATTTTTAGGCCTGCTAAAACCGCCAATACCTCCTCCCGCTCGATGTTAATATGTTCGAGTATATCACAGTCCCCCTGCCGTATTTCTATGTCTACATCGTCCTTCTCCATAGTGAAAACAGATGCAAAAAATTCATTTAGAACCCCTCCTACATCTGCCGGCTCCACACACAGATTGCCATTTTTGTCCCTAATGGGCCCTATTTTTTCCCTAGTCATCCTCTTACCCTTAATATACTTATAAAACATCTTAGGATTTTCCTTTATTTTGCTCGCCAGTGTTATTTCATGGCCCCTCCTTGATCTCCTAATTTCTTTTTTAAGTATCCCCTCTCTGTTTCCTGTCACATAGTCAATTTCATATCCATGCTGCTACTGCCTATTATGCGGCACTTTATCAGACACCTTTTGAAAGTCCATATTCACCACATCAACCACATTGCCCTCATCGACCCTCTCCGTTACCTCATCAAAAAACTCAATCAATTTAGTTAAACACGATTTGCCTTGAACAAATCCGTGCTGGTTTTCCTTAATTAATCCACACTTGTCCAAGTGACTGTTAATTTTGTCCTGGATTATTGTTTCTAAAAGTTTCCCCACCACCGAGGTTAATCTGATTGGCCTGTAGTTGCTGGATTTATCCTTACACCCTTTTTTGATCAAGGGTGTAACTTTTGCAATTCTCCCGTCCTCTGGCACCACCCCCATATCTAAGGATGATTGGAAGATTATGGCCAGTACCTCCGCAATTTCCACCCTTACTTCCCTCAGCAACCTAGGATGCATCTCATCCGGACCGGGTGACTTATCTACTTTAAGTACGGCTAGCCTTTCTAGTACCTCTTCTTTATCACTTTTTAGCCCATCCATTATCCCCCCTACCCCCTCTTTTACTGTGACTTTGGCAGCATCTTCTTCCTGGGTAAAGACAGATGCAAAGTACTCATTTAGTACCTCGGCCATCCCCTCTGCCTCCACGAGTAGATCTCCTTTTTGGTCCCTAATCGGCCCCACCCCTCCTCCTACTGCCCATTTACTGTTTATATGCCTATAGAAGACTTTTGGATTCCCTTTTATATTAGTCGCCAGTCTATTCTCATACTCTCTTTGGTGAATCAAAACTAACAGAAAAAATAGCGTTCGAATTTGTATCAGTCTTAATTCTGATAATGATAATTGCACAAACGCTGAATAGACAATCCCCAAAACACTGTGGGGATATAAAACCAGTCAGCAATACCCTGAACATGTTGTGACCCCGACGCGATTCTAAGACGCGACCTCCTGACCTTGAATCAGACACACTGTCATTGCACCATGTGATTTCATATTTTCAGGCTTTCAATATGATTTTTGGCTGTAAGAACATGCACCGTAAAGATTGCATGTTGTACACGGTGGATATTCCACTATTTACCCTATGGTCGGAGAGCAGGCACATGAACAATAGATAAAAACCTGAGAATAGCTTCACTGAAATCAGAATTCTTCTTGACAGACAAGGCCCCAAAAGGCCGCACTGGTTGTAGTGGAGCTGCTTGGCTGTGACATGGAGATTTCTGCAGTGAGCCAGACAAGACTGTTTCCATGGTTCCACAATTAATGTCACACCTTTATTTTGGAAAAGCAAAGTGGCATTCGCATTCCGACTGCGGAACAGGCTCGAGGGGCTGAATGGCCTACTGCTGATTAACACTTAAGGTCACTAACCTTGCCCCAGAGATAACAGGCTTCATATGTAGTCGCCTGCCTGAACGATAGAGTACGCTGGATTAAGGTTCCAGTCTTTGCAGGAGGCGAGGGTTTGAATCCCAACATTACCATAATTTGGGGTGTTGGGTATTTTGGCCTTTTCACCAAAAACTATTTTTTAATTTCAAAATATACTTTATTTCATGGAATTTAAGGATACACACTGTTAATGTAAAAATCACCATTCCAAACCAGTACAATTCAACCAATACATTACAGATCGTACACAAAGCAATCTCATTATTACAATTCAACACAGTATTTCTTATGACTCGTGGTGTACAGTACAAGGTGGGGTGGCCTTACACGTTGGCCTTTCCCCATAGAGCCTTTGGGTAAGCTGCACCTCACCTCACTGCGTCCCGCAGCACGTACTCCTGGACCTTGGCGTGTGCCAGTCGGCAACACTCGGTCATGGACACTCCTTCAGCTGGAAGACCAGCAGGTTTCGGGCAGACCAAAGGGCCTCCTTCACCGAGTTGATGGTCTTCCAGCGGCAGGTTGTATGTCTCAGTGTGCGTCCCGGGAAACAGTCCGTAGAGCACAGCGTCCTGTGTTACCGAACTGTTTGAGATGAACCGGGACAGATACCAGCGCATCTCTCTCCACATCATCTGCGCAAAGGGGCAGCCCATCAGGAGGTGGAAGACGGTCTCCTCCCCGCTACAGCCTCGAGGGCAGCTCGCGGCGGCGCTGAGGGTCCGAGTGTGTTGGATGGACCGCACTGGGAGGGCGTTTCTCACCACCATCCAGGCTATATCCTGTTTGTCAGTTCCGGCGACGAGACATTCTGCCAAATGGCATCGACCATCTGGTCGGGGAAGAAACTGATCGAGTCCACCCTCTCCGTTCCTTGCAGGACTCTCAGGATGTTTCATGTTGACCATTGTCTGATTCCTCAGGAACTTCTCCACCTGGGACATGTGTGGGGGGGGGGAGCAATCCAGCTGGACAGGACATCCTGCGCCTGCTTGGCCAGCATGGCCAGACCCAGCCTTCTCAGTGTGTTGGACAGGTAGAAACCCAGCACGTAGTGACACTTGGTGTTTGCGTACTGGGGCTCTACACACATCCTGAGGCAGTCACACACAAAGTTGGCCATCAGGATCAGAGTGACGTTGGGGATGCTCTTCCCCCCTTTGTCTGGGGTCTTGTACATGGTGTCTCTGCATTCTACCATGGACCTCCAGACAAAGTGGAAGATAGCTCGGGTGACTGTGACGGCGGAGTTGCGGGGAATGGGCCAGACCCTGGCCACGTAGAGCAACACCGCGAGTACCTCACACCTTATCACCAGGTTCCTGACGGTTATGGAGAGGGATCGCTCATACCAAGCTTCTGTGTGGTCTTGGCGATCCGCTCCTCCCAGTTCTTGGTGCCTTTTAACCAAAAACCCATGTTTTCTAATCTATTTGACCTATGCCATTTTGCCCGTGGCTCAGGTGGTAATCCAGAGATTATTACCTTTGAGGTCTTGCTTTCTAATTTAGATCCGAGCTCCTCAAACTCCCTCAGCAGGACCTCATTCCTCGTTTTACCTATGTCGTTGGTTGCTACGTGGACCACGACAACTGGATCCTCTCCCTTCTGCTCCAAGTTCTTCTCCACCTTGAGGAGATACAAACATATGAATTAAGAGCAGTAGGTGACCATTCGGCCCCTCGAGCCTGCTCTGCCATTTGATAAGATCATGGCTGATCTGATTGTGACCTCAACCCTACTTTCCCGTCTACCTACTATAACCTTTGACTCCCTTGTTAATCAGGAATCTATCTAACTCAGCCTTAAAAATATTCAATGACCCTGCCTACCCCGCTCTCTGGGGAAGGGAGTTCCACAGACTCACGACCCTCAGAGAGAAAAAAATTCTCCTCATCTCCTTCTTAAATGGGAGACCCCTTATTTTTAAACTGTGGCCCCTAGTTCTAGTCTCTCCCACAAGGGGAAACATCCTCTCAGCATCTACCCCTTCTAGTCCCCTCAGGATCTTATATGTTTCAATAAGATCACCTCTCATTCTTCCAAACTCCAGTGTATACAGGCCCAACTTGTCCAACCTTTCCTCATAAGATAACCCCCTCATCCTAGGAATCAGTCGAGTGAACCTTCTCTGAACTGCCTCCAAAGCAATTATGTCCTTTCTTAAATAAGGAAACCAAAACTGCACACAGTATTCTCGATGTGGTCTCACCAATGCCCTGTACAACTGAAGCAAAACATCTCTACTTTTATATTCCATTCCCCTTGCAATAAATTCCATTTGCCTTCCTAATCACTTGCTGTTCCTGAATACTAACTTTTTGTGATTCATGTACTAGGACATCCAGATACCTCTGTACCTCAGAGTTCTGCAATCTCTCTCCATTTAAATAATATACTGCTTTTCTGTTCCTCCTGCCAAAGTGGACAAGTTCACATTTTCCCATATTATACTCCATCTGCCAAATTTTTGCCCACTCACTTAACCTATCTCTATCCCTTTGCAGACTCCTTGGGCCCGATTTTAGCACCCGCTACCGGGTGCGTTCTCGGCGGGGAGGCCCCGAAAATCCCAAAATCCCGGAGCGGGACCGGATCGTGCCTCGATCCCGCCCACTTCCGGGTTCCGCCCTGACGTGCGGGGGTGCGCGCGCAGCCCCCGCTGGTGGGAATCCCGCAGGCAATTAAAGCCAGCGGGATGCCACTTGAGTGTATTTACTTTGGTTGTTCAGGGCATTAACTGACCTGATTAAGGGACTGTGTGTGATTTTGGATCAACATGGGACTGTTTCATACACTGGGGGAAACACTCCCAGTTGAAATGGACGTGTTGCAGCTGTCAGCCTGTGGCAGCTGCAAAGATCCATTTGACAGGGGCGGGGGAGACCCTCACCCATTGCAGGAGGCCACTCTGTCACTTGGGACAAAGTTTGGCCTCCACCACCCTCCTCCTGACGGTCGAAGTCACCAACCTGCACACTTAGCCCGGGGTCCGGAGACATGTACCTACCTTGCGGACCCCCTCAGATGTACATCTTGCGGATGGGGGCCGCCGTAGCTGCAGTCATGACCTCCTGGGAGGGCGAACAGCATCACCAGCCTCACCATCCACGCCGTCCACCTCTAACACGTGGAGCTCCACAACAGAGTGCTGTGACACATCCACCTGTACAGCAGGAGGGAGGGCTACCGCAGAGAGAGATGTGTCGCAGAGGGCACTACCCTCGCCACAGGGTCCACAGACCGAGGCTCAGCCTCCTGGACCTCTCTGAGCAGCAGTGCACACGGAGGCTCAGAGTCACTCGACATGTAGCCGTGGACATCTGCAGCCTCTTTCATGCCGAGCTGCACCTGGCTGGCCCGTGCACCATCTTCCTATCTGTCGCTGTCACAGTCACCACTGCCCTCCCAAACTTCTGCTCCACAGCCTTCCAGGGTGCAACCGGGGACATCCCCGATGTCTCTCAGTCGTCTGCGCAGAAGAGCCCTGCAAATACACCTACACCCACTCTGCAGTGACACAATGGGTGGCATCAGTGGTGGGTCCTCATAGGGATACCCAGGAGCGGGCATTATTGCACAAACCGGACAGGATTCGCGAAGACATGGCAGTAGTGGTGCCAATATAATGTGTGATGTGAGTTGTTCTTTAATTCAATAGAAGTAAGAACCATGACAAACCCTCAAACACTCTTGTGCATCCCCTTCATGCTGACGAGACGTTTGCCTTACGCTGCCTACTGCACATATGTGATGCATGCCCTGTGGCTGCAGCACAGGTAGTGGCAGGTTGAGTGAGGCTGGCCGTGAGAGAGATGCACGAGAGGGTGAGTATGGGATAGAGCCATGAGATTGTATGAGGATTGGGTTGCGTGTTAGTGGTGGGGTGAGTACTGGCGAGGTGAGTAGGTGCAGGTAAGATGAGGATGAGGTTTGAGTGGGTATGAGGGGTCATGTGACAGAGTAGTGTTGGCAGTGCCGAAGGAGATGTGGGGTGGGGGCAGTGATGTGGCAGACGGAGTGTAGGGGAAAGACTACGTGTTCTCACTGTGGCTGACCTACTGAGGTCATTAGAGCGCCTCCTGCACTGTATGCAGGTGGGCGATATGTTGGTGGCGCTGGTGACCCCCTCTGCCACCTCGAGCCAGGCCTTCTTGGTGGCAGAGGTGGGCCGCTTCCTCCCGCCCGCCAGGGGGAAGATCTCTGTCCTCCCCCTCCTCCTCACCCCATCTAATGATACCTGGGGTGAGGCATCATTAAACTGGGAGCAGCCTTCCCCCTGGGCTGCTCCATGCTGTAATTTTTGCTGTTTGTGGCAGCATCTGTCAGTGGAGGACTGCCCCTTTAAATTATCAATCCCTCTGATAGGCCCCAGTGTGATTATCAATCCCTCTGATAGCTCGCTGTGTATTTACCAAACCCTTTGTTTATCATTCCCTCTGATAAGTCCCAATTTGTTTAACAATAACTCTGAACCATGATCCATATCCTCACCCTGACATAAACCAGATTTACCCCCTTTTAAGAATCCAACAGATGCTTCAAATCCCAACTCTTAATGCTAAAACCAGCCCACAACACTCAAATAAACAGCACCCAGGGAGCAAACAACTCAAATATGGGAAGTCACAGTTTGATGGGAACCAAGATCAACCATATTACAATAACCCCAGCCGGGGATCAGAAAAATGACCAAAAAAAGATAATGGCAGGGAAAACAGACAAGGAGCAATATAGAGCATGAGCCAATCAGAAGTGGCAGGACACGGTGAAACAAAAAACTTGAGGAATGAGAACACAAGCACAAGATGGGACAAACCCCCTCCTCCCCACACCCCCGAACAAACCCCCTCCTCCCCAAACCCCCTAACAAACCCCCTCCTCCCCAAACCCCCTAACAAACCCCCCCCTCCCCAAACCCCCGAACAAACCCCCTCCTCCCCAAACCCCCTAACAAACCCCCTCCTCCCCAAACCCCATAACAAACCCCCTCCTCCCCAAACCCCCTAACAAACCCCCTCCTCCCCAAACCCCCAAACAAACCCCCTCCTCCCCAAACCCCCAAACAAACCCCCCTCCTCCCCAAACCCCCTAACAAACCCCCTCCTCCCCAAACCCCCAAACAAACCCCCTCCTCCCCAAACCCCCGAACAAACCCCCCTCCTCCCCAAACCCCCAAACAAACCCCCTCCTCCCCAAACCCCCGAACAAACCCCCTCCTCCCCAAACCCCCAAACAAACCCCCTCCTCCCCAAACCCCCGAACAAACCCCCCTCCTCCCCAAACCCCCGAACAAACCCCCCTCCTCCCCAAACCCCCTAACAAACCCCCTCCTCCCCAAACCCCCGAACAAACCCCCCTCCTCCCCAAACCCCCTAACAAACCCCCTCCTCCCCAAACCCCCGAACAAACCCCCCTCCTCCCCAAAACCCCTAACAAACCCCCTCCTCCCCAAACCCATTGATGAAGCAGCTGAAGATGGTTGGGCTGAGGACACTGCCCTGAGGAACTCCTGCAGCAATGCCCTGGGGCTGAGATGATTGGCCTCCAACAACCACTACCATCTTCCTTTGTGCTAGGTATGACTCCAGCCACTGGAGAGTTTTCCCCCTGATTCCCATTGACTTCAATTTTAATAGGGCTCCTTGGTGCCACACTCGGTCAAATGCTGCCTTGATGTCAAGGGCAGTCACTCTCACCTCACTTCTGGAATTCAGCTCTTTTGTCCATGTTTGGACCAAGGCTGTAATGTGGTCTGGAGCCGAGTGGTCCTGGCGGAACTCAAACTGAGCATCGGTGAGCAGGTTATTGGTGAGTAAGTGCCGCTTGATAGCACTGTCAACGACACCTTCCATCACTTTGCTGATGATTGAGAGTAGGCTGATGGCTCGGTAATTGGTCGGATTGGATTTGTCCTGCTTTTTGTGGACAGGACATACCTGGGCAATTTTCCACATTGTCGGGTAGATGCCAGTGTTGTAGCTGTACTGGAACAGCTTGGCGAGAGGCGCAGCTAGTTCTGGAGCACAAGTCTTCAGCACTACAGCCGAGATGTTGTCGGGGCCCATAGCCTTTGCTGTTTCCAGTGCACTCAGCCGTTTCTTGATATCACGTGGAGTGAATCGAATTGGCTGAAGACTGGCTTCTGTGATGGTGGGGATATCGGGAGGAGGCTGAGATGGATCATCTGCTCGGCACTTCTGGCTGAAGATGGTTGCAAACGCTTCAGCCTTGTCTTTTGCACTCATGTGCTGGACTCCGCCATCATTGAGGATGGGGATGTTTGCAAAGCCTCCTCCTCCTGTTAGTTGTTTAATTGTCCATCACCATTCACGACTGGATGTGGCAGGACTGCAGAGCTTTGATCTGATCCATTGGTTGTGGAATCGCTTAGCTCTGTCTATAGCATGTTGCTTCCGCTGTTTAGCATGCATGTAGTCCTGAGTTGTAGCTTCACCAGGTTGCCACCTCATTTTTAGGTACGCCTGGTGCTGCTCCTGGCATGCTCTTCTGCACTCCTCATTGAACCAGGGTTGATCCCCTGGCTTGTTGGTAATGGTAGAGTGAGGAATATGCCGGGCTATGAGGTTACAGATTGCGCTGGAACACAATTCTGCTGCTGCTGATGGCCCACAATGCCTCATGGATGCCCAGTTTTGAGCTGCTAGATCTGTTCTGAATCTATCCCATTTAGCACGGTGATAGTGCCACACAACACGTTGGATGGTGTCCTCAGTGTGAAGACAGGACTTCATCTCCACGAGGACTGTGCGGTGGTCGCTCCTACCAATACTGTCATGGACAGATGCATTTGCGACAGGTAGGTTGGTGAGGACGAGGTCAAGTAAGTTTTTCCCTCGTGTTGGTTCGCTCACCACCTGCCGCAGGCCCAATCTAGCAGCTATGTCCTTCAGGACTCGGCCAGCTCGGTCAGTAGTGGTGCTACCGAGCCACTCTTGGTGATGGACATTGAAGTCCCCCATCCAGAGTACATTCTGTGCCCTTGCTACCATCAGTGCTTCCTCCAAGTGGAGTTCAACATGGAGGAGGACTGATTCATCAGCTGAGGGAGGGCAGTAGGTGGTAATCAGCAGGAGGTTTCCTTGCCCATGTTTGACCTGATGCCATGAGATTTCATGGGGTGCAGAGTCAATGTTGAGGACTTCCAGGGCCACTCCCTCCTGACTGTATATCACTGTACCACCACCTCTGGTGGGTCTGTCCTGCCGGTGGGACAGGACATACCCAGGGATGATGATGGAAGAGTCTGGGACATTGGCTGAAAGGTATGATTCTGTGAGTATGGCTATGTCAGGCTGTTGCTTGACTAGTCTGTGGGACAACTCTCCCAATTTTGTCACAAGACCCAGATATTAGTGAGGAGGACTTTGCAGGGTCGACTGGGTTTGGTTTGCCGTTGTCGTGTCCGGTGCCTAGTGGTCTGATGCCGGGTGGTCCTTCCGGTTTTATTCTTATTGTGACTTTTTTTAGCGAGATTGTACAACTGAGTGTCTTGCTAGGCCATTTCAGAGAGCGATTAAGAATCAACCACATTGCTGTGAGTCTGGAGTCACATATAGGCCAGACCGGGTAAGGACGGCAGGTTTCCTTCCCTGAAGGACATTAGTGAACCAGATGGGTAAGGGGGTGGGGGAGAGGGGGAATGGGGCCACTGGGTAAAGTGGGGGAGAGGGGGAATGGGGACACTGGGTAAGGTGGGGAAGAGGGGGACTGGGGACACTGGGTAAGGGGGTGGGGGAGAGGGGGAATGGGGACAGTGGGTAAGGTGGGGAGCGGGGAATGGGGCCACTGGGTAAAGTGGGGGAGAGGGGGAATGGGGACAGTGGGTAAGGGGGTGGGGGACTGGGCACAGTGGGTAAGGTGGGGGAGGGGGAATGGGGACAGTGGGTAAGGTGGGGGAGTGGGGAATGGGGACAGTGGGTAAGGTGGGGGAGGGGGGGAATGGGGACACTGGGTAAGGTGGGGGAGGGGGAATGGGGACAGTGGGTAAGGTGGGGGAGGGGGGAATGTGGACAGTGGGTAAGGTGGGGGAGGGGGGAATGGGGACACTGGGTAAAGTGGGGGAGAGGGGGAATGGGGACAGTGGGTAAGGTGGGGGAGGGGGGAATGGGGACACTGGGTAAGGTGGGGGAGGGGGGAATGGGGACAGTGGGTAAGGTGGGGGAGGGGGAATGGGGACACTGGGTAAGATATGGGAGGGGGGAATGGGGACACTGGGTAAGGTGGGGGAGGGGGGAATGGGGACAGTGGGTAAGGGGGTGGGGGAGAGGGGGAATGGGGACAGTGGGTAAGGTGGGGGAGGGGGAATGGGGACAGTGGGTAAGGTGGCGGAGGGGGGAATTGGGACAGTGGGTAAGGTGGGGGAGGGGGGAATTGGGACATTGGGTAAGGTGGGGGAGAGGGAATGTGGACACTGGGTAAGGTGGGGGAGGGGGGAATGTGGACAGTGGGTAAGGTGGGGAGAGGGAATGTGGACACTGGGTAAGGTGGGGGAGGGGGAATGGGGACACTGGGAAAGGTGGGGGAGAGGGGGAATGGGGACAGTGGGTAAGGTGGGGAGCGGGGAATGGGGCCACTGGGTAAAGTGGGGGAGAGGGGGAATGGGGACAGTGGGTAAGGGGGTGGGGGACTGGGCACAGTGGGTAAGGTGGGGGAGGGGGAATGGGGACAGTGGGTAAGGTGGGGGAGGGGGGAATGGGGACAGTGGGTAAGGTGGGGGAGGGGGGGAATGGGGACACTGGGTAAGGTGGGGGAGGGGGAATGGGGACAGTGGGTAAGGTGGGGGAGGGGGGAATGTGGACAGTGGGTAAGGTGGGGGAGGGGGGAATGGGGACACTGGGTAAAGTGGGGGAGAGGGGGAATGGGGACAGTGGGTAAGGTGGGGGAGGGGGGAATGGGGACACTGGGTAAGGTGGGGGAGGGGGGAATGGGGACAGTGGGTAAGGTGGGGGAGGGGGAATGGGGACACTGGGTAAGATATGGGAGGGGGGAATGGGGACACTGGGTAAGGTGGGGGAGGGGGGAATGGGGACAGTGGGTAAGGGGGTGGGGGAGAGGGGGAATGGGGACAGTGGGTAAGGTGGGGGAGGGGGAATGGGGACAGTGGGTAAGGTGGCGGAGGGGGGAATTGGGACAGTGGGTAAGGTGGGGGAGGGGGGAATTGGGACATTGGGTAAGGTGGGGGAGAGGGAATGTGGACACTGGGTAAGGTGGGGGAGGGGGGAATGTGGACAGTGGGTAAGGTGGGGAGAGGGAATGTGGACACTGGGTAAGGTGGGGGAGGGGGAATGGGGACACTGGGAAAGGTGAGGGAGAGGGGGAATGGGGACAGTGGGTTAGGTCGGGGAGAGGGGGAATGGGGACAGTGGGTAAGGTGGGGGAGAGGGGGAATGTGGACAGTGGGTAAGGTGGGGGACAGGGGGAATTTTTTATTATTCGTTCATGGGATGTGGGCATCACTGGCGAGGCCGGCATTTATTGCCCATCCCTAATTGCCCTTGAGAGGTGGTGGTGAGCCGCCGTCTTGAACCGCTGCAGTCCGTGTGGTAACGGTTCTCCCACAGTGCTACGAGGAAGGGAGTTCCAGGATTTTGACCCAGCGACGATGAAGGAACGGCGATATATTTCCAAGTCGGGATGGTGTGTGACTTGGAGGGGAACGTGCAGGTGGTGTTGTTCCCCTGTGCCTGCTGCCCTTGTCCTTCTAGGTGGTAGAGGTCGCGGGTTTGGGAGGTGCTGTCGAAGAAGCCTTGGCGAGTTGCTGCAGTGCATCCTGTGGATGGTACACACTGCAGCCACAGTGTGCCGGTGGTGAAGGGAGTGAATGTTTAGGGTGGTGGATGGGGTGCCAATCAAGCGGGCTACTTTGTCCTGGATGGTGTCGAGCTTCTTGAGTGTTGTTGGAGCTGCACTCGTCCAGGCAAGTGGAGAGTATTCCATCACATTCCTGACTTGTACCTTGTCGATGGTGGAAAGGCTTTGGGGAGTCAGGAGGTGAGTCACTCGCCGCAGAATACCCAGCCTCTGACCTGCTCTTGTAGCCACAGTATTTATATGGC
This sequence comes from Heptranchias perlo, assembly GCF_035084215.1. Classification (NCBI taxonomy): domain Eukaryota; kingdom Metazoa; phylum Chordata; class Chondrichthyes; order Hexanchiformes; family Hexanchidae; genus Heptranchias; species Heptranchias perlo. Next base: position 56,873,198 of record NC_090342.1, read on the forward strand.
TGGTCCAGTTAAGTTTCTGGTCAATGGTGACCCCCAGGATGTTGATGGTGGGGGATTCGGCAATGGTAGTGCCGTTGAATGTCAAAGGGAGGTGGTTAGACTCTCTTGTTGGAGATGGTCATTGCCTGGCACTTGTCTGGCGCGAATGTTACTTGCCACTTATGAGCCCAAGCCTGGATGTTGTCCAGGTCTTGCTGCATGTGGGCACAGACTGCTTCATTATCCGAGGGATTGCGAATGGAACTGAACATTGTGCAATCATCAGCGAACATCCCCATTTCTGACCTTATGTGGAGGGAAGGTCATTGATGAAGCAGCTGAAGATGGTTGGGCCTCGGACACTGCCCTGAGGAACTCCTGCAGCAATGCCCTGGGGCTGAGATGATTGGCCTCCAACAACCACTACCATCTTCCTTTGTGCTAGGTATGACTCCAGCCACTGGAGAGTTTTCCCCCTGATTCCCATTGACTTCAATTTTACTAGGGCTCCTTGGTGCCACACTCGGTCAAATGCTGCCTTGATGTCAAGGGCAGTCACTCTCACCTCACTTCTGGAATTCAGCTCTTTTGTCCATGTTTGGACCAAGGCTGTAATGAGGTCTGGAGCCGAGTGGTCCTGGCGGAACCCAAACTGAGCATCGGTGAGCAGGTTATTGGTGAGTAAGTGCTGCTTGATAGCACTGTCAACGACACCTTCCATCACTTTGCTGATGATTGAGAGTAGGCTGATGGCTCGGTAATTGGTCGGATTGGATTTGTCCTGCTTTTTGTGGACAGGACATACCTGGGCAATTTTCCACATTGTCAGGTAGATGCCAGTGTTGTAGCTGTACTTGAACAGCTTGGCGAGAGGCGCAGCTAGTTCTGGAACACAAGTCTTCAGCACTACAGCCGAGATGTTGTCGGGGCCCACAGCCTTTGCTGTTTCCAGTGCACTCAGCCGTTTCTTGATATCACGTGGAGTGAATCGAATTGGCTGAAGACTGGCTTCTGTGATGGTGGGGATATCGGGAGGAGGCTGAGATGGATCATCTACTCGGCACTTCTGGCTGAAGATGGTTGCAAACGCTTCAGCCTTGTCTTTTGCACTCGTGCTGGACTCCGCCATCATTGAGGATGGGGATGTTTGCAAAGCCTCCTCCTCCTGTTAGTTGTTTAATTGTCCATCACCATTCACGACTGGATGTGGCAGGACTGCAGAGCTTTGATCTGATCCATTGGTTGTGGAATCGCTTAGCTCTGTCTATAGCATGTTGCTTCCGCTGTTTAGCATGCATGTAGTCCTGAGTTGTAGCTTCACCAGGTTGCCACCTCATATTTAGGTACGCCTGGTGCTGCTCCTGGCATGCTCTTCTACACTCCTCATTGAACCAGGGTTGATCCCTGTTGGTAATGGTAGAGTGAGGAATATGCCGGGCCATGAGGTTACAGATTGTGCTGGAATACAATTCTGCTGCTGCTGATGGCCCACAATGCCTCATGGATGCCCAGTTTTGAGCTGCTAGATCTGTTCTGAATCTATCCCATTTAGCACGGTGATAGTGCCACACAACACGTTGGATGGTGTCCTCAGTGTGAAGACAGGACTTCATCTCCACGAGGACTGTGCGGTGGTCGCTCCTACCAATACTGTCATGGACAGATGCATTTGCGACAGGTAGGTTGGTGAGGACGAGGTCAAGTAAGTTTTTCCCTCGTGTTGGTTCGCTCACCACCTGCCGCAGGCCCAATCTAGCAGCTATGTCCTTCAGGACTCGGCCAGCTCGGTCAGTAGTGGTGCTACCGAGCCACTCTTGGTGATGGACATTGAAGTCCCCCACCCAGAGTACATTCTGTGCCCTTGCTACCCTCAGTGCTTCCTCCAAGTGGAGTTCAACATGGAGGAGGACTGATTCATCAGCTGATGGAGGGAGGTAGGTGGTAATCATCAGGAGGTTTCGTTGCTCATGTTTGACCTGATGTCATGAGATTTCATGGGGTCCGGAGTCAGTGTTGAGGACTCCCAGGGCCACTCCCTCCTGACTGTATATCACTGTACCACCACCTCTGGTGGGTCTGTCCTGCCGGTGGGACAGGACATACCCAGGGATGGTGATGGAAGAGTCTGGGACGTTGGCTGAAAGATATGATTCTGTGAGTATGGCTATGTCAGGCTGTTGCTTGACTCGTCTGTGGGACAACTCTCCCAATTTTGTCACAAGACCCAGATATTAGTGAGGAGGACTTTGCAGGGTCGACTGGGCTTGGTTTGCCGTTGTCGTGTCCGGTGCCTAGTGGTCTGATGCCGGGTGGTCCTTCTGGTTTTATTCTTATTGTGACTTTTTTTAGCGAGATTGTACAACTGAGTGTCTTGCTAGGCCATTTCAGAGAGCGATTAAGGTGGGGGAGGGGGGAATGGGGACAGTGGGTAAGGTGGGGGAGGGGGAATGGGGACAGTGGGTAAGGTGGGGGAGGGGGGAATTGGGACGGTGGGTAAGGTGGGGGAGGGGGGAATTGGGACATTGGGTAAGGTGGGGGAGGGGGAATTGGGACAGTGGGTAAGGTGGGGGAGGGGGAATGGGGTCAGTGGGTAAGGTGGGGGACAGGGGGAATGGGGACACTGGGTAAGGTGAGGGAGAGGGGGAATGGGGACAGTGGGTCAGGTGAGGGAGGGGGGAATGGGGACAGTGGGTTAGGTCGGGGAGAGGGGGAATGGGGACAGTGGGTAAGGTGGGGGAGAGGGGGAATGGGGACAGTGGGTAAGGTGGGGGAGGGGGGGAATGGGGACAGTGGGTTAGGTCGGGGAGAGGGGGAATGGGGACAGTGGGTAATGTGGGGGAGAGGGGGGAATGGGGACACTGGGTAAGGTGGGGGAGGGGGAATGGGGACAGTGGGTAAGGGGGGAGAGGGGGAATGGGGACAGTGGGTAAGGTGGGGGAGAGGGAATGGGGGACAGTGGATAAGGTGGAGGAGGGGGGAATGGGGACAGTGGGTAAGGTGGGGGTGGGGTGAATGGGGACATTGGGTAAGGTGGGGGAGGGGGAATGGGGACAGTGGGTAAGGTGGGGGAGGGGGGAATGGGGACAGTGGGTAAGGTGGGGGAGGGGGAATGGGGACAGTGGGTAAGGTGGGGGAGGGGGAATGGGGACAGTGGGTAAGGGGGGAGAGGGGTTATGGGGTCAGTGGGTAAGGTGGGGGAGAGGGAATGGGGACAGTGGGTAAGGGGGAGGGGGAATGGGGACAGTGGGTAAGGTGGGGGAGGGAGGAATGGGGACAGTGGGTAAGGTGGGGGAGGGGGTAATGGGGACAGTGGGTAAGGTGGGGGAGGGGGAATGGCGACACTGGGTAAGGTGGGGGAGGGGGTAATGGGGACAGTAGGTAAGGTGGGGGAGGGGGGAATGGGGACAGTGGGTAAGGTGGGGGAGGGGGAATGGCGACACTGGGTAAGGTGGGGGAGGGGGTAATGGGGACAGTGGGTAAGGTGGGGGAGGGGGGAATGGGGACAGTGGGTAAGGTGGTGGAGGGGGAATGGAGACAGTGGGTAACGTGGGGGAGGGGGGAATGGGGACACTGGGTAAAGTGGGGGAGGGGGGAATGGGGACAGTGGGTAAAGGGGGAGAGGGGAATGGGGACAGTGGGTAAGGGGGAGAGGGGGGATGGGGACAGTGGGTAAGGCGGTGGGGGAGGGGGGAATGGGGTCAGTGGGTAAGGTGGGGGAGGGGGGAATGGGGACAGTGGGTAAGGCGGTGGGGGAGAGGGGAATGGGGACAGTGGATAAGGTGGGGGAGGGAGGAATGGGGACAGTGGGTAAGGTGGGGGAGGGGGGGAATGGGGACACTGGGTAAGGTGGGGGAGGGGGAATGGCGACACTGGGTAAGGTGGGGGAGGGGGAATGGCGACACTGGGTAAGGTGGGGGAGGGGGTATTGGGGACAGCGGGTAAGGTGGGGGAGGGGGGAATGGGGACAATGGGTAAGGTGGGGGAGGGGGGAATGGAGACAGTGGGTAAGGTGGGGGAGGGGGGGAATGGAGACAGTGGGTAAGGGGGAGAGGGGGAATGGGGACAGTGGGTAAGGCGGTGGGGGAGAGGGGGAATGGGGACAGTGAGTAAGGTGGGGGAGAGTGGGAATGGGGACAGTGGGTAAGACGGTGGGGGTGAGGGGGAATGGGGACAGTGGGTAAGACGGTGGGGAGAGGGTGAATGGGGACAGTGGGTAAGACGGTGGGGAGAGGGTGAATGGGGACAGTGGGTAAGACGGTGGGGAGAGGGTGAATGGGGACAGTGGGTAAGACGGTGGGGAGAGGGGGAATGGGGACAGTGGGTAAGGCGGTGGGGGAGAGGGGGAATGCGGATGCTTGCTCAGGCGGTTGAGAGAGTAAAAAGTGTAGTCAAAGGAAGGGTGGGATCGATTAGGGACAAAAAAGGAGATCTTCTTTTGGAGACAGAGGACATGGCTGAGTTACTAAATGAATACTTTTCATCCCTCTTCACTAGAGAAGGGGATGCTGCCAATGTAACAGTTATATTGGATATAATAAAAATAAATACAGAGGAGGTACTTAAAAGGTTGGCAGTGCTCAAAGTAGAAAAGTCACCCGGTCCAGATGGGATGCATCCTCGGTTACTGAGGGAAGTAAGGGTGGAAATTGCGGAGGCTCTGGCCACAATCTTCCAATCCTCCTTAGATATGGGGATAGTGCTGGAGGACTGGATGATGGCAAATACTTTACCCCTGTTCAAAAAAGGGAAGAGTGATAAACCCGGCAATTATACACCAGTCAGCCTAACGTCGGTGGTGGGGAAACTTTTAGAGACAATAATCTGGGACAAAATTAATTGGCACTTGGAAAAGTCTGGGCTAAAAAATGAAAGTCAGCACGGATTTGTTAAAGGAAAATCGTGTTTGACTAACTTGATTGAGTTCGTTGATGAAGTAATGGAGAGGGTTGATGAGGGTAATGCTGTGATGTTGTGTATATGGACTTTCAAAAGGCAGTTGATAAAGTACCACATAATAGACTTGTTAGCAAAATTAAAGCCCATGGGATTAAAGGGACAGTGTCAGCATGGATACAAAATTGACTAAGGGGCAGTGAGTAGTGGTGAACATTTCTTTTTCAGACCGGAGGGAAGTATACAGTGGTGATCCCCAGGGGTCGGTATTAGGACCACTGTTCTTGTTGATATATATTAATGACCAGGACCTGAGCATAGAGGGTATAATTTCAAAGTTTGCAGATGACACGAAACTCAGGAATGAGGAATGTAGTAAACAATGTGGAGGACATGGACTGACTTTTTTAAATTTTGTTTATGGGATGTGGGCGTTGCTGGCGAGGCCGGCATTTATTGCCCATCCCTAATTGCCCTTGAGAAGGTGGTGGTGAGCCACCTTCTTGAACCGCTGCAGTCCGTGTGGTGAAGGTTCTCCCACAGTGCTGTTAGGAAGGGAGTTCCAGGATTTTGACCCAGCGACGATGAAGGAACGGCGATATATTTCCAAGTCGGGATGGTGTGTGACTTGGAGGGGAACGTGCAGGTGGTGTTGTTCCCATGTACCTGCTGCTCTTGTCCTTCTAGGTGGTAGAGGTCGCGGGTTTGGGAGGTGCTGTCAAAGAAGCCTTGGCGAGTTGCTGCAGTGCATCCTGTGGATGGCACACACTGCAGCCACTGTGCGCCGGTGGTGGAGGGAGTGAATGTTTAGGGTGGTGGATGGGGTGCCAATCAAGCGGGCTGCTTTGTCCTGGATGGTGTCGAGCTTCTTGAGTGTTGTTGGAGCTGCACTCATCCAGGCAAGTGGGGAGTATTCCATCATACTCCTGACTTGGACCTTGTAGATGGTGGAAAGGCTTTGGGGAGTCAGGAGGTGAGTCACTCGCCGCAGAATACCCAGCCTCTGACCTGCTCTTGTAGCCACAGTATTTATATGGCTGGTCCAGTTAAGTTTCTGGTCAATGGTGACCCCCCAGGATGTTGATGGTGGGGGATTCGGTGATGGTAATGCCGTTGAATGTCAAGGGGAGGTGGTTAGACACTCTCTTGTTGGAGATGGTCATTGCCTGGCACTTGTCTGGTGAGAATGTTACTTGCTACTTATCAGCCCAAGCCTGGATGTTGTCCAGGTCTTACTGCATGTGGGCATGGACTGCTTCATCATCTGAGGGGTTGTGAATGGAACTGAACACCGTGCAATCATCAGCGAACATCCCCATTTCTGACCTTATGATGGAGGGAAGGTCATTGATGAAGCAGCTGAAGATGGTTGGGCACTGGTGAAATGGGCAGACACGTGGCAGATGAAATTAATGTAAGAAATCTTACAACACCAGGTTATAGTCCAACAGTTTTATTTGAAAATCACAAGCTTTCCAAGGCTTTCTCCTTCGTCAGGTGAGTGTGGGATTCCTTGAAAGTTACCGCATATATAGTCAGAGAACAATGCCTGATGATTACAGATAATCTTTCCAACTGCCTGTTATCAAGGCAATCAAAGGAATTGAATAGTGTTCAGACAGAGAGACATTACATACAAGACTACTGAATATACAAACGGCCAGAACCAAAGACACAGAGAGAGAGAGAGAGAGAGAGAAACATCCGAAAGGAAGAGAAAGAGAGAGAATGACCAGTTGTATTAAAAACAGATAACTTTTTTTTCCCCTGGTGGGGTTACGTGTAGCGTGACATGAACCCAAGACCCCGGTTGAGGCCGTCCTCATGGGTGCGTCCACATCATCAGATGAAATTAAGGAAGAGAAGTGTGAAGTGAATGAGGCAATATAAACTAAATGGTACAATTTTAAAGGGGGTACTGGAACAGAGAGAACTGGGGGTTTTATATATACACAAATCTTTAAAGGTAGCAACAACAACTTGCATTTATATCGCATCTTTAATGTAGTAAAACGTCCCAAGGCGCTTCACAGGAGCGATTTTTCAAATGAACAAAATTTGACACCGAGCCACATAAGGAGATATTAGGACAGGTGACCAAAAGCTTGGTCAAAGAGGTAGGTTTTAAGGAGGGTGTTAAAGGAGAGAGAGATAGAGAGACAGAAAGGTTTAGGGAGGGAATTCCACAACTTAGGGCCTAGGCAGCTGAATGTACAGTCATCAATGGTGGAGCAATTAAAATCGGGGATGCGCAAGAGGCAAGAAATGGAGGAGCACGGAGACCTCGGAGGGTTGTAGGGCATGTGGAGGTACAGAGATAGGGAGGGGCGAGGCCACGGAGAGATTGGAAAACACTGATGAGAATTTTTAAATTGAGGCGTTCCCGGATGGGGAGCCGATGAAGATCAAAGAGCACAGGGGTGATGGGTGAATGGGACTTGGTGCGAGTTAGGATACAGGCAGCAGAGTTTTGGATGAGCTCAAGTTTATGGAGGGTGGGAGATGGGAGGCCGGCCATGAGAGCATTGGAATAGTCAAGGATAGGAGGTAACTAAAGGCATGGATGAGGGTTTCAGCAGCTGGTGAGCTGAGGCGGGGCGGAGACGTGTGATATTACGGAGATGGTTGGACAAGTTGAGAAGGCTGTTAAAAAATTCATATGGGATGCTAAACTTTTATAAAACACTGGATAGGCCCCAGCTGGAGTATTGTGGTCAATTCTGGGCATCACAATTTAGGAAAGATGTCAAGGCCTTAAAGAGGGTGCAGAGGAGATTTACTAGAATGGTACCAGGGATGAGGGACTTCAGATCTGTGGAGAGACTGGAGAAGCTGGGATTGTTCTCCTTAGAACAGAGAAATCATGAACGGTTTTGACAGGGTAAATAAGGAGAAACTGTTTCCAATCGGGTCAGTAACCAGAGGACACAGATTTAAGGTGATCGGCAAAAGAGCCAGAGGCGATATGAGGAATCATTTTTTACACAGTTGTGATGATCTGGAATGCGCTGCCTGAAAGGGCGGTGGAAGCAGATTCAATAATAACTTTCAAAAGGGAATTGAATAAATACTTGAAGGAAAAAAAAATACAGGGCTATGGGGAAATAGCAGGGGAGTGGATAGTTCTTTCAAAGAGCCAGCACAGGCATGATGGGTCAGATGGCCTCCTTATGACAGGTACAGCACGGGTTAGATACAGAGTAAAGCTCCCTCTACACTGTCCCATCAAACACCCCCAGGGCAGGTACAGCACAGGTTAGATACAGAGTAAAGCTCCCTCTACACTGTCCCATCAAACACTCCCAGGGCAGGTAAAGCACGGGTTAGATACAGAGTAAAGCTCCCTCTACACTGTCCCATCAAACACTCCCAGGGCAGGTACAGCATGGGTTAGATACAGAGTAAAGCTCCCTCTACACTGTCCCATCAAACACTCCCAGGGCAGGTATAGCACGGGTTAATTACTGATGTTGGGTTTTCTCTCTGGTCGTTGTGAAGTTGTAAATTTGTATTAGACCATTGGGTTTTTGGTTTTGAACCCATTGACGACATGTCTTCATGTGGAGAGCAGAAACGGTTTCATTGAGCGTCAGAGGGAATGATATGTGGTTCCTTCATTTGATGTTTGACACGGGCTGTCACTCTGCCCTCCTATGTCCCCTCTACATATCTCTGTCATGTCTAACGAGTCTTCGTGCTGGAAGAGGACGTTTCTCAGTTGGAGTTTGTGCAGATTCCTTTGATATATTGGTGTTGCGGTCTGTGTCTGACTATCTGCATTGATGTTGACCTGCTATCTGCCTCGGCTCGTCCGTGCTGCCCTGGTGTGTCTCCATGAGGCACTGTGCTGGGTGACCGCGAGTTTCCAGGTCATTCTTTATACTTTCGTTGATGTCTTTCTGGAGCAATGTCCCAGCAGAACCATCTATTTCCAGAATGGTCGAGAGGTTTATATCATGTTTCGAAGTTTCACTGTCTTCCGAGCTCTGGTCACCGCTACAGTGAAGTAGTGAGGTGTGTCTGAGTTCCTGTGTGTTGATGTGTGAGAATAGTGAGGTGTGTCTGAGTTCCTGTGTATCTATGTGTTGGTTCCCAATCCCACTGGAGTCCCAAACAGAGTCTCTTTCCTTGAGCTCTGGAGCAGGGAATGGGTAAGGATTGGGGCGCTCCAGCTGTTTACTGGGAAACTCTGTTTCCCAAGATTCGTCGGATTCGGTACTGAAGCCGTACAGTCTCGATCTCCCGGTGTCCGCTCTCCACATCTCCTTGATCACAGCACTGCTGGGCTGCCTGCTTTCCTCTCCAGCCTCGGGAACTTGGTTGGGATGAGGAGACTGTGTGTCTCTATCTCTTGTCCCCATTTCTTTACACACCGTTCCCAAACCTTGTGCCTCGGTTCTCACACAGTCACCCTTCACACTGCAATCTCCAGGCAGCTGCAACCCGGGGCTCCTGTTGCTTGGAGACCCCATATTCTGTTTCGGAGACTCGGAGTCCCGGGACGCTCCATATAAACATAACTTGGTAATTGTTTTCCTCAGTTTCTGGACTGCTTTCCCAGCCGGGAGCTGTTTGTTGGAAGCTCTCCCAATGAGTTTATCAGGACTGAAAGAAAACTGGTGAGCAGGTCCAATCTTCTGTACCGGTGTCTTCGAAACGCGTGAGTACAAGGAGGCCAGCGCATTCGCCATCGTTGTGAGCACCTCGATTTGCCGGAACCGACCTGCAAAAATAAATCACAAGTGTAAGACTAGATGGACAGCTTTCCTCTAGCTCAGTGACAACTCGGATTTATATAGTACCTTTAGGAACACAGGACATAGGAAGATAGGAACCGGAGGAGGCCATTCAGCCCTTTGAGCCTGTTCCTCCATTCAGTGAGATCATGGCTGATCTGTATCCTGACTCCATCCACCTGGCTTGGCTCCATATCCCTAATACCCTTGGCTAGCAAAAATCTATCGATCTCATTATTAATTGAGTGAGCACCTATTGCTTTTTGTGGGAGAATGTTCCACACTTCTACCACCCTTTGTGTGAAGAAATGTTTCTTAACCTCTCTCCTGAATGGCCTGGCTCCTAGACTCCCCCACCAGCGGAAAAAGTTTCTCTCTATCTACCCTATCAATTCCTTTCAAAATCCTAAAAAATACTCAAATCAAATGTAATCTCTCCTCGTAATCTAACCCTTGGAGCCCTGGTAAGAGTCTGGTGAATCTGTGCTACACTCCGCCCTGGGCCAATGTATCCTTTCTAAGGTACGATGCCCTAAATATCCCATTGAACAAAACACCCCCCCTCCCACTCCAGATACCCAAACTCTCCCCTTACAGCCATCCTTCTTGTACCCGGAATCTCCCAACAAACCCCCTCCCTCCAGTACCCCACCTCTTCCAACAAACCAAGAGGAGTATAGAAAGTGCAGGGGTGAAATTAAAAAGGAAATTAGGAAAGCAAAGAGAGGGCATGAAAAAATACTGGCAAGTAAAATCAAGGAAAACTCAAAGATGTTTTATAAAGAACAAGAGGATAACTAAGGAAAGAGTAGGGCCTATTAGAGACCAAAAAGGTAAACTATGTGTGGAGGTGGAAGATGTGGGTTTGGTTCTTAATGAATACTTTGTGTCTTGTCTTCACAAAAGAGGAGGACGATGCAGAGATTGTAGTTAAGGAGGAGGAGTGTGAAATATTGGATGGGATAAATATAGTGAGAGAGGAAGTATTAAGGGGTTTAGCATCTTTGAAAGTAGATAAACTGCCAGGCCCGGATGAAATGTATCCCAGGCTGTTAAGAGAAGCAAGGGAGGAAATAGTGGAGGCTCTGACCGTCATTTTCCAATCCTCACTGGATATAGGTGTGGTGCCAGAGGATTGGAGGACTGCTAACGTTGTACCGTTGTTTAAAAAGGGAGAAAGTGATAGACCGAGTAACCTACAGGGCTACGGACCAAGAGCTGGAAAGTGGGATTAGACTGGGTGGCTCTTTTTCGGCCAACGCGGACACGATGGGCCGAGTAGTCTCCTTCAGTGCCTTAAATTTTCTATGATTCTAAACCTCAACAGGAGAGGTAGGGTACTAGAGCGTCAACAGGAGAGGTAGGGTACTAGAGCGTCAACAGGAGAGGTAGGGTACTAGAGCGTCAACAGGAGAGGTAGGGTACTAGAGCGTCAACAGGAGAGGTAGGGTACTAGAGCGTCAACAGGAGAGGTAGGGTACTAGAGCGTCAACAGGAGAGGTAGGGTACTAGAGCGTCAACAGGAGAGGTAGGGTGTTAGAGCGTCAACAGGAGAGGTAGGGTACTAGAGTGTCAACAGGAGAGGTAGGGTACTAGAGTGTCAACAGGAGAGGTAGGGTGTTAGAGCGTCAACAGGAGAGGTAGGGTACTAGAGTGTCAACAGGAGAGGTAGGGTACTAGAGTGTCAACAGGAGAGGCAGGGTGTTAGAGCGTCAACAGGAGAGGTAGGTTACTAGAGCGTCAACAGGAGAGGTAGGGTACTAGAGTGTCAACAGGAGAGGTAGGGTACTAGAGTGTCAACAGGAGAGGTAGGGTGTTAGAGCGCCAACAGGAGAGGTAGGGTACTAGAGTGTCAACAGGAGAGGTAGGGTACTAGAGTGTCAACAGGAGAGGCAGGGTGTTAGAGCGTCAACAGGAGAGGTAGGTTACTAGAGCGTCAACAGGAGAGGTAGGGTACTAGAGCGTCAACAGGAGAGTTAGGGTGTTAGAGCGTCAACAGGAGAGGTAGGGTACTAGAGCGTCAACAGGAGAGTTAGGGTGTTAGAGCGTCAACAGGAGAGGTAGGGTACTAGAGCGTCAACAGGAGAGGTAGGGTACTAGAGTATCAACAGGAGAGGTAGGGTGTTAGAGCGTCAACAGGAGAGGTAGGGTACTAGAGTGTCAACAGGAGAGGCAGGGTGTTAGAGCGTCAACAGGAGAGGCAGGGTGTTAGAGCGTCAACAGGTGAGGTAGGGTACTAGAGCGTCAACATGAGAGGTAGGGTACTAGAGCGTCAACAGGAGAGGTAGGGTACTAGAGCGTCAACAGGAGAGGTAGGGTACTAGAGCGTCAACAGGAGAGGTAGGGTACTAGAGCGTCAACAGGAGAGTTAGGGTACTAGAGCATCAACAGGAGAGGTAGGGTACTAGAGCGTCAACAGGAGAGGTAGGGTACTAGAGCGTCAACATGAGAGGTAGGGTACTAGAGCGTCAACATGAGAGGTAGGGTACTAGAGCGTCAACAGGAGAGGTAGGGTGTTATAGCGTCAACAGGAGAGGTAGGGTACTAGAGCGTCAACATGAGAGGTAGGGTACTAGAGCGTCAACAGGAGAGGTAGGGTACTAGAGCGTCAACATGAGAGGTAGGGTACTAGAGCGTCAACATGAGAGGTAGGGTGTTAGAGCGTCAACAGGAGAGGTAGGGTACTAGAGCGCCAACAGGAGAGGTAGGGTGTTAGAGCGTCAGCAGGAGAGGTAGGGTACTAGAGCGTCAACAAGAGAGGTAGGGTGTTAGAGCGTCAGCAGGAGAGGTAGGGTACTAGAGCGTCAACAAGAGAGGTAGGGTGTTAGAGCGTCAGCAGGAGAGGTAGGGTACTAGAGCGTCAACAGGAGAGTTAGGGTGTTAGAGCATCAACATGAGAGGTAGGGTACTAGAGCGTCAACATGAGAGGTAGGGTACTAGAGCGTCAACAGGAGAGGTAGGGTACTAGAGCGTCAACATGAGAGGTAGGGTACTAGAGCGTCAACATGAGAGGTAGGGTACTAGAGCGCCAACAGGAGAGGTAGGGTGTTAGAGCGTCAACAGGAGAGGTAGGGTACTAGAGCGTCAACAAGGGAGTTAGGGTGTTAGAGCGTCAACAGGAGAGGTAGGGTACTAGAGCGCCAACAGGAGAGGTAGGGTGTTAGAGCGTCAACAGGAGAGGTAGGGTACTAGAGCGTCAACAAGAGAGTTAGGGTGTTAGAGCATCAACAGGAGAGGTAGGGTACTAGAGCGCCAACAGGAGAGGTAGGGTGTTAGAGCGTCAACAGGAGAGGTAGGGTACTAGAGCGTCAACAAGAGAGTTAGGGTGTTAGAGCGTCAACAGGAGAGGTAGGGTACTAGAGCGTCAACAGGAGAGGTAGGGTACTAGAGCGTCAACAGGAGAGTTAGGGTGTTAGAGCGTCAACAGGAGAGGTAGGGTACTAGAGCGTCAACAGGAGAGGTAGGGTGTTAGAGCGTCAACAGGAGAGGTAGGGTACTAGAGCGTCAACAGGAGAGGTAAGGTACTAGAGCGTCAACAGGAGAGGTAGGGTACTAGAGCATCAACAGGAGAGGTAGGGTGTTAGAGCGTCAACAGGAGAGGTAGGGTACTAGAGCGTCATCAGGAGAGTTAGGGTACTAGAGCGTCAACAGGAGAGGTAGGGTACTAGAGCGTCAACAGGAGAGGTAGGGTACTAGAGCGTCATCAGGAGAGGTAGGGTGTTAGAGCGTCAACAGGAGAGGTAGGGTACTAGAGCGTCAACAGGAGAGGTAGGGTACTAGAGCGCCAACAGGAGAGGTAGGGTACTAGAGCGCCAACAGGAGAGGTAGGGTGTTAGAGCGTCAACAGGAGAGGTAGGGTACTAGAGCGTCAACAGGAGAGGTAAGGTACTAGAGCGTCAACAGGAGAGGTAGGGTACTAGAGCGCCAACAGGAGAGGTAGGGTGTTAGAGCGTCAACAGGAGAGGTAGGGTACTAGAGCGTCAACAAGAGAGTTAGGGTGTTAGAGCATCAACAGGAGAGGTAGGGTACTAGAGCGCCAACAGGAGAGGTAGGGTGTTAGAGCGTCAACAGGAGAGGTAGGGTACTAGAGCGTCAACAAGAGAGTTAGGGTGTTAGAGCGTCAACAGGAGAGGTAGGGTACTAGAGCGTCAACAGGAGAGGTAGGGTACTAGAGCGTCAACAGGAGAGTTAGGGTGTTAGAGCGTCAACAGGAGAGGTAGGGTACTAGAGCGTCAACAGGAGAGGTAGGGTGTTAGAGCGTCAACAGGAGAGGTAGGGTACTAGAGCGTCAACAGGAGAGGTAAGGTACTAGAGCGTCAACAGGAGAGGTAGGGTACTAGAGCATCAACAGGAGAGGTAGGGTGTTAGAGCGTCAACAGGAGAGGTAGGGTACTAGAGCGTCATCAGGAGAGTTAGGGTACTAGAGCGTCAACAGGAGAGGTAGGGTACTAGAGCGTCAACAGGAGAGGTAGGGTACTAGAGCGTCATCAGGAGAGTTAGGGTGTTAGAGCGTCAACAGGAGAGGTAGGGTACTAGAGTGTCAACAGGAGCGGTAGGGTACTAGAGCGTCAACAGGAGAGGTATGGTACTAGAGCGTCAACAGGAGAGGTAGGGTACTAGAGCGTCAACAAGAGAGTTAGGGTGTTAGAGCGTCAACAGGAGAGGTAGGGTGTTAGAGCGTCAACAGGAGAGGTAGGGTGTTAGAGCGTCAACAGGAGAGGTAGGGTGTTAGAGCGTCAACAGGAGAGGTAGGGTACTAGAGCGTCAACAGGAGAGGTAGGGTACTAGAGCGTCAACAGGAGAGGTAGGGTACTAGAGCGTCAACAGGAGAGTTAGGGTGTTAGAGCGTCAACAGGAGAGTTAGGGTGTTAGAGCGTCAACAGGAGAGGTAGGGTACTAGAGCGTCAACAGGAGAGGTAGGGTGTTAGAGCGTCAACAGGAGAGGTAGGGTACTAGAGCGTCAACAGGAGAGGTAAGGTACTAGAGCGTCAACAGGAGAGGTAGGGTACTAGAGCATCAACAGGAGAGGTAGGGTGTTAGAGCGTCAACAGGAGAGGTAGGGTACTAGAGCGTCATCAGGAGAGTTAGGGTACTAGAGCGTCAACAGGAGAGGTAGGGTACTAGAGCGTCAACAGGAGAGGTAGGGTACTAGAGCGTCATCAGGAGAGTTAGGGTGTTAGAGCGTCAACAGGAGAGGTAGGGTACTAGAGTGTCAACAGGAGCGGTAGGGTACTAGAGCGTCAACAGGAGAGGTATGGTACTAGAGCGTCAACAGGAGAGGTAGGGTACTAGAGCGTCAACAGGAGAGGTAGGGTACTAGAGCGTCATCAGGAGAGTTAGGGTGTTAGAGCGTCAACAGGAGAGGTAGGGTACTAGAGTGTCAACAGGAGCGGTAGGGTACTAGAGCGTCAACAGGAGAGGTATGGTACTAGAGCGTCAACAGGAGAGGTAGGGTACTAGAGCGTCAACAAGAGAGTTAGGGTGTTAGAGCGTCAACAGGAGAGGTAGGGTGTTAGAGCGTCAACAGGAGAGGTAGGGTGTTAGAGCGTCAACAGGAGAGGTAGGGTGTTAGAGCGTCAACAGGAGAGGTAGGGTACTAGAGCGTCAACAGGAGAGGTAGGGTGTTAGAGCGTCAACAGGAGAGTTAGGGTGTTAGAGCGTCAACAGGAGAGGTAGGGTACTAGAGCGTCAACAGGAGAGGTAGGGTACTAGAGCGCCAACAGGAGAGGTAGGGTACTAGAGCGTCAACAGGAGAGGTAGGGTCTTAGAGCGTCAACAGGAGAGGTAGGGTACTAGAGCGTCAACAGGAGAGGTAGGGTACTAGAGCGTCAACAGGAGAGTTAGGGTACTAGAGCGTCAACAGGAGAGGTAGGGTACTAGAGCGTCAACAGGAGAGGTAGGGTACTAGAGCGTCAACAGGAGAGGTAGGGTACTAGAGCGTCAACAGGAGAGGTAGGGTACTAGAGCGTCAACAGGAGAGGTAGGGTGTTAGAGCGTCAACAGGAGAGGTAGGGTACTAGAGCGTCAACAGGAGAGGTAGGGTACTAGAGCGTCAACAGGAGAGGTAGGGTACTAGAGCGTCAACAGGAGAGGTAGGGTACTAGAGCGTCAACAGGAGAGGTAGGGTGTTAGAGGGATGGGGTTTGTTGGGAGATTTAGAGTACGAGAAAGGTCAACATTAATGGGATATTTAGTACCCGAGAGGTGGTGTTTGATGGGACAATTAGGATACTAAATGCATGGTCTTTGATGGGAAACTTAAGGCAACGAAGGGCCAATTGGGAGATTTAGAGCAATATCACAGTAGGTACAACACAGGAGGAGGCCATTCAGCCCATTGTGCCTGTGCCAGCTCTTGGAAAGGGCTATCCAATTAGTCCCATTCCCCATTGCCCTGTCAGATTTTTTCCTTCAAGTATTTATCCAATTCTCTTTTGAAAGATATTATTGAATCTGCTTCCACCGCCCTTTCAGGCAGTGCATCCCAGATCATTACAACTCACTGCGTAAAAAAAAATTTTCCTCATGTCACCTCTGGTTCTTTTGCCGATCACCTTAAATCTGTGTCCTCTGGTTACCGACCCTTCTGCCACTGGAAACAGTTTCTCTTTATTCACACCCCTTTTCAAAAAAGGGGAGAGGGATAAACCCAGTAGTTACAGGCTGGGTCAGCCTAACGTCGGTGGTGGGGAAACTTTTAGAGTCAATAATCCGGGACAGAATTTATTGGCACTTGGAAAAGTCTGGGCTAATAAATGAAAGTCAGCACGGATTTGTTAAAGGAAAATCGTGTTTGACTAACTTGATTGAGTTCTTTGATGAAGTAACGGTGAGGGTTGATGTTGTGTATATGGACTTTCAAAAGTCATTTGATAAAGACTTCTTAACAAAATTAAAGCCCATGGAACTAAAGGGACAGTGGCAGCGTGGATACAATATTGGCTAAGGGACAGAGAGCAGTGGTGAACAGTTGTTTTTCAGACTGGAGGGAAGTGTACAGTGGTGTTCCCCAGAGATCGGTGTTAGGACCACTGCTCATTGATATATATTAATGATCTTGGGTATAGAGAGTATAATTTGAAAGTTTGCAGATGACACAAAACTCAGAAATGTAGTAACCAATATGGAGGATAGTAACAGACTTCAGGAGGACATAGACAGACAGGTGAAATGGGCAGACACATGGCAAATGAAATTTAAGGTAGAGAATTGTGAAGGGACGCATTTTGGAAGGATGAATGAGGAGAGACAATATAAACTAAAGGGTACAATTTTAAAGGGTGTGCAGGAACAGAGAGACCTGGGGATTCACATACAGAAATCTTTGAAGGTGGCAGGACAAGTTGAGAAGGTTGTTAAAAAAGCATACGGGATCCTGGGCTTTATTAATAGAGGCATGGAGTACAAAAACAACAAAGTTATTCTAAATCTTCATAAACCACTGGCTGGGCCTCAGCTGGAGTATTGTGTTCAATTCTGGGCACCACACTTTAGGAAGGATGTCAAGGCCTTAGAGAGGGTGCAGAGGAGATTTACTAGAATGGTACCAGGGATGGGGAACTTCAGTTCTGTGGAGCGACTGGAGAAGCTGGGGTTGTTCTCCTCAGGACAGAGAAGGTTAAGCGGAGATTTAATAGGTGTTCAAAATTGTGAACCATTTTGATAAAGTAAATAAGGAGAAACTGTTTCCAGTGTAGAGGGGTCAGTAACCAGAGGACACAGATTTAAGGTGATTGGCAAAAGAGCCAGAGGCGACATGAGGAAACATTTTTTACACAGCGAGTTGTAATGATCTGGAATTCACTGCCTGAAAGGGAGGTAGAAACAGATTCAATAATAACTTTCAAAACGGAATTGGATTAAATACTTGAAAGGGAAAAATTTGCAGGGCTATGGGGAAAGAGCAGGGGAGTGGGACTAATTGGATAGGTCTTTCAAAGAGCTGGCACAGGCACAATGGGCTGAATGATCTCCTCATGCGCTGTAACTACTGCGGGAACAGGAAGGAGGGGGAAGGAGAGAGCGCGAGAGCGAGCGAGCACTAGAGCTGCAATGGGAAAGTTACTGTACTGGAGTGATGGGGTTTGTTGGGAGATGTAGGTTACTGGAGTGGGGTTTGTTTGGTGATTTAGGGTACAAGAAGGTAGGGCACCTGAGAGGGATGGTGTTTGATTGGATAATTAGAGTACTAAAGGCATGGGCTTTGGTGGGAGATATAGGGTGCGAGAAAAATGGACTTTTATGAGATATTTAATATGAGAAAGATGGGTTTCGATGGGAGTCTCAGGGTATTAGAGGGATGAGCTTCAATGGGCCAAATGGCCTTTTTCGTACTGTTTAGGAGTGGATTGTAGCTTACTTGCCAGGGTGTAACTGGGATTTTCCTCCCCCAGTCTCCTCGTCTGAGCTTCTAAGAAGACCCTGAAGTTGATTCCATTCGCGTGAGATGCGTAGCTGAAAAAGCGGGATGGAATTTTCGCTGTAATATTGGGTTCTTCCATACCAAAGCCAAGGTTATACAGAATCTCCTCAGGATCCTCCTTGTACATATCCAGAATTTCAGAGACACTAGGAAGAAAGAATACTCAGATTGAGTAAAGACCCCATAACCAACATCATCTCACATCCAGCAGGTGAGAAGAGGCTTTGAACCTAAACAACCTTCAGCCGCACCATTGCCTCATCCAAAGCTAGAGCTCCCCGAGTGACTAAAGATAGAGATTAAAATTGACAGTACTCAAAGTAGAAAAGTCACCCGGTCCAGATGGGATGCATCCTAGGTTACTGAGGGAAGGAAGGGTGGAAATTGCGGAGGCTCAGGCCACAATCTTCCAATCCTCCTTCGATATGGGGATAATGCGGAGGACTGGAGGATTTCAAATACTTTACCCCTGTTCAAAAAAGAACAGTGATAAACCCGGCAATTACAGGCCAGTCAGCCTAACGTTGGTGGTGGGGAAACTTTGAGATACAATAATTTGGGGCATAATTAATTGGCCACCTTGGTTCCATAGCCCTTAATACCCTCACCTGACAAAAATCTATCAATCTCTGACACCCCCACCCAGCCTCAACAGCTTTTGTTTTTTTTGGGGGGGGAGGGAAGAGGATGAGGAGAGAGTTCCAGATTTCCACTCCCCTTTGTGTGAGGAAGTGCTTCCTGACATCACCCCTGAATGGCCTGGCTCTAATTTTAAGGTTCTGTCCCCTTGTTCTAGACTGTCCCACCAGAGGAAATAGTTTCTCTCGATCTACACTATTGTAACAAGCTGTTACTAACCCAGCAATCAATCAAGTGTGGTCTATTCCCTCACATTGAATCTTTACATCATACAATGCACCAGAGATTCATAGATCATTCCATCCTATCACTTACCTTTCCCTGTTCCTTCTAATTCAGGCTTCTCCATATGGATTAGTCACCCACATTCTGTCTACGCATTATACAATACATTGGATACAGGGACAGGTAGTACTTTTCAGTTTATCACTTGCTCCTCACAGTTTCTCTCTTCAAACTCTGAGTCCCTTCCTCTCCGAGCTCCTCTCTCTAATGAATCACTCCCAGTCCTGTTACACTCACGGGCTGGGAGTAGTTAAAGGTAATTGGAATCATAGAAAGGTTACAGCACAGAAGGAGGCCATTCGGCCCATCGAGTCCATGCCAGCTCAATGCAAGAGCAATCCAGCTAGTCCCAGTCCCCCGTCCTGTCCACATAGCATTGCAAATTTTTTCCCTTCAAGTACTTATCCAGTTCCCTTTTGAAGCCCATGATTGAATCTGCCTCCACCACCCCCTCGGGCAGTGCATTCCAGATCATAACCACTCACTGTGTAAAAAAGTTTTTCCTCATCTCACCTTTGGTCTTTTGCCAATCACCTTAAATCAATGTCCTCTGGTTCTTGACCCTTCCGCCAATGGGAACAGTTTCTCTCTATCTACTCTGTCTAGACCCTTCATGATTTTGAACACCTCTATCAAATCTCCTCTCAACCGTCTCTGTTCCAAGGAGAACAATCCCAGCTTCTCCAGTCCATCCACGTAACTAAAGTCCCTCATCCCTGGAATCATTCTCGTAAATCTCTTCTGCATCCTCTCTAAGGACTTCACATCTTTCCTAAAGTGCGGTGCCCAGAACTGGACACAATGCTCCAGTTGTGGCTGAACCGGTGTTTTATAAAGGTTTATCATAACTTCCTTGCTTTTGTACTCTATGCCTCTATTTATAAAGCCCAGAATCCTGCATGCTGGAACTCCCTTCCTAACAGCACTGTGGGAGAACTGTCACCACATGGACTGCAGCGGTTCAAGAAGGCGGCTCACCACCACCTTCTCGAGGGCAATTAGGGATGGGCAATAAATGCTGGCCTCGCCAGCAATGCCCACATCCCATGAACGAATTTTTTTTTTAAAATGCTTTTTTAACCGCTTTCTCAACCTGCCCTGCCACTTTCAACGATTTGTGCACATATACCCCCAGGTCACTCTGTTCTCGCACCCACTTTAGAATTGTACCCTTTAGTTTATATTGCCTCTCCTTGTTCTTCCTGCCAAAATGTATCACTTCACACTGCTCTGCATTAAATTTCATCTGCCATGTATCCGCCCATTCCACCAGTCTGTCTATGTCCTCTTGAAGTCTATCACTATCCTTCTCACTGTTCACTACCCTTCCAAGTTTTGCAAATTTTGAAATTGTGCCCTGTACACCCAAGTCCAAGTCATTAATAAATATCAAAAAAGCAGTGGTCCCAGCACCAACCCCTGGGGAACACCACTGTACACCTCCCTCCAGTCTGAAAAACAACTGTTCACCACTACTCTGTTTCCTGTTCCTTAGCCAATTTTATATCCATGCTGCCACTGCCCCCTTTATTCCATGGACTTCAACTTTGATGACAAGCCTATTATACGGCACTTTATCAAACGCCTTTTGGAAGTCTAGATACACCACATCAACTACATTGCCCTTATCGACCCTCTGTTACCTCTTCAAAAATCTCAATCAAGTTGGTTAAACAAGAATTGCCTGTAACAAATCCATGCTGGCTCTCCTTAATTATTCTATACTTGTCCATGTGACTGTTAATTTTGTCCCAGATTATCGTTTCTAAAAGTTTACTCACTACGAAGGTTAAACCGACTGGCCTGTAGTTGCTGGGTTTATCCTTACATCCTTTTCGGAACAAGGGTGTAACATTTGTAATTCTCCAGTCCTCTGGCACCACCCCTGTATCTAAGGAGGATTGGAAGATTATGGCCAGTACCTCCGCAATTTCCACCCTTACTTCCCTCACCCATCCGGACTGGGTGACTTATCTACTTTAAGTACAACTAGCCTTTCAAGTACCACCTCTTTATCAATTATTAGTCCATCCAGTATCTCAACTACCTCCTCTTTTACTGTAACTTTGGCAGCATCTTCTTCCATGGTAAAGACAGATGCAAAGTACTCATTTAGTACCTCACCATACCCTCTGCCTCCATGAGTAGATCTCCTTTTTAGTCCCTAATCGGCCCCACCCTTCCTCTTACTACTCGCTTACTGTTTACCTGCCTGCAGAAGACTTTTGGATTCCCTTTTATGTTGTCCGCCAGTCTATTCTCATACTCTCTCTTTGCCCCTCTTATTTTCTTTTTCACTTCCCCTCTGAACTTTCTATATTCAGCCTGGTTCTCATTTGTATTATCAACCTGACATCTGTCATACGCCCCCTTTTCCTGCTTCATCTTACTCTCTCTCTCTTTTGTCATCCAGAGAGCTCTGGCTTTAGTTGCCCTACCTTTCCCCCTCGTGGGAATGTGCCTAGACTGTCCCTGAACCATCTCTTTAAAGGCCGCCAATTGTTCAATTACAGTTTTGTTTGCCAATCTTTGGCTAAATCCAATCTCAACCCACTGAAATTGACCCTCCTCCAATTGAGTATTTTTACTTTAGAGTGGTCCATGTCCTTTTCCATAGCTATTCTAAACCTTATGATACTATGATCGCTGCTCCCTAAATGCTCCCCCACTGACACTTGCTCCACTTGACCCACCACATTCCCCAGGACCAGATCCAGTCTACAAGTCCACAACCTCTTCAAGTGGTACCCCTCGCTTGGTTACATATCCCCCTCACCAGCAAAGAGCCAGGGGCTCGAGTGATTTCTACCGTAAGGCACAACCTTCAGGAGAGGGCACTCTCATTCCCTCTACGGTTATCACCGGGGTTTCAGTTCACCGTGACACTGCGGAAACCATTTCAGTCATATCTTCAGTAAAGGACTCCTCCACTGGGTATTCTATTACTACCTCAGATACACTCACACTTCTTCAGCACTCTCACTGG
Source organism: Heptranchias perlo (assembly GCF_035084215.1). Classification (NCBI taxonomy): domain Eukaryota; kingdom Metazoa; phylum Chordata; class Chondrichthyes; order Hexanchiformes; family Hexanchidae; genus Heptranchias; species Heptranchias perlo. Next base: position 56,895,138 of record NC_090342.1, read on the forward strand.
GGCCGACTTGCTTCTTTTTCTCTTCCCACTGCTTAACAACCTCTGATCCTGTTATATCTTTGGATTTCTCCTCCTTGAATTCTTCACTCATGGACTCTTTGACCTAAATGTCTGTAGACGTGGAACTCTCCACTGTCCGCACCAGCACTCAATCCTAGAACATCGTGAACAAACCCTGATGGTGGCCGTGGAGCCCAATTCCTTGGGTTTTTCAGAGATTGGAACTGGTCCCTCAGGGTTTCTCTTTAACCACTCCAGCTCCAGGCACTGTTCCTCAGCCACACTTCACAGGATGACGAGCGACTGTGTCACTTTTTCCAACTGCAAGCATTTGGCTTTGTCCTCCATCTTGAAGCAACTGTCCCTCATTCCTGATTCCTGCAGTTTATGCCTCCCCCTTGATTTGGCCCATCTGGAGAACCTGCGGGTTTTCCCCTTGCACTTTGTTCCTCTTCCCCCAGAGGAATCCATCTTCCCCTTTCCCTGGTTTTCATCCTTATTTGACCTCTGGGGTGCTAATTATTCTTGGCAACCTCAATTGAAGTTTTAATGGAGGCCCAATCTCCAGAAGACTTCAACCTGATGACAGGGTTATCGGTCACTCCATTGGCTACCTCCACTTCATCCCCTTTTGGTGCCTTAACAGCCTTTTCAGTGTCTTTAGTCGCTGAAGTTATACCGTATCCATTCCTTGTCTGAGACCCATTTGGGTTCGCGCTTTGATACTTTCAAACTGTGCTGATTGTAAGACTTCTGGATTGTCATCCAAAATGGCCTCAACTATTTCAGTTTCCACCTTCTTTACAACTTCAGTTAAGATGGTTTATTCACATAGTCCTCCAATACTTGGGTTTTGCTCTAATTTCCAGATCCCCTCTGCCTTCATGCACACTTACTCTCTTCTACTGCTACCTCCCCTGGATTGACTATGATGGCCTCTCCACTTCCTTCTCCTCTTTAGTTGAGTGCATGGTCTCAGACTCTGATTTCTTCTTTTCTCTCCCTCTGATAGTCCTCTGTAGGGAAGCAAGTTGCTCCTGGAAGGTCTCGTTATTCCAAGAAGTCTCATCAAGACCTGCCAACTTGGTCTTGTACTCTTCCAAGTTGCCTTTAATCTCCTTGACCATCAGTATGTCAGAAGGATCTCTCTGTATTTTTGCAGATCTTTCCACCTTTTCACCGATGAATTGGTTCTTATTCACATCCACCAAATGAGCCTGCAGGGAGACCTCCATGGGGAGCTTGGCATCCTCGGTGCCCTGCTCCTCATCCTCCAGCTGGGTTCTCATCTCGGCCATGCTACTTGTAGAGACACTCGTGCACCTCGCAGACTTGTCCAACCATTGCCCGCCTCTTCTCTCTGTTCGCCTTCTGAACCTGCAGGGAGATCACCTGCTGCCCCTGATTCTCTCTTCTCCTTTGCCCAGGTTTTCATATTGGGTTTGGTCTCCTTCCTTTTCTCTTAGGGAAAAGAACCACTGCTGACACCAGCTGTTACTGATCCAGGAGTCAATTATACACGTAAACCAGATCCCAATCATGTGGGTTTTATTCCCCCACGTTGAGCCTTTACATTATACCATGCACCAGACGTTCTTAGGTGGTATATTCTGTCCGACCACTCAGCCTTCTCTGTTCCTCTGCTTCACGTTTCTCCGTGTGATTTATCCCTCACAGTTTCGTTCTCTTCAAACTCTCCCCGAGTCAAGGAGTCCCCAACCCCCAATTGAATCATTTCCCAGCCTTTTATACTCACAGGCAGTTAACATCAACAACCTCTTAAAGTGGTACCTTATCTGGGATACAACTCTCACTCTTACACCTATCCAATCCTTTAATCATCTTAAACACATAATTAGATCACCCCTTAATCTTCTATATTGAAGGGAATACAATCCTAGTCTATATAACCTGTCCTTATAATTTAAGCCTTTTAGCCCCGGTATCATTCTGGTGAATCTGCGCTGCACCCCCTCCAAGGCCAATATATCCTTCCTGACGTGTGGTGCCCAGAACTGAATGCAGTCTCCAGATGGGGTCTAACCAGAACTCTGTACAGCTGTAACGTAACTTCCTCCTCTTTGTATTCCAGCCCTCGAGATAAAGGCCAACATTCCATTAGACTTTTCAATTATTTTTTGTACCTGTTCACTAGCTTTTAGTGATTTCTGTACTTGGACCCCTAAATCTCTCTGCTCCTCCACAGTTCCTAGCTTTTCACCATTTAGAAAATGCTCTGATCTATCTTTCTTATGTCCAAAATGGATGACCTCACACTTTCCCACATTGAACTCTATCTGCCGCAGTTTTGCCCACTCACTTAATCTATCAATGCCCCATTGCAACTTTCTGCTCCCATCTACACTATTTACTGTGCCATCTAACTTAGTGTCATCAGTAAACTCGGATATATGGCTCTCTATTCCTTCATCCAAGTCATTTCTAAATATAGTGAAAAGCTGAGGCCCCAGTTCAGATCCCTGGGGGACATCACTATTCACATCCGGCCATTTTGAGTACATTCCCATTATCCCTACTCTCTCTCTCCTACCTCCTAACCAATTCCCCACCCATGTCAATAGGTTGCCTCCAATTCCATTCGCTCTCATTTTTGTTAATTTATGTCCCTTATGGGGAACGTTATTGAATGCCTTCTGGAAGTCCATATAAATAACATCCATAGACACCCCTTTATCTACCACATTAGTTACCTCTTCAAAAAATTCAACTAGGTTCATTAAGACACATGCTGGCTCTCTGATCAGCTCATGTTTGTCCAAATGCTCAGTTACTCTGTCCCCAATAACAGATTCTACGTTTGACGAATAGGCTTATAATTTCCCAGTTTATCTCTCCTACCTTTCTTAAATAATGGCAGTTTTCCAATCCAAGGGGACAATTCCTGAATCGAGAGTGTTTTAGAAGATCATGACTACAGCATCTACAATTTCCTCACCTACTTCTTTTAATACCCTGGGGTGCAAACCATTGGGTCCTGGAGATTGGTCTATTTTTAATCTCATTAGTTTCTCCATCGCCAGTTTTTTTACTTATATTGAACCTAGTTAGTTTCTCCCCACTATTTATTTTTATTTTTCCTTGTATCGCTGGTACTTTGACTGATACAAAGTAGCTATTTATTAAGTCAGCCATTTCCTGATTCCCAATTACAGTACCACCTGCGTCTGTCATTAAGGGGCCCACATTACTCTTAGCCACCCTCTTTCTCTTAATATACTTGTAAAAACCTTTAGTGTTGTCCTTGATATCCCTCGCAAGCTTTTCCCCGTATTCCCTTTTTGCAGCTCTTACCACTTTCTTTATATCCCTTTGCTGTTCTTTATATCTCTCCCTGTCCGTGGGATCTCTACTGTTCTTTACCATCGTATAAGCCCTTTCTTTTAGCTTTATACTATCTCTCACTTCCCTTGTTGACCAAGGTTGTTTCATTACACAAGTAGAGCTCTTGCCCTTTAGGGGTATGTACAGGTCTTGTATTCTACCAAATATTTTTGAACACCTTCCACTGTTCATCTGTAGTTTTATCCATTAATAGTTCTGCCCAGTCTATTGTGGTCAATTCCTGCTTCGTTCCTCTAAAGTACCTAAATTTAAAACCTTGGTTTGTGACTCACCCTTCTCTCTCTCAAACCTCGATCATAATGGGACAGAATTTACTGCAGCCAGTGAACAAACGGCACCCACTATCAGTTAGACTAAGAGAAGATTTACAAGGATGTTGCCAGGCTGGAGATTTTTAGCTATGACAATAGACTGGGGTTGTTTTCTTTGGAACAAAGGAGGCTGAGGGGAGATTTAATTGAGGTGTATAAAATTATGACGGGACTAGGTAGACTGGATAGGAAAGACTTATTTCCCGTAGCAGAGGGGTCAGTGACCAGAGGGCATAGATTTAAAATGATTGGTAGAAGGATTAGAGAGGAGCTGAGGAGAAACTTTTTCACCCAGAGGGTGGTGGGAGTCTGGAACTCACTGCCTGAAAGGGTGGTAGAGGCAGAAACTCTCAACTCATTTAAAAAGTACTTGGATGTGCACTTGAAGTGCCGTAACCTACAGGGCTATGGACCAAGTGCTGGAAAGTGGGATTAAGCTGGATAGCTCTTTTTCAGCCGGCACGGACACGATGGGCCGAATGGCCTCCTTCTGTGCCATAACTTTCTATGATTCCATGATAGACTTGCCCGTTTAATCTCCATGAGGTTTTGCACGGCAAGTTACTGTAAGGGAGAGATGGAAACAGTGCAGTGCCCTCTACAGGGCATCTGGGGCCTGTGTGAACAGGGCAAGCACCTGGGTATCTCCTTAACCAATCAGGTTGAAGGATTGAAGATTGAACAGCACAGTGCCTGAAATGAAGTGTGAGTTAGAATAATGAATTCAATCTCAAATCAGGTGCAGAAAGAGAAGTAAAGAGAGAGAAAGAAAGATTGGATTAAGAGAGAGAAAAAGACAAAGTATAAAAAAATTCTCCTTTTTTAAAAATCTCCAACATCAATTAAAATCTGAAGGAATGAGACTCCACACTTGTAATAGTTAATTTTCAGAGTCAGGGAGGTTGATTTTCAGTAATTAAGACTTATCATGCCGAAAAAAGGGAGGATTGATTAGGGAAAGCTAGCATGGATTTGTTAAAGGCAAATCGTGTTTAACTATCCTCGGAGTTTTTTGATGAGGTAACAGAGAGGGTTGATGAGGGCAATGCAGTTGATGTGGTGTATATGGAGTTTCAAAAGGTGTTTGATAAAGTGCCGCACAGAAGGCTTATCATCATGATTGCGGCCCATGGAATAAAGGGGGCAGTAGCAACATGGATACAGAATTGGTTAAGGGACAGGAAACAGAGAGTAGTGGTGAACGGTTGTTTTTCGGACTGGAGGGAGGTGTACAGTGGTGTTCCCCAGGGGTCGGTGCTGGGACCACTGCTTTTCTTGATATATATTAATGACTTGGACTTGGCTGTACAGGGCACAATTTCAAAATTTGCAGATGACACAAAATTTGGAAGGGTAGTAAACAGTGAGGGGGATAGTGATAGACTTCATGAGGATATAGACAGACTGGTGGAATGGGCGGACACGTGGCAGATGAAATTTAATGCAGAAAATTGCAAAGTGATACATTTCGGTAGGAAGAATGAGGAGAGGCAATATAAACTAGAGGGACAATTCTAAAAGGGGTACAGGAACAGGGAGATCTGGGGGTATATGTGCACAAATCGTTGAAGGTGGCAGGGCAGGTTGAGAAAGCAGTTAAAAAAGTATGCAGGATCCTGGGCTTTATAAATAGAGGCATAGAGTACAAAAGTATGGAAGTCATGATGAACCTTTATAAAACACTGGTTTGGCTACATCTGGAGTATTGTGTCCAGTTCTGGGCACTGCACTTTAGGGAAGATGTGAAGGCCTCAGAGAGGGTGCAGGAGAGATTTACGAGACTAATTCCAGGGATGAGGGACTTTAGTTACGTGGATAGTCTGGAGAAGCTGGGGTTGTTCTCCTTGGAACAGAGACGATTGCGAGGAGATTTGATCGAGGTATTCAAAATCATGAAGGGTCTAGACGGAGTAGATAGAGAGAAACTGTTTCCATTGGCGGAAGGGTCAAGAGCCAGAGGACATAGATTTAAGGTGATTGGCAAAAGAACCAAAGGCGACATGAGGAAAAACTTTTTTACACAGCGAGTGGTTAGGATCTGGAATGCACTGCCCGAGGGGGTGGTGGAGGCAGATTCAATCATGGCCTTCAAAAGGGAACTGGATAAGTACTTGAAAGGAAAAAAATTGCAGGGCTACAGGGAAAGGGCGGGGGAGTGGGACCAGCTGGATTGCTCTTGGATAGAGCCGGCGCAGACACAATGGGCCGAGTGGCCTCCTTCCATGCTGTAACCTTTCTATGATTCTATAAGAAGGGGACATAGACTGGAATGGACAAGACTTAACTTTCTGTGATGAGTTTAGTTTGTATCTACTGAGCAAATAGAGGAACTTCACGGTGTTCATTGCATTTCACTGGTGAGGCAGACAGCTTGATGCTGTTTTCACAAAGCTAATGGAGGAGCGGTGCAACTCAGACACCAACGTATGGCCCCTCGCCTGAAGTTGCTGTGCAATTTACGCATAAGTAATGGTGAGCGTGCTCACGGTTAGCGAGGTGCTCCCTCATCATTAGATTATTGACTAATTCAGGCACATTACTCATCACAAAATCTAAAAAGGCCGAGAGTTGTTGAGTGACACACTCTTACCTTGAAACCGTTCCAAGTGTCCCGTCAGAAAGAGTGGTCGATGCCTTGCTCCTGCCCATCTGAGTCATCTGCTGGCCCTTGGTGACCTGGGAACTAGTGTTTGCACACAGAGAGGGTCAGTGTTTGCACACGGAGAGGGTCAGTGTTTGCACACAGGGAGGGTCAGTGTTTACACACAGGGAGGGTCAGTGTTTACACACAGAGAGGGTCAGTGTTTGCACACAGGGAGGGTCAGTGTTTACACACAGAGAGGGTCAGTGTTTACACACAGGGAGGGTCAGTGTTTGCACACAGGGAGGGTCAGTGTTTGCACACAGGGAGGGTCAGTGTTTGCACACAGGGAGGGTCAGTGTTTGCACACAGAGAGGGTCAGTGTTTACACACAGGGAGGGTCAGTGTTTGCACACAGAGAGGGTCAGTGTTTGCACACAGGGAGGGTCAGTGTTTACACACAGAGAGGGTCAGTGTTTACACACAGAGAGGGTCAGTGTTTACACACAGAGAGGGTCAGTGTTTGCACACAGGGAGGGTCAGTGTTTGCACACAGGGAGGGTCAGTGTTTACACACAGAGAGGGTCAGTGTTTACACACAGAGAGGGTCAGTGTTTACACACAGAGAGGGTCAGTGTTTGCACACAGGGAGGGTCAGTGTTTGCACACAGGGAGGGTCAGTGTTTACACACAGAGAGGGTCAGTGTTTGCACACAGGGAGGGTCAGTGTTTACACACAGAGAGGGTCAGTGTTTACACACAGGGAGGGTCAGTGTTTGCACACAGGGAGGGTCAGTGTTTGCACACAGGGAGGGTCAGTGTTTGCACACAGGGAGGGTCAGTGTTTGCACACAGGGAGGGTCAGTGTTTGCACACAGGGAGGGTCAGTGTTTGCACACAGAGAGGGTCAGTGTTTACACACAGGGAGGGTCAGTGTTTGCACACAGAGAGGGTCAGTGTTTGCACACAGGGAGGGTCAGTGTTTACACACAGAGAGGGTCAGTGTTTACACACAGGGAGGGTCAGTGTTTACACACAGAGAGGGTCAGTGTTTACACACAGGGAGGGTCAGTGTTTACACACAGAGAGGGTCAGTGTTTACACACAGAGAGGGTCAGTGTTTACACACAGAGAGGGTCAGTGTTTACACACAGAGAGGGTCAGTGTTTGCACACAGGGAGGGTCAGTGTTTGCACACAGGGAGGGTCAGTGTTTACACACAGAGAGGGTCAGTGTTTACACACAGAGAGGGTCAGTGTTTACACACAGAGAGGGTCAGTGTTTGCACACAGGGAGGGTCAGTGTTTGCACACAGGGAGGGTCAGTGTTTACACACAGAGAGGGTCAGTGTTTGCACACAGGGAGGGTCAGTGTTTACACACAGAGAGGGTCAGTGTTTGCACACAGAGAGGGTCAGTGTTTACACACAGAGAGGGTCAGTGTTTGCACACAGGGAGGGTCAGTGTTTACACACAGAGAGGGTCAGTGTTTGCACACAGAGAGGGTCAGTGTTTACACACAGGGAGGGTCAGTGTTTACACACAGAGAGGGTCAGTGTTTGCACACAGAGAGGGTCAGTGTTTACACACAGAGAGGGTCAGTGTTTACACACAGAGAGGGTCAGTGTTTACACACAGAGAGGGTCAGTGTTTGCACACAGGGAGGGTCAGTGTTTACACACAGAGAGGGTCAGTGTTTGCACACAGAGAGGGTCAGTGTTTACACACAGAGAGGGTCAGTGTTTGCACACAGAGAGGGTCAGTGTTTGCACACAGAGAGGGTCAGTGTTTACACACAGAGAGGGTCAGTGTTTGCACACAGAGAGGGTCAGTGTTTGCACACAGGGAGGGTCAGTGTTTACACACAGAGAGGGTCAGTGTTTGCACACAGGGAGGGTCAGTGTTTACACACAGAGAGGGTCAGTGTTTGCACACAGAGAGGGTCAGTGTTTACACACAGGGAGGGTCAGTGTTTACACACAGAGAGGGTCAGTGTTTGCACACAGAGAGGGTCAGTGTTTACACACAGAGAGGGTCAGTGTTTACACACAGAGAGGGTCAGTGTTTACACACAGAGAGGGTCAGTGTTTGCACACAGGGAGGGTCAGTGTTTACACACAGAGAGGGTCAGTGTTTGCACACAGAGAGGGTCAGTGTTTACACACAGAGAGGGTCAGTGTTTGCACACAGAGAGGGTCAGTGTTTGCACACAGAGAGGGTCAGTGTTTACACACAGAGAGGGTCAGTGTTTGCACACAGAGAGGGTCAGTGTTTACACACAGAGAGGGTCAGTGTTTGCACACAGAGAGGGTCAGTGTTTGCACACAGAGAGGGTCAGTGTTTACACACAGAGAGGGTCAGTGTTTACACACAGAGAGGGTCAGTGTTTACACACAGCGAGGGTCAGTGTTTACACACAGAGAGGGTCAGTGTTTGCACACAGGGAGGGTCAGTGTTTGCACACAGGGAGGGTCAGTGTTTGCACACGGGGAGGGTCAGTGTTTACACACAGGGAGGGTCAGTGTTTGCACACAGGGAGGGTCAGTGTTTACACACAGAGAGGGTCAGTGTTTACACACAGGGAGGGTCAGTGTTTGCACACAGAGAGGGTCAGTGTTTACACACAGGGAGGGTCAGTGTTTGCACACAGAGAGGGTCAGTGTTTACACACAGGGAGGGTCAGTGTTTGCACACAGAGAGGGTCAGTGTTTACACACAGGGAGGGTCAGTGTTTGCACACAGAGAGGGTCAGTGTTTGCACACAGAGAGGGTCAGTGTTTACACACAGGGAGGGTCAGTGTTTGCACACAGGGAGGGTCAGTGTTTGCACACAGGGAGGGTCAGTGTTTGCACACAGAGAGGGTCAGTGTTTGCACACAGGGAGGGTCAGTGTTTGCACACAGGGAGGGTCAGTGTTTGCACACAGGGAGGGTCAGTGTTTGCACACAGAGAGGGTCAGTGTTTGCACACAGGGAGGGTCAGTGTTTGCACACAGAGAGGGTCAGTGTTTGCACATGGAGAGGGTCAGTGTTTGCACACAGGGAGGGTCAGTGTTTGCACATGGAGAGGGTCAGTGTTTGCACACAGAGAGGGTCAGTGTTTGCACATGGAGAGGGTCAGTGTTTGCACACAGAGAGGGTCAGTGTTTGCACATGGAGAGGGTCAGTGTTTGCACACAGGGAGGGTCAGTGTTTGCACATGGAGAGGGTCAGTGTTTGCACACAGAGAGGGTCAGTGTTTGCACATGGAGAGGGTCAGTGTTTGCACACAGAGAGGGTCAGTGTTTGCACATGGAGAGGGTCAGTGTTTGCACACAGGGAGGGTCAGTGTTTGCACATGGAGAGGGTCAGTGTTTGCACACAGAGAGGGTCAGTGTTTGCACATGGAGAGGGTCAGTGTTTGCACACAGAGAGGGTCAGTGTTTGCACATGGAGAGGGTCAGTGTTTGCACACAGAGAGGGTCAGTGTTTGCACACAGGGAGGGTCAGTGTTTGCACATGGAGAGGGTCAGTGTTTGCACACAGAGAGGGTCAGTGTTTGCACACAGGGAGGGTCAGTGTTTGCACACAGGGAGGGTCAGTGTTTGCACACAGGGAGGGTCAGTGTTTGCACACAGAGAGGGTCAGTGTTTGCACACAGGGAGGGTCAGTGTTTGCACATGGAGAGGGTCAGTGTTTGCACACAGGGAGGGTCAGTGTTTGCACACAGGGAGGGTCAGTGTTTGCACACAGGGAGGGTCAGTGTTTGCACACAGAGAAGGTCAGTGTTTGCACACAGGGAGGGTCAGTGTTTGCACATGGAGAGGGTCAGTGTTTGCACACAGGGAGGGTCAGTGTTTGCACATGGAGAGGGTCAGTGTTTGCACACAGAGAGGGTCAGTGTTTGCACACAGGGAGGGTCAGTGTTTGCACACAGAGAGGGTCAGTGTTTGCACATGGAGAGGGTCAGTGTTTGCACACAGAGAGGGTCAGTGTTTGCACACAGGGAGGGTCAGTGTTTGCACACAGGGAGGGTCAGTGTTTGCACACAGGGAGGGTCAGTGTTTGCACACAGGGAGGGTCAGTGTTTGCACACAGGGAGGGTCAGTGTTTGCACACAGAGAGGGTCAGTGTTTGCACACAGGGAGGGTCAGTGTTTGCACACAGAGAGGGTCAGTGTTTACACACACAGAGAGGGTCAGTGTTTGCACACAGGGAGGGTCAGTGTTTGCACACAGGGAGGGTCAGTGTTTGCACACAGAGAGGGTCAGTGTTTGCACACAGGGAGGGTCAGTGTTTGCACACAGAGAGGGTCAGTGTTTGCACACAGGGAGGGTCAGTGTTTGCACACAGGGAGGGTCAGTGTTTGCACACAGAGAGGGTCAGTGTTTGCACACAGGGAGGGTCAGTGTTTGCACACAGAGAGGGTCAGTGTTTGCACACAGGGAGGGTCAGTGTTTGCACACAGAGAGGGTCAGTGTTTGCACACAGAGAGGGTCAGTGTTTGCACACAGAGAGGGTCAGTGTTTGCACACAGGGAGGGTCAGTGTTTGCACACAGGGAGGGTCAGTGTTTGCACACAGGGAGGGTCAGTGTTTGCACACAGGGAGGGTCAGTGTTTGCACACAGGGAGGGTCAGTGTTTGCACACAGAGAGGGTCAGTGTTTGCACACAGGGAGGGTCAGTGTTTGCACACAGAGAGGGTCAGTGTTTGCACACAGGGAGGGTCAGTGTTTGCACACAGAGAGGGTCAGTGTTTGCACACAGGGAGGGTCAGTGTTTGCACACAGGGAGGGTCAGTGTTTGCACACAGGGAGGGTCAGTGTTTGCACACAGAGAGGGTCAGTGTTTGCACACAGGGAGGGTCAGTGTTTGCACACAGAGAGGGTCAGTGTTTACACACAGGGAGGGTCAGTGTTTGCACACAGAGAGGGTCAGTGTTTGCACACAGGGAGGGTCAGTGTTTGCACACAGAGAGGGTCAGTGTTTGCACACAGGGAGGGTCAGTGTTTGCACACAGAGAGGGTCAGTGTTTGCACACAGAGAGGGTCAGTGTTTGCACACAGGGAGGGTCAGTGTTTGCACACAGGGAGGGTCCGTGTTTGCACACAGGGATGGTCAGTGTTTGCACACAGGGAGGGTCCGTGTTTGCACACAGGGATGGTCAGTGTTTGCACACAGGGAGGGTCAGTGTTTGCACACAGAGAGGGTCAATGTTTGCACACAGGGAGGGTCAGTGTTTGCACACAGAGAGGGTCAGTGTTTGCACACAGAGAGGGTCAGTGTTTACACACAGGGAGGGTCAGTGTTTGCACACAGAGAGGGTCAGTGTTTGCACACAGGGAGGGTCAGTGTTTGCACACAGAGAGGGTCAGTGTTTGCACACAGAGAGGGTCAGTATTTACACACAGAGAGGGTCAGTGTTTGCACACGGGGAGGGTCAGTATTTACACACAGAGAGGGTCAGTGTTTGCACACAGAGAGGGTCAGTGTTTACACACAGGGAGCGTCAGTATTTGCACACAGGGAGGGTCAGTGTTTACACACAGAGAGGGTCAGTGTTTACACACAGAGAGGGTCAGTATTTGCACACAGGGAGGGTCAGTGTTTGCACACAGGGAGGGTCAGTGTTTGCACACAGGGAGGGTCAGTGTTTGCACACGGGGAGGGTCAGTGTTTACACACAGGGAGGGTCAGTATTTACACACAGAGAGGGTCAGTGTTTACACACAGAGAGGGTCAGTGTTTACACACAGGGAGGGTCAGTATTTACACACAGAGAGGGTCAGTGTTTACACACAGGGAGGGTCAGTGTTTGCACACAGAGAGGGTCAGTATTTACACACAGAGAGGGTCAGTGTTTACACACAGGGAGGGTCAGTGTTTGCACACAGAGAGGGTCAGTGTTTACACACAGAGAGGGTCAGTGTTTGCACACAGGGAGGGTCCGTGTTTGCACACAGGGATGGTCAGTGTTTGCACACAGGGAGGGTCAGTGTTTGCACACAGAGAGGGTCAGTGTTTGCACACAGGGAGGGTCAGTGTTTGCACACAGGGAGTGTCAGTGTTTGCACACAGGGAGGGTCAGTGTTTACACACAGAGAGGGTCAGTGTTTACACACAGGGAGGGTCAGTGTTTGCACACAGAGAGGGTCAGTGTTTGCACACAGGGAGGGTCCGTGTTTGCACACAGGGATGGTCAGTGTTTGCACACAGGGAGGGTCAGTGTTTGCACACAGAGAGGGTCAGTGTTTGCACACAGGGAGGGTCAGTGTTTGCACACAGGGAGGGTCAGTGTTTGCACACAGGGAGGGTCAGTGTTTACACACAGGGAGGGTCAGTGTTTGCACACAGGGAGGGTCAGTGTTTGCACACAGAGAGGGTCAGTGTTTACACACAGAGAGGGTCAGTGTTTGCACACAGGGAGGGTCAGTGTTTGCACACAGGGAGGGTCAGTGTTTGCACACAGGGAGGGTCAGTGTTTGCACACAGGGAGGGTCAGTGTTTGCACACGGGGAGGGTCAGTGTTTACACACAGGGAGGGTCAGTGTTTGCACACAGGGAGGGTCAGTGTTTGCACACAGGGAGGGTCAGTGTTTGCACACAGAGAGGGTCAGTGTTTACACACAGAGAGGGTCAGTGTTTGCACACAGAGAGGGTCAGTGTTTGCACACAGAGAGGGTCACTGTTTGCACACAGAGAGGGTCAGTGTTTGCACACAGGGAGGGTCAGTGTTTGCACACAGAGAGGGTCACTGTTTGCACACAGAGAGGGTCAGTGTTTGCACACAGGGAGGGTCAGTGTTTGCACACAGGGAGGGTCAGTGTTTGCACACAGGGAGGGTCAGTGTTTGCACACAGAGAGGGTCAGTGTTTACACACAGAGAGGGTCAGTGTTTGCACACAGGGAGGGTCAGTGTTTGCACACAGGGAGGGTCAGTGTTTGCACACAGGGAGGGTCAGTGTTTGCACACAGGGAGGGTCAGTGTTTGCACACGGGGAGGGTCAGTGTTTACACACAGGGAGGGTCAGTGTTTGCACACAGGGAGGGTCAGTGTTTGCACACAGGGAGGGTCAGTGTTTGCACACAGAGAGGGTCAGTGTTTACACACAGAGAGGGTCAGTGTTTGCACACAGGGAGGGTCAGTGTTTGCACACAGGGAGGGTCAGTGTTTGCACACGGGGAGGGTCAGTGTTTGCACACAGGGAGGGTCAGTGTTTGCACACAGAGAGGGTCAGTGTTTACACACAGAGAGGGTCAGTGTTTGCACACAGGGAGGGTCAGTGTTTGCACACAGGGAGGGTCAGTGTTTGCACACATGGAGAGGGTCAGTGTTTGCACACAGAGAGGGTCAGTGTTTACACACAGAGAGGGTCAGTGTTTGCACACAGGGAGGGTCAGTGTTTGCACACAGAGAGGGTCAGTATTTGCACAAAGAGAGGGTCAGTATTTGCACACAGGGAGGGTCAGTGTTTGCACACAGACAAGGTCACTGTTTGCACACAGGGAGGGTCAGTGTTTGCACACAGGGAGGGTCAGTGTTTGCACACAGACAGGGTCACTGTTTGCACACAGGGAGGGTCAGTGTTTGCACACAGGGAGGGTCAGTGTTTGCACACAGGGAGGGTCAGTGTTTGCACATGGAGAGGGTCAGTGTTTGCACATGGAGAGGGTCAGTGTTTGCACACAGAGAGGGTCAGTGTTTGCACACGGGGAGGGTCAGTGTTTGCACACAGGGAGGGTCAGTGTTTGCACACAAGGAGGGTCCGTGTTTGCACACAGGGAGGGTCAGTGTTTGCACACAGGGATGGTCATTGTTTGCACATGGAGAGGGTCAGTGTTTGCACACAGGGATGGTCAGTGTTTGCACACAGGGAGGGTCAGTGTTTGCACACAGGGAGGGTCAGTGTTTGCACACAGGGAGGGTCAGTGTTTACACACAGGGAGGGTCAGTGTTTGCACACAGGGAGGGTCAGTGTTTGCACACAGGGATGGTCAGTGTTTGCACACAGGGATGGTCAGTGTTTGCACATGGAGAGGGTCAGTGTTTGCACACAGAGAGGGTCCGTGTTTGCACACAGGGAGGGTCTGTGTTTGCACACAGGGATGGTCAGTGTTTGCACATGGAGAGGGTCAGTGTTTGCACACAGGGATGGTCAGTGTTTGCACACAGAGAGGGTCCGTGTTTGCACACAGGGAGGGTCAGTGTTTGCACACAGGGATGGTCAGTGTTTGCACATGGAGAGGGTCAGTGTTTGCACACAGGGATGGTCAGTGTTTGCACACAGAGAGGGTCAGTGTTTGCACACAGGGATGGTCAGTGTTTGCACACAGGGATGGTCAGTGTTTGCACATGGAGAGGGTCAGTGTTTGCACACAGAGAGGGTCCGTGTTTGCACACAGGGAGGGTCTGTGTTTGCACACAGGGATGGTCAGTGTTTGCACATGGAGAGGGTCAGTGTTTGCACACAGGGATGGTCAGTGTTTGCACACAGAGAGGGTCCGTGTTTGCACACAGGGAGGGTCCGTGTTTGCACACAGGGATGGTCAGTGTTTGCACATGGAGAGGGTCAGTGTTTGCACACAGAGAGGGTCCGTGTTTGCACACAGGGAGGGTCTGTGTTCGCACACAGGGATGGTCAGTGTTTGCACACAGAGAGGGTCACTGTTTGCACACAGGGAGGGTCAGTGTTTGCACACAGGGAGGGTCAGTGTTTGCACACAGAGAGGGTCAGTGTTTGCACACAGGGATGGTCAGTGTTTGCACACAGAGAGGGTCCGTGTTTGCACACAGGGAGGGTCCGTGTTTGCACACAGGGATGGTCAGTGTTTGCACCTGGAGAGGGTCAGTGTTTGCACACAGGGATAGTCAGTGTTTGCACACAGAGTGGGTCCGTGTTTGCACACAGGGAGGGTCCGTGTTTGCACACAGGGATGGTCAGTGTTTGCACACAGAGAGGGTCAGTGTTTGCACACAGGGATGGTCTGTGTTTGCACACAGAGAGGGTCCGTGTTTGCACACAGGGAGGGTCCGTGTTTGCACACAGGGATGGTCAGTGTTTGCACACAGAGAGGGTCAGTGTTTGCACACAGGGATGGTCAGTGTTTGCACACAGAGAGGGTCCGTGTTTGCACACAGGGAGTGTCCGTGTTTGCACACAGGAATGGTCAGTGTTTGCACATGGAGAGGGTCAGTGTTTGCACACAGAGAGGGTCCGTGTTTGCACACAGGGAGGGTCCGTGTTTGCACACAGGGATGGTCAGTGTTTGCACATGGAGAGGGTCAGTGTTTGCACACAGGGATGGTCAGTGTTTGCACACAGGGAGGGTCCGTGTTTGCACACAGGGAGGGTCCGTGTTTGCACACAGGGATGGTCAGTGTTTGCACACAGAGAGGGTCCGTGTTTGCACACAGGGAGGGTCCGTGTTTGCACACAGGGATGGTCAGTGTTTGCACATGGAGAGGGTCAGTGTTTGCACACAGAGAGGGTCAGTGTTTACACACAGAGAGGGTCAGTGTTTGCACACAGGGAGGGTCAGTGTTTGCACACAGGGAGGGTCAGTGTTTGCACACATGGAGAGGGTCAGTGTTTGCACACAGAGAGGGTCAGTGTTTACACACAGAGAGGGTCAGTGTTTGCACACAGGGAGGGTCAGTGTTTGCACACAGAGAGGGTCAGTATTTGCACAAAGAGAGGGTCAGTATTTGCACACAGGGAGGGTCAGTGTTTGCACACAGACAAGGTCACTGTTTGCACACAGGGAGGGTCAGTGTTTGCACACAGGGAGGGTCAGTGTTTGCACACAGACAGGGTCACTGTTTGCACACAGGGAGGGTCAGTGTTTGCACACAGGGAGGGTCACTGTTTGCACACAGGGAGGGTCAGTGTTTGCACACAGACAGGGTCACTGTTTGCACACAGGGAGGGTCAGTGTTTGCACACAGGGAGGGTCAGTGTTTGCACACAGGGAGGGTCAGTGTTTGCACATGGAGAGGGTCAGTGTTTGCACATGGAGAGGGTCAGTGTTTGCACACAGAGAGGGTCAGTGTTTGCACACGGGGAGGGTCAGTGTTTGCACACAGGGAGGGTCAGTGTTTGCACACAGGGAGGGTCCGTGTTTGCACACAGGGAGGGTCAGTGTTTGCACACAGGGATGGTCATTGTTTGCACATGGAGAGGGTCAGTGTTTGCACACAGGGATGGTCAGTGTTTGCACACAGGGAGGGTCAGTGTTTGCACACAGGGAGGGTCAGTGTTTGCACACAGGGAGGGTCAGTGTTTACACACAGGGAGGGTCAGTGTTTGCACACAGGGAGGGTCAGTGTTTGCACACAGGGATGGTCAGTGTTTGCACACAGGGATGGTCAGTGTTTGCACATGGAGAGGGTCAGTGTTTGCACACAGAGAGGGTCCGTGTTTGCACACAGGGAGGGTCTGTGTTTGCACACAGGGATGGTCAGTGTTTGCACATGGAGAGGGTCAGTGTTTGCACACAGGGATGGTCAGTGTTTGCACACAGAGAGGGTCCGTGCTTGCACACAGGGAGGGTCAGTGTTTGCACACAGGGATGGTCAGTGTTTGCACATGGAGAGGGTCAGTGTTTGCACACAGGGATGGTCAGTGTTTGCACACAGAGAGGGTCAGTGTTTGCACACAGGGATGGTCAGTGTTTGCACACAGGGATGGTCAGTGTTTGCACATGGAGAGGGTCAGTGTTTGCACACAGAGAGGGTCCGTGTTTGCACACAGGGAGGGTCTGTGTTTGCACACAGGGATGGTCAGTGTTTGCACATGGAGAGGGTCAGTGTTTGCACACAGGGATGGTCAGTGTTTGCACACAGAGAGGGTCCGTGTTTGCACACAGGGAGGGTCCGTGTTTGCACACAGGGATGGTCAGTGTTTGCACATGGAGAGGGTCAGTGTTTGCACACAGAGAGGGTCCGTGTTTGCACACAGGGAGGGTCTGTGTTCGCACACAGGGATGGTCAGTGTTTGCACACAGAGAGGGTCACTGTTTGCACACAGGGAGGGTCAGTGTTTGCACACAGGGAGGGTCAGTGTTTGCACACAGAGAGGGTCAGTGTTTGCACACAGGGATGGTCAGTGTTTGCACACAGAGAGGGTCCGTGTTTGCACACAGGGAGGGTCCGTGTTTGCACACAGGGATGGTCAGTGTTTGCACCTGGAGAGGGTCAGTGTTTGCACACAGGGATAGTCAGTGTTTGCACACAGAGTGGGTCCGTGTTTGCACACAGGGAGGGTCCGTGTTTGCACACAGGGATGGTCAGTGTTTGCACACAGAGAGGGTCAGTGTTTGCACACAGGGATGGTCTGTGTTTGCACACAGAGAGGGTCCGTGTTTGCACACAGGGAGGGTCCGTGTTTGCACACAGGGATGGTCAGTGTTTGCACACAGAGAGGGTCAGTGTTTGCACACAGGGATGGTCAGTGTTTGCACACAGAGAGGGTCCGTGTTTGCACACAGGGAGTGTCCGTGTTTGCACACAGGAATGGTCAGTGTTTGCACATGGAGAGGGTCAGTGTTTGCACACAGAGAGGGTCCGTGTTTGCACACAGGGAGGGTCCGTGTTTGCACACAGGGATGGTCAGTGTTTGCACATGGAGAGGGTCAGTGTTTGCACACAGGGATGGTCAGTGTTTGCACACAGGGAGGGTCCGTGTTTGCACACAGGGAGGGTCCGTGTTTGCACACAGGGATGGTCAGTGTTTGCACACAGAGAGGGTCCGTGTTTGCACACAGGGAGGGTCCGTGTTTGCACACAGGGATGGTCAGTGTTTGCACATGGAGAGGGTCAGAGTTTGCACACAGAGAGGGTCCGTGTTTGCACACAGGGAGGGTCCGTGTTTGCACACAGGGATGGTCAGTGTTTGCGCATGGAGAGGGTCAGTGTTTGCACACAGGGATGGTCAGTGTTTGCACACAGGGAGGGTCCGTGTTTGCACACAGGGAGGGTCCGTGTTTGCACACAGGGATGGTCAGTGTTTGCACACAGAGTGGGTCCTTGTTTGCACACAGGGAGGGTCCGTGTTTGCACACAGGGATGGTCAGTGTTTGCACATGGAGAGGGTCAGTGTTTGCACACAGGGATGGTCAGTGTTTGCACACAGGGATGGTCAGTGTTTGCACACAGAGAGGGTCAGTGTTTGCACACAGGGAGGGTCAGTGTTTGCACACAGGGAGGGTCAGTGTTTGCACACAGGGATGGTCAATGTTTGCACATGGAGAGGGTCAGTGTTTGCACACAGGGATGGTCAGTGTTTGCACACAGGGATGGTCAGTGTTTGCACACAGAGTGGGTCCGTGTTTGCACACAGGGAGGGTCCGTGTTTGCACACAGGGATGGTCAGTGTTTGCACATGGAGAGGGTCAGTGTTTGCACACACGGATGGTCAGTGTTTGCACACAGGGATGGTCAGTGTTTGCACACAGAGAAGGTCAGTTTTTGCACACAGGGATGGTCAGTGTTTGCACACAGGGAGGGTCCGTGTTTGCACACAGGGAGGGTCAGTGTTTGCACACAGGGAGGGTCCGTGTTTGCACACAGGGATGGTCAGTGTTTGCACATGGAGAGGGTCAGTGTTTGCACAAAGGCAGGATCACTGTTTGCACACAGATAATGATAGCACCTACGACAGTGCAGCACTCCCTCAGTACTGCACTGGTTCGTCAGCCTAGATTATGGGCTCGAGTCTCTGGAGTAGGACTTGAAATCAGGAATTTCTTACTCAGCGTCAAAAGTGCTGCCCACTGAGCCATGGCTGACACCTAATCACTGGGTTTCCCTGATGGCACTGTGATAATGGCACCACCTGGTACAGCATCGAGCCGTACCAAGGCCTCGGGGTCTATTGTCTGGTTTGTACAGAGTGAAATTAGGGAGAATGGAGCAGCCTGTACTTACCATGGTGTTATTGGCTGGGTCGGACTTTGTATCAGGATGGCTGGGGATGAAACAAATACAAAATCATTCACTCTTAGAGAAAAAGCATTTTTTCTGCCTGATTTGTGGAATTCCTGTCTTCCCACAGGTTCAGGAAAGTCTTGGATTGAGGGAGTCTCGTGGTTTGCGGCAGGTGGTCTAGATAATTGGCGTCTTCAATCGGTTTGTTTTGCTAGTTAACAGATTGATTTAGTTTTAACATCCTGGTTTGTGTCAGGTTCGAGTGGTAATATTGGTACTTAATCTCACACCATTACCCAATTATGGGCATTAATTACCTGGGCACACAGTTACCATCAAACTACACAGGTAGGCATCACACGAGCTGCCATGGGACCAGATTCATCAGAAGTTCAGAGATTGGCATCAGTTACTCACTATACAAGGACTGGCTCTAATGTTCCCATTATACAAAGCATTACATTTAATGGGTGAATAAATGACAGCCAGCATGGATTTATTAAAGGAAAATTGTGTTTGATAACTTAGTATCCTAGTAGGTACAGCACACGAGGAGGCCATTCCACCCATCGAGTCTCTGCCAGCTCTTTAAAAGAGTTATCCAATTAGTCCCATTCCCCTGCTATTTCCCCATAGCCCTATAATTTTTTTCCCTTCAAGTATTTATCCAATTCCCTTCTGAAAGTTATTATTGAATCTGCTTCCACCTTTCAGGCAGTGCGTTCCAGATCATTACAACTCACTGCGTAAAAATTGTTGCCTCATATCGCCTCTGACTTTTCTGCCAATCACCTTAAATCTGTGTCCTCTGGTTACCGACCCTTCTGCCACTGGAAACAGTTTCTCCTTATTTACTCTGTCAAAACCATTCATGATTTCAAACATCTCTAACCTTCTCTGTTCTAAGGAGAACACCCCCAGATTCTCCAGTCTCTCCACATAACTGAAGTCCCTCATCCCTGGTACCATTCTAGTAAATCTCTTCTGCACCCTCTCTAAGGCCTTGACATCCTGCCTAAAGTGTGGTGCCCAGAATTGAACACAATACTCCAGCTGGGGCCTAACCAGTGTTTTATAAAGGTTTAGCATAACTTCCTTGCTTTTGTACTCTATGCCTCTGTTAATAAAGCTCAGAATCCCATTTGTTTTTTTAACAGACTTCTCAACTTGTCCTGCCACCTTCAAAGATTTGTGTACATACACCCCCAGGTCTCTCTGTTCCTACACACCCTTTAAAATTGTATCATTTAGTTTATATTGCATCTCCTCATTCTTCCTTCTAAAATGTATCACTTCACACTTCTGTGTTAAATTTCATCTGCCATGTGTCTGCCCATTTCACCAGTCTGTCTATGTCCTCCTGAAGTCTGTTACTATCCTTCACATTTGTATCATCTGCAAACTATGAAATTATACCCTCTATATCCAAGTCCAGGTCGTGAATATATATCAAAAAGAGCAGTGGTCCTAATACTGACCCCTGTGGAACACCACTGTATACTTCCCTCCAGTCTGAAAAACGACCATTCACCACTACTCTCTGTGTATTCTGTCCCTTAGCTAATTTTGTATCCACGCTGACACTGTCCCTTTAATCCCATGGGCTTTAATTTTACTAACAAGTCTATTATGTGGTACTTTATCAAATGCCTTTTGAAAGTCCATATACACAACATCAACCACACTACCCTGATCAACCTTCTCCGTTACTTCTTCAAAAAACTCAATCAAGTTAGTCAAACATGATTTTCCTTTAACAAACCCATGCTTTTCCAAGTGCCAATTAATTTTGTCCTGGATTATTTGGGGAAAATTGGATAGGGCCTGTTTCTGGGCGGGGGTAGCAGGATCCACTATTACCCCGCGCCCAATGGCCCCTGCGCAGGCAGGATGAGACTTTTGTCGCACCTGAGGACTTATCTGCAGTCTGTATTGGAAATCAGCACTGAACGAGGATTCCATGCAATTCACAATTTCCACCAGCAGGGGCAGCTCCAGTCTCTTAAAGGCAGGCTGTCAGTTAGAAATCTCTTAAAGGTAACTGGTACCTGTTATTTGCTGAAAACAATAGTTTGGTGTCTGCACAGAGTCTGAACGGAGATCAGACATCGCACATGTAAAGCACAGATGCAGGTCCTATCCCTATGTTTACACACTGATGAGTTACATTAAAACATTAAATAAAGGTTGCGCACCACTAAATCCCACAACCTCCAATCTGCACACCAGACCTCACCAATCTGCCGATCTGAGTTGGTACCAGGCCTGAGAGAGTGCATGCACCAAGGTTCTCTGCTGATGCACCAGAGAACTTGGTGCAAGAGGTGGACAGAGGAGGGACATCCTATATCCGCAGTGGGGGGGGGGGGGTGCTGTTGGGAAGGTAAGAGGGTCTCCAGACTTATATCCAAAAGGCAGTGGGAGGCAGCGGGGGATGAAGTCAATGCCTGGAGCACAGCATCATGAACATGGATGCAGTGCAGGAAGAAGTTCAATGCTTTGACATGAGTGGTCAGGGTGAGTGAGGTCAACTGTCCAGTGGCGTCTCCCACCATGCACCACTGGCTGCATCCACTGCCCCACACACTACACCCCCCATCACCCACATACCAACAAACTCTTTCAATCAGTACTCAACTCTTCCAACCAGACGCTTCCTCTCACCCTCACACATTACCATTGCTTCAAGCTGCCCACCCAAAACTCACAGGCCACACACACTGCCAGCTATTCAACCATGACAGGCACATCACCCAGACACACGTCCCACTTGCTTGCAGGAGAAGGTGGCGCAGATCAGGAGGCAGCAAGTGGCAGTGGCATTTATCCCCTCGAGCCTGTTCCGCCATTCAATGAGATCATGGTGGAGCTGTGATCTAACTCCATATACCCGCCTTAGCCCCATATCCCTTAATACCCTTGGTTCACAGAAATCCATCAATCTCAGATTTAGAATTCACAATTGAGCGAGCATCAACTGCCGTTTGCAGAAGAGCGTTCCAAACTTCTCCCACCCTTTGCGTGTAGAAGCATTTCCTAACTCGCGATGCTGAGAACGTCATGGATAGCACGTTTAGTGAGATGGTCACACCGCAGGTAAAGGTTGTACAGGCAGGAAGTAATTGGGTGACCACCAGGCAGAGTAAGAAGAGCAGGCAGGCAGTGCAGGGGTCCCCTGTGGCCGTCCCCCTCTCAAACAAATATACCGCTTTGGATATTGTTGAGGGGGATGACTTATCAGGGGAAGGCAGCAGCAGCCAACTTCCTGGCACCAGGGGTAGCTCTGCTGCACAGGCTGGGAGGAAAAAGAGTGGAAGAGATATAGTGGTAGGGGATTCTATCGTAAGGGGAACAGACAGGCGTTTCTGTGGCCGTAAACGTGACTCCAGGATGGTTTGTTGCCTCCCTGGTGCCAGGGTCATGGATGTCACTGAGCGGCTACAGGGCATTCTCAAGGGGGAGGGTGAGCAGGCAGAGGTCGTGGTCCACATTGGGACCAACGACATAGGTAGGAAGAGAGATGAGGTCCTGCATCAAGAATTTAGGGAGCGAGGTAGCAGATTAAAGAGCAGGACCTCAAAGGTTGTAATCTCTGGATTACTCCCAGTGCCACGGGCTAGTGAGTATAGAAATAGGAGGATAGAACAGATGAATGCGTGGCTAAAGAGTTGGTGCAGGAGGGAGGGTTTCAGTTTCCTGGATCACTGGGCCTGCTTCTGGGGAAGGTGGGACTTGTACAAGTCGGACGGGTTGCACCTGAACCAGAGCGGGACAAATATCCTTGCGGGGAGGTTTGCAAGCACTGTTGGGGGGGGTTTAAACTAACTTGGCAGGGGGATGGGATACAGAGTGGAGCTACAATAGGGGGTGATGTGCAGCCAAATATAGAGAAAAAAACAAGTCAACTTGGAAGACAGGGCAAATATGTGAGGGCAAGGCTGGATGGCATCTATTTTAATGCAAGGAGTCTTGCGAATAAGGTGGATGAACTGAAGGTGTTGATAAACACATGGGAGTATGACATTGTTGCTGTCACAGAGACATGGTTGAGGGAGGGGCAAGACTGGCAGCTCAATATTCCGGGGTACAGAATCTTCAGGCGAGACAGAGGGGGAGGTATAAGAGGAGGGGGGGTCGCAATATTAATTAAAGAATCAATTACTGCCATAAGGAGGGATGATATATTAGCAGGTTCCTCTAATGAGGCCATATGGGTGGAGCTTAAAAACAAAAAGGGGGCAAGCACTTTGATGGGAGTGTACTATAGACCCCCAAACAGTCAGGGGGAGATAGAGGAACAGATATGTAGGCAAATCTCAGAAAATTGTGCAAATAATAGGGTAATAATAGTGGGGGATTTCAACTTCCCCAATATTAACTGGGATACTCAGAGTGTAAAAGGCTTAGAGGGTACAAAATTCTTAACGTGCATCCAGGAGAGCTTTTTGAGCCAGCATGTAGAAAGTCCGACAAGAGAGGGGGCGGTACTGGACCTAATTCTAGGGAATGTGGCCGGCCAAGTGGAAGAAGTGCTAGTAGGTGAGCACTTTGGTGAGAGTGACCATAATTCGGTGAGATTTAAGGTGGTCATGGAAAAGGACAGGGAGGGGCCGGAAATAAAGGTTCTAAATTGGGGGAAGGCCGATTTTAATAGGATAAGGCAGGATCTGGCCAAAATGGACTGGGATCAGCTGCTTGTAGGAAAATCCGCATCGGAGCAATGGGAGTCTTTCAGAAGGGAGATTGAGACCATACAATGGCAACATGTTCCCGTAAAGGTCAAGGGTGGTTCCAAGAACTCCAGGGAACCTTGGATGTCAGGGGATATACGAAAATGGATTAGGAAAAAAAGGAGGGCTTTTGGCAGATACAAAAGGCTAAAGACGGAGGAAGCCCTAGAGGAGTACAAAAAGTGCAGGGGGATACTTAAAAAAGAAATTAGGAGATCAAGGAGGGGCCATGAAATAACACTGGCGAGCAAAATAAAGGAAATCCTAAGATGTTTTATAAGTATATTAAGGGTAAGAGGATGACTAGGGAAAAAATAGGGCCCATTAGGGACAAAAATGGCAATCTGTGTGTGGAGCCGGCAGATGTAGGAGGGGTTCTAAATGAATTTTTTGCATCTGTTTTCACTATGGAGAAGGACGATGTAGACATAGAAATACGGCAGGGGGACTGTGATATACTCAAACATATTAACATCGAGCGGGAGGAGGTATTGGCGGTTTTAGCAGGCCTAAAAATGGATAAATCCCCAGGCCCGGACGAAATGTATCCCAGGCTACTGTGTGAGGCAAAGGAGGAGATTGCGGGGGCTCTGACACATATATTCAGAACCTCTCTGGCCACAGGGGATGTGCCAGAGGACTGGAGAACCGCTAATGTAGTACCATTATTCAAGAAGGGGAGTAGGGAAAAACCGGGGAACGATAGGCCAGTGAGCCTAACATCAGTGGTAGGAAAATTATTGGAAAAAATTCTGAAGGACAAAATTAGTCTCCACTTGGAGAAGCAAGGATTAATCAGGGATAGTCAACATGGCTTTGTCAAGGGAAGATCATGTCTGACTAATTTGATTGAATTTTTTGAGGGGGTGACTAGGCGTGTGGATGAGGGTAACGCAGTGGATGTGGTATACATGGATTTCAGTAAGGCCTTCGATAAAGTCCCCCACAGGAGACTGGTCAAGAAGGTACGAGCCCATGGAATCCAGGGTGCCTTGGCACTTTGGATACAAAACTGGCTTAGTGGCAGAAGGCAGAGGGTGATGGTCGAAGGTTGTTTTTGTGACTGGAAGCCTGTGGCCAGTGGGGTACCACAGGGATCGGTGCTGGGTCCCTTGCTGTTTGTGGTCTACATTAATGACTTGGATATGAATGTAAAAGGTATGATCAGTAAGTTCGCTGATGATACAAAAATTGGTAGGGTGGTAAATAGCGAGGAGGATAGCCTCAGTCTGCAGGACGATATAGATGGGTTGGTCAGATGGGCGGAACAGTGGCAAATGGAATTTAACCCGGAAAAGTGCGAGGTGATGCACTTTGGAGGGACTAACAAGGCAAGGGAATACACAATGAATGGGAGGACACTAGGCAAGACAGAGGGTCAGAGGGATCTTGGTGTGCAAGTTCACAGATCCCTGAAGGCGGCGGAACAGGTAGATAAGGTGGTAAAGAAGGCATATGGGATACTTGCCTTTATTAGCCGAGGCATAGAATATAAGAGCAAGGAGGTTATGATGGAGCTGTATAAAACACTGGTTAGACCACAGCTGGAGTACTGTGTGCAGTTCTGGTCGCCACACTACAGGAAGGATGTGATCGCTTTGGAGAGGGTGCAGAGGAGATTCACCAGGATGTTACCAGGGCTGGAGCGCTTCAGCTATGAAGAGAGACTGGGAAGATTGGGTTTGTTTTCCTTGGAGCAGAGGAGGCTGAGGGGGGACATGATTGAGGTGTACAAAATTATGAGGGGCACAGATAGGATGGATACTAAGGAGCTTTTTCCCTTCGTTGAGGGTTCTATAACAAGGGGACATAGATTCAAGGTAAAAGGCCGGAGGTTTAGAGGGGATTTGAGAAAGAACTTTTTCACCCAGAGGGTGGTTGGAGTCTGGAACTCACTGCCTGAAAGGGTTGTGGAGGCAGGAACCCTCACAACATTCAAGAAGCATTTGGATGAGCACTTGAAATGCCATAGCATACAAGGCTACGGACCAAATGCTGGAATATGGGATTAGAGTAGACAGGGCTGATGGCCGGCGCGGACACGATGGGCCGAAGGGCCTCTATCCATGCTGTATAACTCTATGACTCTATAACTTCACTCCTGCACGTCCTGGCTCTAAATGTGAGACTATTTCCCCTAGTCCTAGTATTCAAGTATAGGAGACCTCCAAAAACAGTTACAAATGTCTCGGCAGCCAGAAGCAATAATCCAGCCACTAACCTGTAAATCCTGCCTGGTCCTTTTAAATAGCGGTGGTGGGGGATCCTCCAGGCACTCTAAGACACGTTCAGATGGTCGGGGTTAAGACTGTGCGTTGAGTTGAGCGTTGACTCCATTTTGGAACTTTATCACTTTAAATCAGCGTTGCACACTGATTGTATCCATTTTCTCCCTACTTTACATGATTCCAACGTTCGTTATTGCACCTGCGCAAACTCCTACACCAAGATAGCGTCCGGCGCACGGCGAAGTGGAAACGAGCGTGTGCAGCCAAGATGCCATCTTGGCACTTCGGGAGGCTGAGTAGCGCCGAAACAACGGCACGACATGGCCCAATTTAGCGCCCACTGTCTCTAAAAGTTTCCCCACCACCGATGTTAGGCGAACTGGCCTGTAATTGCCGGGTTTATCCCTCTCCCCTTTTTTGAACAGGGGTGTAACATTTGCAATCCTCCAGTCCTCCAGTACCACTCCCGTATCTAAGGTGGATTGGAAGATTGTGGCCAGAGCCTCCGCAATTTCCACCCTTCTCTTCCCTCAGTAACCGAGGATGTATCCCATCTGGACCGGGTGACTTTTCTACTGCCAATCTTTTAAGTACCTCCTCTTTATCTATTTTTATCCTCTCCAATATCGCTCCTACCTCCTCCTTTACTGCTACAATGGCAGCATCCTCTTCTCTAGTGAAGACCAATGTGAAGTATTCATTTAGTAACTCAGCCATGCCCTCTGCCTCCACAAAGTGATCTTTTTTGTCCCTAATTGGTCTTGATTGAGTTCTTTGATGAAGTAACGGAGAGGGTTGATGAGGGTAGTGTGGTTGATGTGGTGTATATGGACTTTCAAAAGGCATTTGATAAAGTACCACATAATAGACTTGTTAGCAAAATTAAAGCCCATGGGATTAAAGGGACAGTGACAGTGTGGATACAAAATTGGTTGAGAGACAGAAATTGAGAGTAATGGTGAACGGTTGTTTTTCAGACTGGAGGGAAGTATACAGTGGTGTTCCCCAGGGGTCAGTATTAGGACCACGGCTCTTTTTGATATATATTAATGAGCTGGACTTTGGTATAGAGGGGATAATTTCAAAGTTTGCAGATGACACAAAACTTGGAAATGTAGTGAACAATGAGGAGGATAATAAGTGACTTCAGGAGGATATAGACAGACTGATGAAATGGGAGACACATGGCAGATGAAATTTATTTTGGTATGAAGAATGAGGAGAGACAGTGTTCACGAAATGGTACAATTTTAAAGGGAGTGCAGAGAGACCTGGGCTTGGGGGGTGTAGACAAATCTTTGAAGGTGGCAGGACAAGTTGAGAAGGCTGTTTAAAAAGCATACGGGATCCATGGCATTATAAATGGAGGCTTAGAGTACAAAAGCAAGGAAGTTATGCTAATCCTTTATAAAGCACTGGTTAGGCCCCAGCTGGAGTATTGTGTTCAATTCTGGGCACTACATTTTAGAAAAGATATTAAGGCCTTAGAGAGGGTGCAGGAGAGATTTACTAGAATGGTGCCAGGGATGAGGGACTTCAGTTACGTGGATAGAAACATAGAAACATAGAAAATAGGAGCAAGAGTAGGCCATTCGGCCCTTCGGGCCTGCTCCGCTATTCAATATGATCATGGCTGATCGTCTAACTCAGTAGCCTGTTCCCGCTTTTTCCCCATATCCCTTGATCCCTTTAGTATTAAGAAATATATCTATCTCCTTCTTGAATACATTTAATGACTTGGCCTCCACTGCCTTCTGTGATAGAGAATTCCACAGGTTCAACACACTCTGAATCATAGAATCATAGAAGTTACAACATGGAAACAGGCCCTTCGGCCCAACATGTCCATGTCGCCCAGTTTATACCACTGAGCTAGTCCCAATTGCCTGCACTTGGCCCATATCCCTCTATACCCATCTTACCCATGTAACTGTCCAAATGCTTTTTAAAAGACAAAATTGTACCCGCCTCTACTACTGCCTCTGGCAGCTCGTTCCAGACACTCACCACCCTTTGAGTGAAAAAATTGCCCCTCTGGACCCTTTTGTATCTCTCCCCTCTCACCTTAAATCTATGTCCCCTCGTTATAGACTCCCCTACCTTTGGGAAAAGATTTTGACAATCTACCTTATCTATGCCCCTCATTATTTTATAGACTTCTATAAGATCACCCCTTAACCTCCTACTCTCCAGGGAAAAAAGTCCCAGTCTATCTAACCTTTCCCTATAAGTCAAACCATCAAGTCCCGGTAGCATCCTAGTAAATCTTTTCTGCACTCTTTCTAGTTTAATAATATCCTTTCTATAGTAGGGTGACCAGAACTGTACACAGTATTCCAAGTGTGGCCTTACTAATGTCTTGTACAACTTCAACAAGACATCCCAACTCCTGTATTCAATGTTCTGACCAATGAAACCAAGCATGCCGAATGCCTTCTTCACCACCCTATCCACCTGTGACTCTACTTTCAAGGAGCTATGAACCTGTACTCCTAGATCTCTTTGTTCTATAACTCTCCCCAACGCCCTACCATTAACGGAGTAGGTCCTGGTCTGATTCGATCTACCAAAATGCATCACCTCACATTTATCTAAATTAAACTCCATCTGCCATTCATCGGCCCACTGGCCCAATTTATCAAGATCCCGTTGCAATCCTAGATAACCTTCTTCACTGTCCACAATGCCACCAATCTTGGTGTCATCTGCAAACTTACTAACCATGCCTCCTAAATTCTCATCCAAATCATTAATATAAATAACAAATAACAGCGGACCCAGCACCGATCCCTGAGGCACACCGTTAGTCACAGGCCTCCAGTCTGAAAAACAACCCTCTACAACCACCCTCTGTCTTCTGTCGTCAATCCAATTTTGTATCCAATTGGCTACCTCACCTTGGATCCCGTGAGATTTAACCTTACGTAACAACCTACCATGCGTACAGGGAACCCCCAGCTTCTGTCGGACACTACAGACTTCCTACAAAAACTCAGCTCCCACAGACCAGTTGAACCAGGAACACTTCTCACCACGATGGACGTCTCGGCACTCTACACCAGTATCCCCCACGATGACGGCATCGCTGCAACGGCCTCAGTACTCAACACCAACAACAGCCAATCTCCAGACGCCATCCTACAACACATTCGCTTCATCCTGGATCACAATGTCTTCACCTTCGATAACCAGTTCTTTACCCAAACACACGGAACAGCCATGGGGACCAAATTCGCACCCCAATACGCCAACATTTTCATGCACAAGTTCGAGCACGACTTCTTCACTACACAGGACCTCCAACCAACGTTATACACCAGATACATCGACGACATTTTCTGCCTATGGACCCACAGCGAAGAATCACTGAAGAGACTACACGATAACATCAACATGTTCCATCCCACCATCAAACTCACCATGGACTACTCCTCAGAATCAGTTTCTTTCTCGGACACACGAATCTCCATCAAAGACGGGCACCTCAGCACCTCACTCTACCGCAAGCCCACGGACAACCTCACGATGCTCCACTTTTCCAGCTTCCACCCCAACCACGTCAAAGAGGCCATCCCCTATGGACAGGCCCTACGAATACACAGGATCTGCTCAGACGAGGAGGAACGCGATGGACACCTACAGACGCTGAAAGATGCCCTCGTAAGAACGGGATATGACGCTCGACTTGTCGATCGACAGTTCCGACGAGCCACAGCGAAGAATCGCATAGACCTCCTCAGAAGACAAACACGGGACGCAACCAACAGAGTACCCTTCGTCGTCCAGTACTTTCCCGGAGCGGAGAAACTCCACCATGTTCTCCGCAGCCTTCAACATGTCATCGATGACGACGAACACCTCGCTAAGGCCATCCCCACGCCTCCACTACTCGCCTTTAAACAGCCACCCAACCTCAAACAGACCATCGTTCGCAGCAAGTTACCCAGTTTTCAGGCGAACAGCGTCCATGACACCACACAACCCTGCCACGGTAACCTCTGCAAGACAACCACAATGAATGGGAGGACCCTAGGCAAGACAGAGGGTCAGAGGGATCTTGGTGTGCAAGTTCACAGATCACTGAAGGCGGCGGAACAGGTAGATAAGGTGGTAAAGAAGGCATATGGGATACTTGCCTTTATTAGCCGAGGCATAGAATATAAGAGCAAGGAGGTTATGATGGAGCTGTATAGAACACTGGTTAGGCCACAGCTGGAGTACTGTGTGCAGTTCTGGTCGCCGCACTACAGGAAGGATGTGATCGCTTTGGAGAGGGTGCAGAGGAGATTCACCAGGATGTTACCAGGGCTGGAGCGCTTCAGCTATGAAGAGAAACTGGGAAGATTGGGTTTGTTTTCCTTGGAGCAGAGGAGGCTGAGGGGGGACATGATTGAGGTGTACAAAATTATGAGGGGCACAGATAGGATGGATACTAAGGAGCTTTTTCCCTTCGTTGAGGGTACTATAACAAGGGGACATAGATTCAAGGTAAAAGGCGGGAGGTTTAGAGGAGATTTGAGAAAGAACTTTTTCACCCAGAGGGTGGTTGGAGTCTGGAACTCACTGCCTGAAAGGGTTGTGGAGGCAGGAACCCTCACAACATTCAAGAAGCATTTGGATGAGCACTTGAAATGCCATAGCATACAAGGCTACGGACCAAATGCTGGAATATGGGATTAGAGTAGACAGGGCTGATGGCCGGCGCGGACACGATGGGCCGAAGGGCCTCTATCCGTGCTGTATAACTCTATGACTCTATGACATGCCAGATCATCGACACGGATACCACCATCACACGAGAGGACACCACCCACCAGGTACCTGGTTCATACTCCTGTGACTCGGCCAACGTTGTCTACCTCATACGTTGCAGGAAAGGATGCCCCGGAGCATGGTACATTGGCGAGACCATGCAGACACTGCGACAACGGATGAACGGACACCGCGCAACAATCGCCAGACAGGAGGGTTCCCTCCCAGTTGGGGAACACTTTAGCAGTCAAGGACATTCAGCCACCGATCTTCGGGTAAGCGTTCTCCAAGGCGGCCTTCGAGACACACGACAACGCAAAATCGTCGAGCAGAAGTTGATAGCCAAGTTCCGCACCCATGAGGACAGCCTCAACTGGGATCTTGGGTTCATGTCACGCTACACGTAACCCCACCAGCAAAAAGGGGGAAAAAAATTATGTTTTTAATATTCTCTCTCTCTCTCTCTGCCATTTGGGTTTCTTTCTGTCTGTCTGTGTAATTGACACAATGTATATCCAGTGTACTGGGACGTGCTGTTCTCCGTGACTGGCCTGTTTGAATAACAACGACACCTTTTGATTGGTGTGATGCTGTCCCAGCCTAGTATAAGATATGCGATTTGAGAACCTTTTCACTCATTCACCTGACGAAGGGGATAATCTCCGAAAGCTTGTGATTTTAAAATAAATTTGTTGGACTATAACCTGGTGTTGTAAGATTCCTTACATTTGTCCACCCCAGTCCATCACCGGCATCTCCACATCATGGCTAGTGAATGTCGGCCTAGTCGACCCAATCTCTCCTCATACGTCAGTCCTGCCATCCCAGGAATCAGTCTGGTAAACCTTTGTTGCACTCCCTCCATGGCAAGGACATCCTTCCTCAGATAGGGAGACCAAAACTGCACACAATACTCCAGATGTGGTCTCACCAAGGCTCTGTACAACTGCAGTAAGACATCCCTGCTCCTGTACTCAAATCCTCTTGCAATGAAGGCCAACATACCATTCGCCTTCCTAACTGCTTGCTGCACCTGAATGCTCGCTTTCAGCGACTGGTGTACACGGACACCCTGGTCTCCCCTTTACCCAATCTATCACTATTCAGATAATAATCTGCCTTTCTATTTTTACAACCAAAGTGGATAACCTCACATTTATCCACGTTATACATCTGCCATGTTCTTGCCCACTCACCCAACTTGTCTAAATCACATTGGAGCCTCTTTGCATCCTCCTCACAGCTCACATTCCACCCCAGCTTTGTGTCGTCTGCAAACTTGGAAATGTTACAATGTGGATAGAATGGAGAATCTGGGGTTGTTCTCCTTACAGCAGAGAAGGTTAAGGGGAGATTAGATAGAGTTGTTCAAAATCATAAAGATTTGACAGAGTAAATAAGGAGAAACTGTTTCCAGTGGCAGAAGGGTCAGTAACCAGAGGACACAGATTTAAGGTGATCGGCAAAAGAGCCAGAGGTGACATGAGGGAATATTTTTTTACGCAGCGAGTTGTAATGATCTGGAATGCGCTGCCTGAAAGGGCGGTGGAAGCAGATTCAATAACTTTCAAAAGCGAATTGGGTAAATACTTGAAGGGAAAAAATTTACAAGGCTATGGGGAAAGAGCGTGGGAATGGGACTAATTGGAAAGCTTTTTCAAAGAGCTCATACAGGCATGATGGGCCAAATGTCCTCCTTCCATGCTATATCATTCCATGATCCTTTGATTCTATAACACAAAGATTGGAAATGTAGTAAACATCAGTTCCCTATTGTGCAAGGACTGATTAAAGGAATAATGTGCATGGCTATAGGGAAAGAGCAGGGGAATGGGACTAATTGAATAGTGTTTTAAAGAGATGGCACAGGCATGATGGGCCAAATGGCCTCCTCCTGTGCTATACATTTCTATAATTCTGTAAGTTAGTTCCTCCAGCGAAAATGCAAGTGCCCACTTA
Organism: Heptranchias perlo; assembly: GCF_035084215.1. NCBI lineage: Eukaryota > Metazoa > Chordata > Chondrichthyes > Hexanchiformes > Hexanchidae > Heptranchias > Heptranchias perlo. Next base: position 56,927,964 of record NC_090342.1, read on the forward strand.
CCCTCAGCTCCCAGACTCAGGTCATCCTCAAAACTGTTCACAGCTCTCAAACCAGGACCACCTGTAGGAACAGCAGGCAGAGACTTTCAGTAGAGACAGGAGATATGATCAGCACTCAGAGAGCGTGGCTGTGGCAGAGGGAATGGGATTAGGGGAAACATCCTCTGTTATAAGTGTCACAACAACATCAACATTCAAAATACAGAGAGCTAATACACATAACCGCATTATAGTAATACACGATTTATCCAGGAGTAACAGCAATTACTGATTAAGTACCTACATAGATTGTGCAGCACAGAAACAGGCCCTTCGGCCCAACTGGTCTATACCAGTATTTATGCTCCACACGAGCCTCCTCCCTCCCTACTTCATCTCACCCTATCAGCATATCCTTCTATTCCTCTCTCCCTCATGTGTTTATCTAACTTCCCCTTAAATGTATCTATGCTGATCACCTCAACTACTCCTTGTGGTATCGAGTTCCACATTCTCACCACTCTCTGGGTAAAGAAGTTTCTCCTGAATTCCCTATTGGATTTATGAGTGACTATCTTATAATTATCGCCCCTAGTTCTGGTCCCTCCCGCTAGCGGAAACATTTTCTCTACATCTACCCTATCAAACCCCGTCATAATCTTAAAGATCTTTATCAGGTCACTCCTCAGTCTTCTCTTTTCTAGAGTAAAGAGCCCCAGCCTGTTCAGCCTTTCCTGATAAGTTTAACCTCTCAGTTCTGGTGTCATCCTCGTGAATCTTTCTTGCACCATCTCTAGTTCTGGTCTCCATATTTTTATAATATGGAGACCAGAACTGTGCACAGTGCTCCAAGTGTGGTCTAACCAAGGTTCTTCACAAGTTTAACATAACTTCCCTGCTTTTCAATTCTATCCCTCTAGAAATCAACCCCACGCTTGGTTTGCCTTTTTTATGGTCTTATTAACCTGCGTCGCTACTTTTAGTGATTTGTGTATCTGTACCCCCAGATCCCTCTGCTCCTCTACCCCATTTAGACTCTTATTATCCAAGCAATATAGTAACAGCAGTTACTGACCCAGTATCTACTCCCAGTATCCAGGAGTAACAGCAGCTACTGACCCAGTATCTACCCTCAGTATCCAGGAGTAACAGCAGCTACTGACCCAGTATCTACCCCCAGTATCCAGGAGTAACAGCAGCTACTGACCCAGTATCTACCCTCAGTATCCAGGAGTAACAGCAGCTACTGACCCAGTATCTACCCTCAGTATCCAGGAGTAACAGCAGCTACTGACCCAGTATCTACCCCCAGTATCCAGGAGTAACAGCAGCTACTGACCCAGTATCTACCCTCAGTATCCAGGAGTAACAGCAGCTACTGACCCAGTATCTACCCTCAGTATCCAGGAGTAACAGCAGCTACTGACCCAGTATCTACCCCCAGTATCCAGGAGTAACAGCAGCTACTGACCCAGTATCTACCCTCAGTATCCAGGAGTAACAGCAGCTACTGACCCAGTATCTACCCTCAGTATCCAGGAGTAACAGCAGTTACTGATCCAGTATCTACGAGTAACATCAACTACTGATATAGTAACTACTCCCTGTATCCAGGAGTAACAGCAGCTATTACCTCAACAGCAGGAAGTAGAGGAGCAAATTACAGAAAGATACAAGAACTACAGAGTAGTGATAATGGGGGACTTCAATTATCCCAATACAGACTGGACAGTAACAGTGTAAAGGGTAAAGAAGGGGAGAATTCTTTAAATGTGTTCAAGAGAAGTTTCTTGATCAGTGTGTTTCCAGCCCAATGGGGGAGGAAGCAGTGCTGGATCTAGTTCTGGGGAATGAAGTGGGGCAAATGGAGCATGTTTCAGTGGGGGAGCATTTGGGGAACAGTGATCACAATATCATCAGGATTAGAATAGTTATGGAAAAGGACAAGCAACAATCAAATGTGAAAATACTTAACTGGAGGAGGGCAAATTTCAGTGAGTTAAAAAGGGTTCTTACTTTCCACCCAAAACTCTGCTGTGCAAACATATTTACCTACTTTGCGGACCCCCTCAAACTCACACCGTCAGGATGGGGGGAGCGCCATGGCTGCATTCACCACTTCATCCGAGGATGAGCAACATCACCAGCCTCGCCAGGCACGGTGTCCACCTCCGCCACGTGGAGCTCCACAACACAGTGCTGCACCACAGGCACCTGCACAAGAGCACAGAGGGCAACAACAGAGAGAGCGACGTCGCAGGAGGCACTACCCTCGCCTCAGGGTCTACAGACCGAGGCTCAGCTTCCTGGACCTCTCTGAGGAGCAGTGCATACGGAGGCTCAGAGTCAGTCGCCAGGTAGTCGCAGACATCTGCAGCCTCCTTCATGCCGAGCTGCTCCCGGCTGGCCCGAGCAGCATCTCTCTACCTGTCGCTGTCAAAGTCACCACTGCCCTCAACTTCTTCACCTCCGGATCATTCCAGGGTGCCACCGGGGACATCGCCGGGGTCTCTCAGTCACCTGCACACAGGTGCATAAGGCAGGTCACCGACGGCTTGTTTCGCAGGGCCTCACACTATATCAACTTCCCCATAGACGACCTCAGCCAGACGGAGAGGGCAGTGGGATTCCACTCTGTGTCTGGCTTCCCACAGGTGCAGGGTGTAATTGATTGCACCCATATTTTTTTTTTTTTTATTCGTTCACGGGATGTGGGCGTCGCTGGCAAGGCCGGCATTTATTGCCCATCCCTAATTGCCCTCGAGAAGGTGGTGGTGAGCCGCCTTCTTGAACCGCTGCAGTCCGTGTGGTGACGGTTCTCCCACAGTGCTGTTAGGAAGGGAGTTCCAGGATTTTGACCCAGTGACGATGAAGGAACGGCGATATATTTCCAAGTCGGGATGGTGTGTGACTTGGAGGGGAACGTGCAGGTGGTGGTGTTCCCATGCGCCTGCTGCTCTTGTCCTTCTAGGTGGTAGAGGTCGCGGGTTTGGGAGGTGCTATCGAAGAAGCCTTGGCGAGTTGCTGCAGTGCATCCTGTGGATGGTGCACACTGCAGCCACTGTGTGCCGGTGGTGAAGGGAGTGAATGTTTAGGGTGGTGGATGGGGTGCCAATCAAGCGGGCTGCTTTATCTTGGATGGTGTCGAGCTTCTTGAGTGTTGTTGGAGCTGCACTCATCCAGGCAAGTGGAGAGTATTCCATCACACTCCTGACTTGTGCCTTGTAGATGGTGCAAAGGCTTTGGGGAGTCAGGAGGTGAGTCACTCGCCGCAGAATACCCAGCCTCTGACCTGCTCTCGTAGCCACAGTATTTATATGGCTGGTCCAGTTAAGTTTCTGGTCAATGGTGACCCCCAGGATGTTGATGGTGGGGGATTCGGCGATGGTAATGCCGTTGAATGTCAAGGGGAGGTGGTTAGACTCTCTCTTGTTGGAGATGGTCATTGCCTGGCACTTATCTGGCGCGAATGTTACTTGCCACTTATGAGCCCAAGCCTGGATGTTGTCCAGGTCTTGCTGCATGCAGGCTCGGACTGCTTCATTATCTGAGGGGTTGCGAATGGAACTGAACACTGTGCAGTCATCAGCGAACATCCCCATTTCTGACCTTATGATGGAGGGAAGGTCATTGATGAAGCAGCTGAAGATGGTTGGGCCTAGGACACTGCCCTGAGGAACTCCTGCAGCAATGCCCTGGGGCTGAGATGATTGGCCTCCAACAACCACTCCCATCTTCCTTTGTGCTAGGTATGACTCCAGCCACTGGAGAGTTTTCCCCCTGATTCCCATTGACTTCAATTTTATGAGGGCTCCTTGGTGCCACACTCGGTCAAATGCTGCCTTGATGTCAAGGGCAGTCACTCTCACCTCACCTCTGGAATTCAGCTCTTTTGTCCATGTTTGGACCAAGGCTGTAATGAGGTCTGGAGCCGAGTGGTCCTGGCGGAACCCAAACTGAGCATCGGTGAGCAGGTTATTAGTGAGTAAGTGCCGCTTGATAGCACTGTCGACGACACCTTCCATCACTTTGCTGATGATTGAGAGTAGACTGATGGGGCGGTAATTGGCCGGATTGGATTTGTCCTGCTTTTTGTGGACAGGACATACCTGGGCAATTTTCCACATTGTCGGGTGGATGCCATTGTTGTAGCTGTACTGGAACAGCTTGGCTAGAGGCACAGCTCGTTCTGGAGCACAAGTCTTCAGCACTACAGCTGGGATGTTGTCGGAGCCAGGACTGTTCATCAACTGGAAGGGCTATCACTCCATCAACACTCAGCTCATCTGTGACCACCGCAAGAGATTCCTTCACGTGTGCGCCAGATTCCCTGGCAGCTGCCACAATTCCTTCATCCTGCAGGAATCCAACATCCCACCCCTCTTCCACACACCGAACACCCGTAAGGGCTGGCTCCTCGGGGACAAGGGATACCCCCTGCACACGTTGCTCATGACACCTCTGAGGAACCCCATCACCGAGCAACAGCATCGATATAACAACAACCACATCGCTACCAGGTCTACAGTTGAGCATGTTATAGGGCTGCTCAAGATGCACTTCAGGTGCCTTGATCGTTCTGGGGGAGAGCTTCAATACACACCAGACAGAGTGGGACGCATTATAGTCATGTGTTGTGCCCAGCAGAACATGGCACAACAGAGAGGGGTGCCACTTGAGGAGGCCCCATCCACATCTACGGGTGAGACGTGGGGGCACTTTGAGTGGTGTCCCCACTTCCAAGTCCCATTTCGCCATCTCCCCTCCCATGGGCCAGGCCCACATCACTCCTACCACCCTGCTGGACGACAGTTTGGAGGACATGTGTGAAGCCTTGTAACGCTAGAGTATCTGCCTGCCTGTTTAAGGCGGCAGAATGTTGTTCAACTTGAGTCCGAACGGCCGTTGTCAGGGCCTGAATGGTGAGCCGTGCTTGAAGCTCCATGGAAGCTAGCCTTCCCTCCATCGCAGACATTCCCGCACTTACCCACGACACTATCTCAGAGATGCCCTCACGTCCCTGTGACAGTATCTCAGAGATGCCCTCACGTCCCTGTGACAGTATCTCAGAGATGCCCTCACGTCCCTGTGGCAGTATCTCAGAGATCCCCTCCTGTACCTGTGCCACCATTCCACTCATGCAGGAGTTGGACTCCTCCATCCTCTGCGCGATTGTGGAGAGTGTGCGTGGCACCTGTTCCAGCACCTCGCAAATGTGCTGCTGCCCCTCGATCATTCTCCTTTTCATGGATGGCCCCCAGGGTTCAGCATCTGTGTCCAGCTGAGCAGAGCCTGGAGAGGAGTGCGGCCACCGACATGGACTCTCTCCACAGCTGCCCCTGCCACCAGTGTCTGCTTGTGCTCACATGTATGTGGTAACTCACCAGGTGAGACCCCAACTGCACACTGGGACCCACCGAGGTGTGAGTATCTGCGCTGGTGGATGGCTCGCTCAGATGTGACGGTGTCCCCTCAGAGGCCGGCAGGTCCTCTGAGGAATCGCCCTCCGCCGTCACGGTGGTCGCTGAAGGCCCTGTAAGAGAACAGAAGGCAATATTAAGCATGATGACAGATGTTGAGGTGCTGAAGATGGCAAGGCATGTTAACATCATTTGCTATTGTGTGTGCTGAATGTTAAAGTTCTGTCACCAGACGTTTGTCGGGTGCCAGTCTCGGTGTCCCCGATGGACAGGCACTCGAGGGTGCGGCTCAGCTCCAGAGCCTCCTGCTTTGCGTTTGTGAGGACGACGATCTATTTTGGCCCCCCTCCGGTCTTCGCCTTTTCCCGTGCATTCTGGGCTCTCTTCTCCTATAAGGGGAGAAAGTAGAGAGGCGTGAGTGAGGGATGGTGACGTGGCCAACCGATGAATGCATTGGCTTGGGTGAGGCTGACCGTGAAAGAGATGCATCAGAGGGTGAGTATGAGACAGAGCCATGAGATTGTATGAGGATTGGGTTGAGTGGTAGTGGTGGGGTGAGTAATGGGGAGGTGAGGAAGTGCTGAGGAAGTGCAGGTAAGTTGAGGATGAGGTTTGAGTGGGTGTGAGGAATGATGTAGTGTTGACAGTGCAGAATGAGTTGGGGGGTGGGGGCGGTGATGTAGAAGACGGAGTGCAGGAGAATGAGTAAGTGTACTCACTTTGACTGACCTGGTTAGATCATTGAAGTGCTTCCTGCACTGGATCCAGGTGTGGGAGATGTTGCTGCTGCTGGTGACCTCCTCTGTCACCTCGAGCCAGGCCTTCTTGGTGGCAGAGACAGGCCACTTCCTCCCGTCCGCTGGGTAGAACACATCCCTCCTCCTCTTCACCCCATCCAGTAGCACCTGGAGTGAGGCATCACTGAATCTAGGAGCAGCCTTTCCCCTGGGCTGCTCCATCGTGGTGTGCGGGTGTTTTCTCCAGGAGCAGCCATTGGAGGGCTGCCCCATTAAATAGAGCTCCTCCAGCTGACAGCCTGTGATGCGGGTGCGCAGTCCGCCCGCTGCGCAGCTTTCCGACGGCAAACCCGGAAGCCACGTTAAGCGATCGCCTGGGGAACGGACAGGTTTTATTGGGCGGGTCACCCACATGCCCAATCAACCCCCCTCCCCTCCTGCTGCCATCCCGCCTCCCCGTTAATATTGGGGCCATCGAGTATAAAGGCAAGGAATGAGAATAGACTGGCAACTAACATAAAAGGGAATCCAAAAGTCTTCTATAGGCATAAAAATAGTAAACGGGTAGTAAGAGGAGGGGTGGGACCGATTAGGAACCAAAAAGGAGATCTACGCATGGAGGCAGAGGGCATGGCGAGGTACTAAATGAGTACTTTGCATCTGTCTTTACCAAGGAAGAAGATGCTGCCAAAGTTACAGTACCCATCAAGTTATGTTGAACCTTTATAAAACACTGGTTTGGTCACCACTGGAGTATTGTTTCCAATTCTGGGCACTGCACTTTGGGAAAGATGTGAAGGCCTTAAAGAGGGTGCAGAAGAGATTTACTGGAATTGTTCAGGACTTCAGTTACGTGGATAGACTGGAGAAGCTGGGGTTGTTCTCCTTAGAGCAGAGAAGGTTGCGAGGAGATTTGATAGAGGTGTTCAAAATCATGAGGGGTCTGGATAGAGAGAAACTGTTCCTGTTGGCAGAAGGGTCAAGAACCAGAGGACACAAAATTAAGATAATTGGCAAAAGAACCAAAGGTGACATGAGGAAAAACTTTTATCACACAGCGAGTGGTTATGATCTGGAATGCACTGCCTGAGGGGGTGGTGGAGGCAGATTCAATCATGGTCCTCAAAAGGGAACTGGATAAGTACTTGAAGGCAAAACATTTGTAGGGTTACGGGGATAGGGTGGGAGAGTGGGACTAGCTGGATTGCTCTTGCAGAGAGCCAGCACAGGCTCAATGGGCTGAATGGCCTCCTTTTGCTCAGTAACCTTTCTATGATTCTAAAATGAAACAGAAAAAGGAGGCTTATGACGAATGTAAGGTTCATAATACAGTAAAGAACAAGGCTGACTCAGAAAGTACAGAGGAAATCTAAAAAAGGGAATTAGAGGGGCAAAGAGAGAGTATGAGAATAGATTAGTGGTTAACATAAAAGGGAACCTGAAAGTCTTTTATAAACATATAAATATTAAAAGGGTAGTCAAAGGAAGGATGGGGCCAATTAGGGACAAAAGGAGATCTTCTTGTGGAGGCAGAGGGCCTGACTGAGTTACTAAATGAAAACTTCGCATTGGTCTTCACTAGAGAAGAGGATGCTGCCATTCTAGCAGTAAAGGAGGAGGTAGGAGCGATATTGGAGAGGATAAAAATAGATAAAGAGGAGGTACTTAAAAGGTTGGCAGTACTCAAAGTCGAAAAGTCACCCGGTCCAGATGGGATACATCCTCGGTTACTGAGGGAAGTAAGGTTGGAAATTGTGGAGGCTCTGGCCACAATCTTCCAATCCTCCTTAGATATGGGGATGGTGCCAGAGGACTGGAGGATTGCAAATGTTACACCCATGTTCAAAAAAGGGGAGAGGAAAAAACCCGGCAATCACAGGCCAGTCAGCCTAAAGTCAGTGGTGGGGAAACTTTTAGAGACAATGATCCAGGACAAAATTAATTGGCTCTTGGAAAAGCATGGGCTAAAAAATGAAAGTCAGCACGGATTCATTAAAGGAAAATTATGTTTGACTAACTTGATTGAGTTCTTTGATGAAGTAACGGAGAGGGTTGATGAGGGTAGTGCGGTTGATTTTGTGTATATGGACTTTCAAAAGCCATTGGATAAAGTACCACATAATAGACTTGTTAGTAAAATTGAAGCCCATGGAATTAAAGGGACAGTGACAGCATGGATATAAAATTGGCTAAGGGGCAGAAAGCAAAGTTTTGTTTCTCAGACTGGAGGGAAGTATACAGTGGTGTTCCTCAGGGGTCAGTATTAGGACCACTGCTCTTTTTGATATATATTAATGACCTGGACTTGGGTATAGAGGGTATAATTTCAAACTCGGAAATGTAGTAACCAATGTCGAGGACAGTAACAGAGTTCAGGAGGACATAAGCTGTCTGGTGAAATGGGCGGACACATGGCAGGTGAAATTTAACACAGAGAAGTGTGAAGTGATACATTTTGGTAGGAAGAATGAGGAGAGGCAATATAAACTAAATGGTACAATTTTAAAGGGGGTGCAGGAACAGAGAGACCTGGGGATTCACAACACAAAACTTGAAGGTGGCAGGACAAGTTGAGAAGGTTGTTCAAAAAGCATACGGGATCCTGGGCTTTATTAATAGAGGCATAGAGTACAAAAGCAAGGAAGTTATGCTAAACCTTTATAAAACACTGGTTAGCCCTCAGCTGGTGTATTGTGTTCAATTCTGGGCACCACACTTTAGGAAGGATGTCAAGGCCTCAGAGAGGGTGCAGAGGAGATTTACTAGAATGGTACCAGGGATGAGGAACTTCAGTTATGTGGAGAGATTGGAGAAGCTGGGGTTGTTCTCCCCAGAACAGAGAAGATTAAGAAGAGATTTGATGGAGGTGTTCAAAATCATGAATGGCTTTGATATTTTATCCTAATTTACTCTGTTTCCAGTGGCAGAAGGGTCGGTAACCAGAGGACACAGATTTAAGGTGATCGGCAAAAGAACCAGACGTGACATGAGGAAACATTTTTTACGCAGCGAGTTGTTATGATCTGGAATTCACTGCCTGAAAGGGCGGTGGAAGCAGATTCAATAATAACTTTCAAAAGGGAATTGGATAAATACTTGAAGGAAAAATATTTACAGGGCTGTGGGGAAAGAGCAGGGAAGTGGGACTAATTGGATAGTTCTTTCAAAGAGCCGGCACAGGCATGATGGGCTGAATGGCCTCCTCCTGTGCCGTACCTACTATGATACTGATCCAGTATCTACCCCCTATATCCCGGAGTATAGAATCATAGAAAGATTACAGCACAGAAGGAGGCCACTCGGCCCATTGTGTCTGCGCCAGCTCTATCCAAGAGCAATCCAGCTGGTCCCACTCCCCCGCCCTATCCCTGAGGCCCTGCAAGTTCTTTCCTTTCAAGTACTTATCCAGTTCCCTTTTGAAGACCATGATTGAATCTGCCTCCACCACCCCCTCGGGCAGTGCATTCCAGATCATAACCACTCACTGTGTGTTAAAAGTTTTTCCTCATGTCACCTTTGGTCTTTTGCCAATCACCTTAAATCTATGTCCTCCGCTTCTTGACCCTTCCGCCAATGGGAACAGTTTCTCTCTATCTACTCTGTCTAGACCCTTCATGATTTTGAATACCTCGATCAAATCTCCTCGCAACCTTCTCTGTTCCAAGGAGAACAACTCCAGCTTCTCCAGCCTATCCACGTAACTAAAGTCCCTCATCCCTAGTAAATCTCTTCTGCACCCTTTCTAAGGCCTTCACATCTTTCCTAAAGTGCGGTGCCCAGAACTGGACACAATACTCCAGTTGTGGCCGAACTAGTGTTTTATAAAAGGTTCATCATGACTTCTATACTTTTGTACTCTATACCTCTAATTATAAAGCCCAGGATCCCGTATGCTTTTTTAACCACTTTCTCAACCTGCCCTGCCACCTTCAAAGATTTATGCACATATACCCCCAGATCTCTCTGTTCCTGTACCCCTTTTAGAATTGTGCCCTCTAGTTTATATTGCTTCTCCTCATTCTTCCTACTAAAACATATCACTTCACATTTTTCTATGTTAAACTTCATCTGCCACGTCTCCGCCCATGCCACCAGCCTGTCTACATCCTCTTGAAGTCTATCACTACCCTCCTCGCTGTTTCCTAACCTTCCAAGTTTTGTGTCATCTGCAAATTTTGAAATTGTGCCCTGTACACCCAAGTCCAAGTTATTAATATATATCAAGAAAAGCAGTGGTCCCAGCACCGACCCCCGGGGAGCATCACTGTACACCTCCCTCCAGCCTGAAAAATAACCGTTCACCACTACTCTCTGTTTCCTGTCACTTAGCCAATTCTGTATCCATGTTGCTACTGCCCCCTTTATTCCATGGGCCACAATCTTGATGATAAGCCTATCATGCGACACTTTATCAAACACCTTTTGAAAGTCCATATACACCACATCAACTGCATTGCCCTCATCTACCCTCTCTGTTACCTCATCAAAAATCTCTATCAGGTTAGTTAAACATGATTTGTCTTTAACAAATCCGTGCTGGCTTTCCCTAATCAATCCACACTCGTCCAAGTGACTGCTAATTCTGTCCCGGATTATCATTTCTAAAAGTTTCCCCACCACCGAGGTTAAACTGACTGGCCTGTAGTTGCTGGGTTTATCCTTACACCATTTTTTGAACACGGGTGTAACATTTACAATTTCTCCAGTCCTCTGGCACCACCCCTATATCTAAGGATGTTTAGAAGATTATGGCCAGTACCTCTGCAATTTCCACCCTTACTTCCCTCAACAACCTAGGATGCATCCCATCTGGACCGGGTGACTTATCTACTTTAAGTACAGCTAGCCTTTCTAGTACCTCCTCTTTATCACTTTTTAGCCCATCCAGTATCTCATCTTCCTTTACTGAGACTCTGGCAGCATCTTCTTCCTTGGTAAAGACAGATGCAAAGTATTCATTTAATACCTCGGCCATCCCCTCTGCCTCCATAAGCAGATCTCCTTTATGGTCCCTAATCGTCCCACCCCTCCTCTTACTACCTGTTTATTGTTTATATGCCTGTAGAAGACTTTTGGATTCCCTTTTATGTTAGCCACCAGTCTATTCTCACACTCTCTCTTTGCCCCTCTTATTTCCTTTTTCACTTCACAGTAACAGCAGCTACTGATGAACAGTCCTGTGTTCTGGATTAGTCCACAAGTAGCAAATCATACCATTTAACATGAGAGGGTTGCTCTCCTCCTGTAGGCTCGTCTGACATGATCTGCAAAAAGAGGAGAAAATCTTGGTGAAAGTCACATTCGATCACCCATTACCCAGGGGTCAGTATTAGGACCACTGCTCTTTTTGATATATATTAATGAGCTGGACTTGGGTATAGAGGGTATAATTTCAAAGTTTGCCTAAGACACATAATCCAGAAATGTAGTAAACAGTGTGGAGGATAGTAACAGACTTCAGGAGGACATAGACAGGCTGGTGAAATGGGCAGACACATGGCAAATGAAATTTAATGCAGAGAAGTGTGAAGTGATGAAATTTGGCAGGAAGAATGAGGAGAGGCAAAATAATCTAAAGGGTACAATTTTAAAGGGGGTGCAGGAACAGAGAGACCTGGGGATTCACATACACAAATCTTTGAAGGTGGCAGGACAAGTTGAGAAGGCTGTTAAAAAAACAAATGGGTTCCTGGGCTTTATTAATAGAGACATAGAGTACAAAAGCAAGGAAGTTATGCTAAACCTTTACAAACCACTAGTGTAACACGCTGTTACTGACTCAGGAGTGAATTAGACACGCAGACTGTGGTATCCAAAGCAGCTTAGTTTATTCACTCCCAATGGGTCTTTACTAACAGCACCAATCCAGACAGATAGTCACCTGTATTATCTTCGGTCTTCTAATTCGGGCTTCTCCATATGGATTAGTCACCCACATTCTGTCTACACATTATACAATACATTGGACAGGGACAGGTGGTACTTTTCAGTTTATCACTTGCTCCTCACAGTTTATCTCCTCAAACTCTGAGTCCCTTCCTCTCCGAGCTCCTCTCTCTAATGAATCACTCCCGGTCCTTTTACACTCATAGGCTGGGAGCAGTTAAAGGTAATTAAAGTCCACAACCTCTTCAAGTGGTACCCCTCGCTTGGTTACATAGCCCCCTCACCAGCTCGAGTGATTTCTACCGTAAGGCACAACCTTCAGGAGAGGGCACTCTCATTCCCTCTACGGTTATCACCGGGGTTTCAGTTCACCGTGACACTGCGGAAACCATTTCAGTCATATCTTCAGTAAAGGACTCCTCCACTGGGTATTCTATTACTACCTCAGATACACTCACACTTCTTCAGCACTCTCACTGGGGCCGACTTGCTTCTTTTTCTCTTCCCACTGCTTAACAACCTCTGATCCTGTTATATCTTTGGATTTCTCCTCCTTGAATTCTTCACTCATGGACTCTTTGACCTAAATGTCTGTAGACGTGGAACTCTCCACTGTCCGCACCAGCACTCAATCCTAGAACATCGTGAACAAACCCTGATGGTGGCCGTGGAGCCCAATTCCTTGGGTTTTTCAGAGATTGGAACTGGTCCCTCAGGGTTTCTCTTTAACCACTCCAGCTCCAGGCACTGTTCCTCAGCCACACTTCACAGGATGACGAGCGACTGTGTCACTTTTTCCAACTGCAAGCATTTGGCTTTGTCCTCCATCTTGAAGCAACTGTCCCTCATTCCTGATTCCTGATTCCTGCAGTTTACGCCTGCCCCTTGATTTGGCCCATCTGGAGAACCTGCGGGTTTTATCCTTGCACTTTGATCTGGAGAACCTGCGGGTTTTATCCTTGCACTTTGATCTGGAGAACCTGCGGGTTTTCCCCTTGCACTTTGATCTGGAGAACCTGCGGGTTTTATCCTTGCACTTTGATCTGGAGAACCTGCGGGTTTTCCCCTTGCACTTTGATCTGGAGAACCTGCGGGTTTTATCCTTGCACTTTGATCTGGAGAACCTGCGGGTTTTCCCCTTGCACTTTGTTCCTCTTCCCCCGGGGTCTCCCCCTTGGCCTATCTCAGCTGGCGCTTCAGCTTCATTTGAAGAGCTGCCATCTCTTCACCATGGGTCTGCTTGTGGGTTTCCCAGGCGGACTGGAGGCTCTAGTTTTGAGGGGTCAGCTCCGCAACCTTGGTGTTCAACTCGTGCACCCTCTGCGCCAGCTCATGCCTCTCCCTCTTCAGGTCTTCGAGGCCCATCTGGTTACTTTCCAGAGTCTAAATCTGTTGAGTGAGCATCTCTAATTCAACTTCCTCCTCAACCTTCAACGTCTCGTATTGCAGGACAACAGAGGCCTTCTCTTTGACCATCCTCTCCGCTCTTCCTTCAAACATGTTGCAACTTTCTCTCTCCTTCGGTTTGAATCTCCCTCTCAAAACTGAGCATTGCGTCCTTTATGGCCATGGAGCACGGAGTAGCAACTATTGACAGGGAGTCTATAATTGGGAATTTGGTGAGTGACAGGGTTCGGTGCTGTAAAGGGTGAGGTGCATTTGATTAGTCAGCAGAGCGGAGAGGAGCGTACCGAGAGGGGAGAGGGGCGCACCGAGAGGGGAGAGGGGCGCACCGAGAGGGGAGAGGGGCGCACCGAGAGGGGAGAGGGGCGCACCGAGAGGGGAGAGGGGCGGACTGAGAGGGGGGAGGGGAGGACCGAGAGGGGAGAGGGGCGGACCGAGAGGGGAGAGGGGCGGACCGAGAGAGGGGAGAGGGGGGCGGACCGAGAGAGGGGAGAGGAGCGGACCGAGAGGGGAGAGGGGCGCACCGAGAGGGGAGAGGGGCGGACCGAGAGGGGAGAGGGGCGGACCGAGAGGGGAGAGGGGCGGACCGAGAGGGGAGAGGGGCGGACCGAGAGGGGAGAGGAGCGGACCGAGAGGGGAGAGGGGCGGACCGAGAGGGAGAGGGGCGGACCGAGAGGGGAGAGGGCGGACCGAAGAGGGGAAGAGGGGAGGACCGAGAGGGGAGAGGGGCGGACCGAGAGGGGAGAGGGGAGGACCGAGAGGGGAGAGGGGCGGACCGAGAGAGGGGAGAGGGGCGGACCGAGAGGGAGAGAGGGGCGGACCGAGAGGGAGGGGGGCGGACCGAGAGGGGAGAGGGGCGGACCGAGAGGGGAGAGGGGCGGACCGAGAGGGGGAGAGGGGCGGACCGAGAGAGGAGAGGAGGACCGAGAGGGGAGAGGGGCGGACCGAGAGGGGAGAGGGGCGGACCGAGAGGGGAGAGGGACGGACCCGAGAGGGGAGAGGGGGGGCGGACCGAGAGAGGGGAGGGGCGGACCGAGAGGGGAGAGGGGGGCGGACCGAGGAGAAGGGGAGGGGCGGACCGAGAGGGGGGAGGGGCGGACCGAGAGGGGGGAGAGGGGCGGACCGAGAGGGGAGAGGGGGGGCGGACCGAGAGGGGAGAGGGGCGGACCGAGAGAGGGGAGAGGGGCGGACCGAGAGGGGAGAGGGGCGGACCGAGAGGGGAGAGGGGCGGACCGAGAGGGGAGGGGCGACCGAGAGGGGGGAGGGGCAGACCGAGAGGGGGGAGGGGCGGACCGAGAGGGGGGAGGGGCGGACCGAGAGGGGAGAGGGGCGGACCGAGAGGGGGGAGGGGCAGACCGAGAGGGGGGAGGGCAGACCGAGAGGGGGGAGGGGCAGACCGAGAGGGGGGAGGGGCGGACCGAGAGGGGGGAGGGGCGGACCGAGAGGGGAGAGGGGCGGACCGAGAGGGGAGAGGGGCGGACCGAGAGGGGAGAGGGGCGGACCGAGAGAGGGGAGGGGCGGACCGAGAGGGGGGAGGGGCAGACCGAGAGGGGAGAGGGGCGGACAGAGAGAGGGGAGAGGGGCGGACCGAGAGGGGAGAGGGGCGGACCGAGAGGGGAGGGGCGGACCGAGAGGGGAGAGGGGCGGACCGAGAGGGGAGAGGGGCGGACCGAGAGGGGAGAGGGGCGGACCGAGAGGGGAGAGGGGCGGACCGAGAGGGGGGAGGGGGGCGGACCGAGAGGGGAGAGGGGCGGACCGAGAGGGGAGAGGGGCGGACCGAGAGGGGAGAGGGGCGGACCGAGAGGGGAGAGGGGCGGACCGAGAGGGAGAGGGGCGGACCGAGGGGGGAGAGGGGCGGACCGAGAGGGGAGAGGGGCGGACCGAGAGGGGAGAGGGGGCGGACCGAGAGGGGAGAGGGGGCGGACCGAGAGGGGAGAGGGGCGGACCGAGAGTGGAGGGGGGCGGACCGAGAGGGGAGAGGGGGCGGACCGAGGGGGGAGAGGGGCGGACCGAGAGGGGAGGGGGGCGGACCGAGAGAGGGGGGAGGGGCGGACCGAGAGAGGGGAGAGGGGCGGACCGAGAGGGGAGGGGCGGACCGAGAGGGGGGAGGGGCGGACCGAGAGGGGGGAGGGGCAGACCGAGAGGGGAGAGGGGCGGACCGAGAGGGGGGAGGGGCAGACCGAGAGGGGAGAGGGGCGGACCGAGAGGGGAGGGGCGGACCGAGAGGGGGGAGGGGCGGACCGAGAGGGGGGAGGGGCGGACCGAGAGGGGGGAGGGGCGGACCGAGAGGGGGGAGGGGCGGACTGAGAGGGGAGAGGGGCGGACCGAGAGTGGAGGGGGGCGGACCGAGAGGGGAGAGGGGCGGACCGAGAGGGGAGAGGGGCGGACCGAGAGGGGAGAGGGGCGGACCGAGAGAGGAGAGGGGCGGACCGAGAGGGGAGAGGGGCGGACCGAGAGGGGAGAGGGGCGGACCGAGAGGGGAGAGGGGCGGACCGAGAGGGGAGAGAGGGGCGGACCGAGAGGGGAGAGGGGCGGACCGAGAGAGGAGAGGGGCGGACCGAGAGGGGAGAGGGGCGGACCGAGAGGGGAGAGGGGCGGACCGAGAGGGGAGAGGGGCGGACCGAGAGGGGAGAGAGGGGCGGACCGAGAGGGGAGAGGGGCGGACCGAGAGGGGAGAGGGGCGGACCGAGGGCGGAGAGGGGCGGACCGAGAGGGGGGAGGGGCGGACCGAGAGGGGAGAGGGGCGGACCGAGAGTGGAGGGGGGCGGACCGAGAGAGGGGAGAGGGGCGGACCGAGGGGGGAGGGGGGCGGACCGAGAGGGGGGAGGGGCGGACCGAGAGAGGGGAGAGGGGCGGACCGAGGGGGGAGGGGGGCGGACCGAGAGGGGAGAGGGGCGGACAGAGAGGGGAGAGGGGCGGACCGAGAGGGGGGAGGGGGGCGGACCGAGAGGGGGGAGGGGCGGACCGAGAGAGGGGAGGGGCGGACCGAGGGGGGAGAGGGGCGGACCGAGAGAGGAGAGGGGCGGACCGAGAGGGGGGAGGGGCGGACCGAGAGGGGAGGGGGGCGGACCGAGAGGGGAGAGGGGCGGACCGAGAGGGGGGAGGGGGCGGACCGAGAGGGGGGGAGGGGCGGACCGAGAGGGGAGAGGGGGGCGGACCGAGAGAGGGGAGGGGCGGACCGAGGGGGGAGAGGGGCGGACCGAGAGAGGAGAGGGGCGGACCGAGAGGGGGGAGGGGCGGACCGAGAGGGGGGAGGGGCGGACCGAGAGGGGGGAGAGGGGCGGACCGAGGGGGGAGAGGGGCGGACCGAGAGAGGGGAGGGGCGGACCGAGAGAGGAGAGGGGCGGACCGAGAGGGGGGAGAGGGGCGGACCGAGGGGGGAGAGGGGCGGACCGAGAGGGGGGAGGGGCGGACCGAGAGGGGGGAGGGGCGGACCGAGAGGGGAGAGGGGCGGACCGAGAGGGGAGAGGGGCGGACCGAGAGGGGAGAGGGGC
The DNA here is from genome assembly GCF_035084215.1 of Heptranchias perlo. Taxonomy (NCBI): domain Eukaryota; kingdom Metazoa; phylum Chordata; class Chondrichthyes; order Hexanchiformes; family Hexanchidae; genus Heptranchias; species Heptranchias perlo. The sequence goes on from NC_090342.1 coordinate 56,944,884, forward strand.
GGACCGAGAGGGGAGAGGGGCGGACCGAGAGGGGAGAGGGGCGGACCGAGAGGGGAGAGGGGCGGACCGAGAGGGGAGAGGGGCGGACCGAGAGAGGAGAGGGGGCGGACCGAGAGGGGAGAGGGGCGGACCGAGAGAGGAGAGGGGCGGACCGAGAGGGGGGAGGGGCGGACCGAGAGGGGGGAGGGGCGGACCGAGAGGGGGGAGAGGGGCGGACCGAGGGGGGAGAGGGGCGGACCGAGAGAGGGGAGGGGCGGACCGAGAGAGGAGAGGGGGGGACCGAGAGGGGAGAGGGGCGGACCGAGAGGGGGGAGGGGGGCGGACCGAGAGGGGAGAGGGGCGGACCGAGAGGGGAGAGGGGCGGACCGAGAGGGGAGGGGCGGACCGAGAGGGGAGAGGGGCGGACCGAGAGGGGAGAGGGGCGGACCGAGAGAGGAGAGGGGCGGACCGAGAGGGGAGAGGGGCAGACCGAGAGGGGGGGAGGGGCGGACCGAGAGGGGGGAGGAGCGGACCGAGAGGGGGGAGGGGGGCGGACCGAGAGGGGGGAGGGGCAGACCGAGAGGGGGGAGGGGCGGACCGAGAGGGGGGAGGGGCGACCCAGAGGGGGGAGGGGCGACCGAGAGGGGAGAGGGGCGGACCGAGAGGGGAGAGGGGGGCGGACCGAGAGGGGAGAGGGGGGCGGACCGAGAGGGGAGAGGGGGGCGGACCGAGAGGGGAGAGGGGCGGACCGAGAGGGGAGAGGGGGGCGGACCGAGGGGGGAGAGGGGCGGACCGAGAGGGGAGAGGAGCGGACCGAGAGGGGAGAGGGGCGGACCGAGAGGGGAGAGGGGGGCGGACCGAGGGGGGGGAGGGGCGGACCGAGAGGGGAGAGGGGGGCGGACCGAGGGGGGAGAGGGGGGGCGGACCGAGGGGGGAGAGGGGCGGACCGAGAGGGGGGAGGGGCGGACCGAGAGGGGAGAGGGGGGCGGACCGAGGGGGGAGAGGGGGGCGGACCGAGGGGGGAGAGGGGCGGACCGAGAGGGGGGAGGGGGGCGGACCGAGGGGGGAGAGGGGCGGACCGAGATGGGAGAGGGGCGGACCGAGGGGGGAGAGGGGCGGACCGAGGGGGGAGAGGGGCGGACCGAGAGGGGAGAGGGGCGCACCGAGAGGGGGGAGGGGCGGACCGAGAGGGGAGGGGGACGGACCGAGAGGGGAGAGGGGCGGACCAAGAGCGGAGAGGGGGACGGACCGAGAGGGGAGAGGGGCGGACCGAGAGGGGAGAGGGGCGGACCGAGAGGGGAGAGGGGCGGACCGAGAGGGGGGAGGGGCGGACCGAGAGGGGAGGGGGACGGACCGAGAGGGGAGGGGCGGACCGAGAGGGGGGAGGGGCGGACCGAGAGGGGGGAGGGGCGGACCGAGAGGGGGGAGGGGCGGACCGAGAGGGGGGAGGGGCGGACCGAGAGGGGAGAGGGGCGGACCGAGAGGGGAGGGGGACGGACCGAGAGGGGAGAGGGGCGGACCGAGAGGGGAGAGGGGCGGACCGAGGGGGGGTGGGGCGGACCGAGAGGGGGTCACTGCATCAACAAAACAAAACTGCAGGTGATTGGTGGTGAGTATTTCTCCTATTTTCTTCTTTTTTAGGACTTTAATTAATTAAATAAATAAAATAGTTCTGACAGGGCAGGAGATGTGTTGCAGCTGCAATATGTGGGAGCTACTGGACAGTTTTGTCCAGGACGACTACATCTGCAGTAAGTGTCTGCAGCTCGAGGAACTTTGGCTCCGAGTTGAGGAGCTGGAGTCTGAGCTGCGGACATTGCGAAGCATCAGGGAGGGAGAAAGTTACCCGGACACTTTGATCCAGGAAGCAGTCACGCCCCTTCGACTAAATACTGTAGAATTGACACGTGGTCAGGGACAGGAGGGTGTGACTGCGAGTGAGGCAGGAACGGGGATCCAGGAGGGAGCATTGCAGGAGCCTCAGTCCCTGCACTTGTCCACACATTCATCTCTCAGATCTGATTTACCCTGTGCCAATAGATACGAGGTTCTTGCAGCCCTTGTGGACGAGTGCAGGGACTGCAGGGAGGATGAGCAAACTGGCCACGGCACCGTGGTTCAGGGGGCCATTCAAGTGGGGGGAGCAAAAAGGAATGTGGTTGTAGTAGGCGACAGTATAGTTAGAGGATAGACACTGTTCTCTGCAGCCAAGAGCGAGAGTCCGAAGGCTGTGTTGCCTACCCCGGTGCCAGGGTTAAGGACATCGCCTCAGGGCTGGAGAGAAACTTGGAACGGGAGGGGGAGGATCCAGTTGTCCTGGTCCACTAGGTACCAACGAGATAGGTAGGACTAAGAACGAGGTTCTGCTGAGAGAGTTTGAGCAGCTAGGGACTAAATTAAAAAGCAGAACCACAAACGTGATAATCTCTGGATTATTACCTGAGCCACGAGCAAATTGGCACAGGGTAAATCAGATCAGAGAGATGAATGTGTGGCTCAAAGATTGGTGTGGGAGAAGTGGGTTTCGATTCATGGGGCACCGGCACCAGTACTGGGGAAAGAGGGAGCTGTTCCGTCGGGACAGGCTTCACCTGAACCATGCTGGGACCAGTGTTCTGGCAAACCGAATAACTAATGGGTCTGAAGACTAACAAGTCCCATGGACCTGATGGTTTGCATCCGAGGATCTTAAAGGAAGTGACTACAGAGATAGTGGATGCATTGGTTGTAATCTTCCAGAATTCACTAGATTCTGGAAAGGTCCCAGCGGATTGGAAAACCGCAAACGTAACACCCCTATTCAAGAAGGGAGTGAGACAGAAAGCAGGTAACTATAGACCAGTTAGCCTAACATCTGTCATTGGGAAAATGCTGGAATCCATTATTAAGGAAGTAGTAGCAGGACATTTGGAGACTCATAATACAATCAAGGAGAGTCAACATGGTTTTATGAAGAGGAAATCATGTCTGACAAATTTATTAGAGTTCTTTGAGGAAGTAACGGGCAGGGTGGATAAAGGGGAACCAATGGATGCAGTATATTTGGATTTCCAAAAGGCATTCGATAAGGTGCCACATAAAAGATTACTGCACAAGATAAGAGCTCATGGTGCTGGGGGTAATATACTGGCATGGATAGAGGATTGGCTAACGAACAGAAAACAAAGAGTCGGGATAAAAGGGTCATTTTCAAAATGGCAATCTGTAACTAGTGGGGTGCCGCAGGGATCAGTGCTGGGGCCTCAACTATTTACAATATATATCAATGACTTGGATGAAGGAACAGAGTGTCTTGTGGCCAAATTTGCTGATGATATGAAGATAGGTGAAAAGCAAGTTGTGATGAGGACACAAAGTGTCTGCAAAGGGATATTGACAGGTTAAGCGAATGGGCAAAAATTTGGCAAATGGAATATAATGTGGGAAAATGTGAAGTCATCCACTTTGGGAGGAAAAATAAAAAAGCAAAATATTATTTGAATGGAGAAATACTACAAAATGCTGCGGTACAGAGGGATCTGGGTGTCCTCGTACATGAAACACAAAAAGTCAACATACAGGTGCAGCAGGTAATCCAGAAGGCAAACGGAATATTGGCCTTTATTTCTAGGGGGATGGAGTATAAAAGCAGGGAAGTCATGCTACAACTGTACAGGGTACTGGTGAGACCAGACCTGGAGTACTACGTACAGTTCTGGTGCCCTTATTTAAGGAAGGACATACTTGCATTGGAGGCAGTTCAGAGAAGGTTCACTAGGTTGATTCCGGGTATGGAAGGGTTGTCTTATGAGGAAAGATTGAACAGGTTGGGTCTATACTCATTGGAGTTTAGAAGAATGAGAGGAGATCTTATTGAAACATACAAGATTCTGAGGGGACTCGATAGGGTGGATGCTGAGAGGATGTTACCCCTCATGGGGGAATCTAAAACTAGGGGGCATAGCCTCAGAATAAGGGGTCGCCCGTTTAAGACGGAAATGAGGAGGAATTTCTTCTCCCAGAGGGTCGTGAATTTTGGAATTTTTTACCCCATAAAGCTGTGGAGGCTGAGTCATTGAATACATTCAAGGCTGAGTTAGACAAATTTTTGATCAGCAAGGAAGTCAAAGGATATGGGGAAAGGGCGGGAAAGTGGAGTTGAGGTAAAAATCAGATCAGCATGATCTCATTAAATGGCGGAGCAGGCTCGAGGGGCCGAATGGCCTCCTCCTGCTCCTATCTCTTATGGTCTTATGGTCTCAGGGCTTCCTCGAAGGTCTCGAGGGTCTCCCACTTCAGGCGGAGATAGAGGACAGCTTGCTGGGCCGCCCACTCCTTGCAGGTCTTCCACCAGCTCAGTGTCTTCTCCTCCAGATCCATGTCCTTGCTGGCGCAGCTCCCTCTGATCCACCATCTCATGGACTAACTGCTGGATGCTGGTGACAGTTGCAGTTAGCTGACATTTCTCCTCCTTGAGAAGCACTCTCACTTGCTCCAGTAGCTGGAAGTCAGCCATTTGCTGCTCCTTCAACTTCTCGCCTGTCAGTGTTCTCTGCTCTTTCTCCTCTTTCTGTTACTGCGTGTTTTTGAACCTGGACCAAAGCTGCTGGTACTTGGTGTCCACTTCCAACCTCCCCTCCGTTTCTGGTCACTTTCCCAACTCTGACTTAACTTGGTCTGGACTCTTCACATCATTGCTTTGGCGGCCGACAGCTTCACCTGAATTTCTGTAATCCAGCTCGTTCTCCTGCAGGCTAGTCTTTATACTCTCCTTATGGAAAGACGCCGATGGGTCTTTACTTACAACACCGAACCAGACATTATCTTCGATCTCTCTCGCGATCTCTCTCTAGGGAGCTCTCTCTAGGGAGCTATCTCTCACGATTTCTCTCGCAATCTCTCTCTATGGAGCTCTCTCTCACGATCTCTCACTAGGGATCTCTCTCTAGGGATCTCTCTCTAGGGATCTCTCTCGCGATCTCTCTCTCGCGATCTCTCTCGAGGGATCTCTCTCGCAATCTCTCTCTATGGAGCTCTCTCTCACGATCTCTCTCTAGGGATCTCTCTCTAGGGATCTCTCTCTAGGGATCTCTCTCGCGATCTCTCTCTCGCGATCTCTCTCTAGGGATCTCCCTCTAGGGATCTCTCTCCAGGAATCTCTCTCGCGATCTCTCTCTCACGATCTCTCTCTCGCGATCTCGCTCGAGGGATCTCTCTCTAGGGATCTCTCTCGCGATCTCTCAGTAACCAGAGGACACAGATTTAAAGTGATTGACAAAAGAGCCAGAGGCGACATGAGGAAACATTTTTTTAAGGAGAAACTGTTCCCATTGGCAGAAGGGACGGTAATTGGAGGACAAAGATTTAAGGTAACAGAACCAAGTACTCCCTCAGTACTGACCCTCCGACAGTGCAGCACTCCCTCAGTACTGACCCTCCGACAGTGCAGCGCTCCCTCAGTACTGCCCCTCCGACAGTGCAGCGCTCCCTCAGTACTGACCCTCCGACAGTGCAGCGCTCCCTCAGTACTGACCCTCCGACAGTGCAGCGCTCCCTCAGTACTGCCCCTCAGACAGTGCAGCGCTCCCTCAGTACTGACCCTCCGACAGTGCAGCGCTCCCTCAGTACTGACTCTCCGACAGTGCAGCGCTCCCTCAGTACTGACCCTCCGACAGTGCAGCGCTCCCTCAGTACTGACCCTCCGACAGTGCAGCGCTCCCTCAGTACTGACCCTCCGACAGTGCAGCGCTCCCTCAGTACTGACCCTCCGACAGTGCAGCGCTCCCTCAGTACTGCCCCTCCGACAGTGCAGCGCTCCCTCAGTACTGACCCTCAGACAGTGCAGCGCTCCCTCAGTACTGACCCTCCGACAGTGCAGCGCTCCCTCAGTACTGCCCCTCCGACAGTGCAGCGCTCCCTCAGTACTGACACTCCGACAGTGCAGCGCTCCCTCAGTACTGACCCTCCGACAGTGCAGCGCTCCCTCAGTACTGACCCTCCGACAGTGCAGCGCTCCCTCAGTACTGACCCTCCGACAGTGCAGCGCTCCCTCAGTACTGACCCTCCGACAGTGCAGCGCTCCCTCAGTACTGACCCTCCGACAGTGCAGCGCACCCTCAGTCCTGACCCTCCGACAGTGAAAGCGCTCCCTCACTACTGACCCTCCGACAGTGCAGCGCTCCCTCAGTACTGACCCTCCGACAGTGCAGCGCGCCCTCAGTACTGACCCTCCGACAGTGCAGCGCTCCCTCAGTACTGACCCTCCGACAGTGCAGCGCTCCCTCAGTACTGACCCTCCGACAGTGCAGCGCTCCCTCAGTACTGACCCTCCAACAGTGCAGCGCTCCCTCAGTACTGACCCTCCGACAGTGCAGCGCTCCCTCAGTACTGACCCTCCGACAGTGCAGCGTTCCCTCAGTACTGACCCTCCGACAGTGCAGCGCTCCCTCAGTACTGCCCCTCAGACAGTGCAGCGCTCCCTCAGTACTGACCCTCCGACAGTGCAGCGCTCCCTCAGTACTGCCCCTCCGACAGTGCAGCGCTCCCTCAGTACTGCCCCTCCGACAGTGCAGCGCTCCCTCAGTACTGACCCTCTGACAGTGCAGCGCTCCCTCAGTACTGACCCTCTGACAGTGCAGCGCTCCCTCAGCACTGACCCTCCGACAGTGAAAGCGCTCCCTCAGTCCTGACCCTCCGACAGTGAAAGCGCTCCCTCAGTACTGACCCTCCGACAGTGCAGCGCTCCCTCAGTACTGACCCTCCGACAATGCAGCGCTCCCTCAGTACTGACCCTCCGACAGTGCAGCACTCGCCCTCAGTACTGACCCTCCGACAGTGCAGCGCTCCCTCAGTACTGACCCTCCGACAGTGCAGCGCTCCCTCAGTACTGACCCTCCGACAGTGCAGCGCTCCCTCAGTACTGACCCTCCGACAGTGCAGCGCTCCCTCAGTACTGACCCTCCGACAGTGCAGCGCTCCCTCAGTACTGACCCTCCGACAGTGCAGCGCTCCCTCAGTACTGACCCTCCGACAGTGCAGCGCTCCCGCAGTACTGACCCTCCGACAGTGCAGCACTCCCTCAGTACTGCCCCTCCGACAGTGCAGCACTCCCTCAGTACTGACCCTCCGACAGTGCAGCACTCCCTCAATACTGACTCTCCGACAGTGCAGCTCTCCCTCAGTACTGACCCTCCGACAGTGCAGCGCTCCCTCAGTACTGCCCCTCCGACAGTGCAGCGCTCCCTCAGTACTGACCCTCCGACAGTGCAGCGCTCCCTCAGTACTGACCCTCCGACAGTGCAGCGCTCCCTCAGTACTGACCCTCCGACAGTGCAGCGCTCCCTCAGTACTGACCCTCCGACAGTGCAGCGCTCCCTCAGTACTGACCCTCCGACAGTGCAGCGCTCCCTCAGTCCTGACCCTCTGACAGTGAAAGCGCTCCCTCAGTACTGACCCTCCGACAGTGCAGCGCTCCCTCAGTACTGACCCTCCGACAGTGCAGCGCGCCCTCAGTACTGACCCTCCGACAGTGCAGCGCTCCCTCAGTACTGACCCTCCGACAGTGCAGCGCTCCCTCAGTACTGACCCTCCGACAGTGCAGCGCTCCCTCAGTACTGACCCTCCGACAGTGCAGCGCTCCCTCAGTACTGACCCTCCGACAGTGCAGCGCTCCCTCAGTACTGACCCTCCGACAGTGCAGTGCTCCCTCAGTACTGCCCCTCCGACAGTGCGGCGCTCCCTCAGTACTGACCCTCCGACAGTGCAGCGCTCCCTCAGTACTGACCCTCCGACAGTGCAGCGCTCCCTCAGTACTGACCCTCCGACAGTGCAGCGCTCCCTCAGTACTGACCCTCCGACAGTGCAGCGCTCCCTCAGTACTGACACTCCGACAGTGCAGCGCTCCCTCAGTACTGACCCTCCGACAGTGCAGCGCTCCCTCAGTACTGACCCTCCGACAGTGCAGCGCGCCCTCAGTACTGACCCTCCGACAGTGCAGCGCTCCCTCAGTACTGACCCTCCGACAGTGCAGCGCTCCCTCAGTACTGACCCTCCGACAGTGAAAGCGCTCCCTCAAGTACTGACCCTCCGACAGTGCAGCGCTCCCTCAGTACTGACCCTCCGACAGTGCAGCGCTCCCTCAGTACTGACCCTCCGACAGTGCAGCGCTCCCTCAGTACTGACCCTCCGACAGTGCAGCACTCGCCCTCAGTACTGACCCTCCGACAGTGCAGCGCTCCCTCAGTACTGACCCTCCGACAGTGCAGCGCTCCCTCAGTACTGACCCTCCGACAGTGCAGCGCTCCCTCAGTACTGACACTCCGACAGTGCAGCGCTCCCTCAGTACTGACCCTCCGACAGTGCAGCACTCCCTCAGTACTGACCCTCCGACAGTGCAGCGCTCCCTCAGTACTGACCCTCCGACAGTGCAGCGCTCCCTCAGTACTGACCCTCCGACAGTGCAGCGCTCCCTCAGTACTGACCCTCCGACAGTGCAGCGCTCCCTCAGTACTGCCCCTCCGACAGTGCATCGCTCCCTCAGTACTGACCCTCCGACAGTGCAGCACTCCCTCAATACTGACTCTCCAACAGTGCAGCTCTCCCTCAGTACTGACCCTCCGACAGTGCAGCGCTCCCTCAGTACTGCCCCTCCGACAGTGCAGCGCTCCCTCAGTACTGACCCTCCGACAGTGAAAGCGCTCCCTCAGTACTGACCCTCCGACAGTGCAGCGCTCCCTCAGTACTGACCCTCCGACAGTGCAGCGCTCCCTCAGTACTGACCCTCCGACAGTGTAGCGCTCCCTCAGTACTGCCCCTCCGACAGTGCAGCGCTCCCTCAGTACTGACCCTCCGACAGTGAAAGCGCTCCCTCAGTACTGACCCTCCGACAGTGCAGCGCTCCCTCAGTACTGACCCTCCGACAGTGCAGCGCTCCCTCAGTACTGACCCTCCGACAGTGAAAGCGCTCCCTCAGTACTGACCCTCCGACAGTGCAGCGCTCCCTCAGTACTGACCCTCCGACAGTGCAGCGCTCCCTCAGTACTGACCCTCCGACAGTGCAGCGCTCCCTCAGTACTGACCCTCCGACAGTGCAGCGCTCCCTCAGTCCTGACCCTCCGACAGTGAAAGCGCTCCCTCAGTACTGACCCTCCGACAGTGCAGCGCTCCCTCAGTACTGACCCTCCGACAGTGCAGCGCGCCCTCAGTACTGACCCTCCGACAGTGCAGCGCTCCCTCAGTACTGACCCTCCGACAGTGCAGCGCTCCCTCAGTACTGACCCTCCGACAGTGCAGCGCTCCCTCAGTACTGACCCTCCGACAGTGCAGCGCTCCCTCAGTACTGACCCTCCGACAGTGCAGCGCTCCCTCAGTACTGACCCTCCGACAGTGCAGCGCTCCCTCAGTACTGACCCTCCGACAGTGCAGCGCTCCCTCAGTACTGCCCCTCCGACAGTGCAGCGCTCCCTCAGTACTGACCCTCTGACAGTGCAGCGCTCCCTCAGTACTGACCCTCCGACAGTGCAGCGCGCCCTCAGTACTGACCCTCCGACAGTGCTATCACTGAGCTCACACCTGCTGCATGTAAATTATTCGAGTAATCTGGTCTGCCTCTCTCTGTGTTGCAAGGAAACCACTGAGTCCTTAAAAATGCCATCCCAGTTGCCTCTCACTTGTCCTCACCAGGTGATGACTGGTGGTGGGAATCAGGTCATTGTAAAGTGTAGACCCAGGGTCACATGCAACAGAGGGGCAGCCTGAGTAAATACTCACCCAGCTACACTCTGTGTGTGGAGCACGGTGTGAATGTGAGGGGCAGCATTGTGTAAAATATCTCAACGATCCAAACCACCAAATACACTCAGTGACATCAGAGGATAAAATACACTCAGTGACATCAGAGGATAAAATACACTCAGTGACATCAGAGGATAAAATACACTCAGTGACATCAGAGGATAAAATACACTCAGTGACATCAGAGGAAATAGCTTTGTAATTCAGACATCATCTTACCCACAATCCTCCAGCCAGCTCTTTATCTTATCAACAGAACTTCCTGTGAAAACAAACAGGAAACCGACAGCAGTCAGGGGCAGGAAGTTGTGCAACGGGCAGCCCTGTTCACCACTCACACTCCCCGTGCCCTGTTCACCACTCACACTCCCCGTGCCCTGTTCACCACTCACACTCCCCGTGCCCTGTTCACCACTCACACTCCCCGTGCCCTGTTCACCACTCACACTCCCCGTGTCCTGTTCACCACTCACACTCCCCGTGCCCTGTTCACCACTCACACTCCCCGTGCCCTGTTCACCACTCACACTCCCCGTGTCCTGTTCACCACTCAGACTCCCCGTGTCCTGTTCACCACTCACACTCCCCGTGTCCTGTTCACCACTCACACTCCCCGTGTCCTGTTCACCACTCAGACTCCCCGTGTCCTGTTCACCACTCAGACTCCCCGTGTCCTGTTCACCACTCACGCTCCCCGTGTCCTGTTCACCACTCACGCTCCCCGTGTCCTGTTCACCACTCACGCCCCCCGTGTCCTGTCCACCACTCACACTCCCCGTGTCCTGTTCACCACTCACATTCCCCGTGCCCTGTTCACCACTGCCATTCCCCGTGCCCTGTTCACCACTCACATTCCCCATGCCCTGTTCACCACCCACATTCCCCATGCCCTGTTCACCACTGCCATTCCCCGTGTCCTGTTCACCACTCACATTCCCCGTGTCCTGTTCACCACTCACATTCCCCGTTCCCTGTTCACCACTCACATTCCCCATGCCCTGTTTACCATCACATTCCCCGTGTCCTGTTCACCACTGCCATTCCCCGTGTCCTGTTCACCACTCACATTCCCCATGCCCTGTTCACCACTCACATTCCCTGCGCCCTGTTCCCTTCTCACGCTCCCCATGTCCTGTTCACTTCTCACGCTCCCCGTGTCCTGTTCCCTTCTCACGCTCCCCGTGTCCTGTTCCCTTCTCACGCTCCCCGTGTCCTGTTCACCTCTCACACTCCCCGTGTCCTGTTCACCACTCACACTCCCCATGCGTTTGATCACCACTCACACTCCCCGTGTCCTGTTCACCTCTCACACTCCCCGTGTCCTGTTCACCACTCAATCTCCCCGTGTCCTGTTCACCACTCACACTCCCCGTGCCCTGTTCACCTCTCACACACCCCGTCTCCTGTTCACCTCTCACACTCCCCGTATTCTGTTCACCACTCACATGCCCCGTGTCCTGTTCACCACTCACATTCCCCGTGTCCTGTTCACCACTCACACTCCCCGTGTCCTGCTCACCACTCACACTCCCTGTGTCCTATTCACCACTCACACTCCCCGTGTCCTGTTCCCGTCTCACGTTCCCCGTGTCCTGTTCACTTCTCACACTCCCCTTGTCATGTTTACTAATCTCACTCCCCGTGTCCTGTTCACCATTCACATTCCCCTTGTCTTGTTCCCTTCTCACACTCCCCGTGTTCTGTTCCAATCTCACGCTCCCTGTGTCCTGATGCATTCTCACACTCCCCGTGTCCTGTTCACTTCTCACACTCCCCGTGTCCTGTTCCATTCTCACACACCCCGTGTCTTGTTCCATTCTCACACTCCACGTGTCCTGTTCCATTCTCACACTCCCCGTGTCTTGTTCACCACTCACACTCCCCTTGTCCTGTTCACTTCTCACACTCCCCGTATCCTGTTCCATTCTCACACTCCCCGTGTCCTGTTCCATTCTCACACTCCCCGTGTCTTGTTCACCACTCACACTCCCCGTGTCCTGTTCACTTCTCACACTCCCCGTGTCCTGTTCCATTCTCATGCTCCCCGTCTCCTGTTCCCTTCTCACGCTCCCCATGTCCTGTTCACTTCTCACGCTCCCCGTGTCCTGTTCCCTTCTCACGCTCCCCGTGTCCTGTTCACTTCTCACGCTCCCCGTGTCCTGTTCCATTTTCACACTCTCCATGTCCTGTTCCCTTCTCACGCTCCCCGTGTCCTATTCACTTCTCACACTCCCCGTGTCCTGTTCCATTTTCACGCTCCCCGTGTCCTGTTCACTTCTCACGCTCCCCGTGTCCTGTTCACGAATCACGCTCCCCGTGTCCCATTCACTTCTCACGCTCCCCGTGTCCTGTTCCATTTTCACACTCCCCGTGTCCTGTTCACTTCTCGCGCTCCCCATGTCCCGTTACATTCTCACACTCCCCGTGTCCTGATCCATTCTCACACTCCCCGTGTCCTGTTCCATTCTCACACTCCACGTGTCCTGTTCACTTCTCACACTCCCCGTGATCTGTTCCATTCTCACACTCCCCGTGTCCTGTTCCATTCTCACGCTCCCCGTGTCCTGTTCCATTCTCACGCTCCCCGTGTCCTGTTCCATTCTCACACTCCCCATGACCTTTTCCCTTCTCACACTCCCCGTGTCCTGTTCCATTCTCACGCTCCCCGTGTCCTGTTCCATTCTCATGCTCCCCGTGTCCTGTTCCATTCTCACACTCCCTGTGTCCTGTTCCATTCTCACACTCCCCGTGTCCTGTTCCCTTCTCACACTCCCCATGACCTTTTCCCTTCTCACGCTCACTGTGTCCTGTTCACTTCTCACACTTCACTTGTCCTGTTCCATTCTCACACTCCCCGTGTTCTGTTCCAATCTCACGCTCCCCGTGTCCTGTTCCCTTCTCACACTCCCCGTGTCCTGTTCCATTCTCACACTTTACTTGTCCTGTTCCATTCTCACACTCCCCGTGTCCTGTTCCCTTCTCACGCTCCCCATGTCCTGTTCACTTCTCACACTTTACTTGTCCTGTTCCATTCTCACGCTCCCCGTGTCCTGTTCCCTTCTCACGCTCCCCATGTCCTGTTCACTTCTCACACTTTACTTGTCCTGTTCCATTCTCACGCTCCCCGTGTCCTGTTCACTTCTCACACTCCCCGTGTCCTGTTCCATTTTCACACTCCCCGTCTCCTGTTCCCTTCTCACGCTCCCCGTGTCCTGTTCACTTCTCACGCTCCCCGTGTTCTGTTCCATTCTCACACTCCCCATGTCCTGTTCCATTCTCACGCTCCCTGTGTCCTGTTCCATTCTCACACTCCCCGTGTTCTGTTCCAATCTCACGCTCCCCGTGTCCTGTTCCCTTCTCACACTCCCCGTGTCCTGTTCCATTCTCACACTTTACTTGTCCTGTTCCATTCTCACACTCCCCGTGTCCTGTTCCCTTCTCACGCTCCCCATGTCCTGTTCACTTCTCACACTTTACTTGTCCTGTTCCATTCTCACGCTCCCCGTGTCCTGTTCCCTTCTCACGCTCCCCATGTCCTGTTCACTTCTCACACTTTACTTGTCCTGTTCCATTCTCACGCTCCCCGTGTCCTGTTCACTTCTCACACTCCCCGTGTCCTGTTCCATTCTCACACACCCCGTGTCTTGTTCCATTCTCACACTCCACGTGTCCTGTTCCATTCTCACACTCCCCGTGTCTTGTTCACCACTCACACTCCCCTTGTCCTGTTCACTTCTCACACTCCCCGTATCCTGTTCCATTCTCACACTCCCCGTGTCCTGTTCCATTCTCACACTCCCCGTGTCTTGTTCACCACTCACACTCCCCGTGTCCTGTTCACTTCTCACACTCCCCGTGTCCTGTTCCATTCTCATGCTCCCCGTCTCCTGTTCCCTTCTCACGCTCCCCATGTCCTGTTCACTTCTCACGCTCCCCGTGTCCTGTTCCCTTCTCACGCTCCCCGTGTCCTGTTCACTTCTCACGCTCCCCGTGTCCTGTTCCATTTTCACACTCTCCATGTCCTGTTCCCTTCTCACGCTCCCCGTGTCCTATTCACTTCTCACACTCCCCGTGTCCTGTTCCATTTTCACGCTCCCCGTGTCCTGTTCACTTCTCACGCTCCCCGTGTCCTGTTCACAAATCACGCTCCCCGTGTCCCATTCACTTCTCACGCTCCCCGTGTCCTGTTCCATTTTCACACTCCCCGTGTCCTGTTCACTTCTCGCGCTCCCCATGTCCCGTTACATTCTCACACTCCCCGTGTCCTGATCCATTCTCACACTCCCCGTGTCCTGTTCCATTCTCACACTCCACGTGTCCTGTTCACTTCTCACACTCCCCGTGATCTGTTCCATTCTCACACTCCCCGTGTCCTGTTCCATTCTCACGCTCCCCGTGTCCTGTTCCATTCTCACGCTCCCCGTGTCCTGTTCCATTCTCACACTCCCCATGACCTTTTCCCTTCTCACACTCCCCGTGTCCTGTTCCATTCTCACGCTCCCCGTGTCCTGTTCCATTCTCATGCTCCCCGTGTCCTGTTCCATTCTCACACTCCCTGTGTCCTGTTCCATTCTCACACTCCCCGTGTCCTGTTCCCTTCTCACACTCCCCATGACCTTTTCCCTTCTCACGCTCACTGTGTCCTGTTCACTTCTCACACTTCACTTGTCCTGTTCCATTCTCACACTCCCCGTGTTCTGTTCCAATCTCACGCTCCCCGTGTCCTGTTCCCTTCTCACACTCCCCGTGTCCTGTTCCATTCTCACACTTTACTTGTCCTGTTCCATTCTCACACTCCCCGTGTCCTGTTCCCTTCTCACGCTCCCCATGTCCTGTTCACTTCTCACACTTTACTTGTCCTGTTCCATTCTCACGCTCCCCGTGTCCTGTTCCCTTCTCACGCTCCCCATGTCCTGTTCACTTCTCACACTTTACTTGTCCTGTTCCATTCTCACGCTCCCCGTGTCCTGTTCACTTCTCACACTCCCCGTGTCCTGTTCCATTTTCACACTCCCCGTCTCCTGTTCCCTTCTCACGCTCCCCGTGTCCTGTTCACTTCTCACGCTCCCCGTGTTCTGTTCCATTCTCACACTCCCCATGTCCTGTTCCATTCTCACGCTCCCTGTGTCCTGTTCCATTCTCACACTCCCCGTGTTCTGTTCCAATCTCACGCTCCCCGTGTCCTGTTCCCTTCTCACACTCCCCGTGTCCTGTTCCATTCTCACACTTTACTTGTCCTGTTCCATTCTCACACTCCCCGTGTCCTGTTCCCTTCTCACGCTCCCCATGTCCTGTTCACTTCTCACACTTTACTTGTCCTGTTCCATTCTCACGCTCCCCGTGTCCTGTTCCCTTCTCACGCTCCCCATGTCCTGTTCACTTCTCACACTTTACTTGTCCTGTTCCATTCTCACGCTCCCCGTGTCCTGTTCACTTCTCACACTCCCCGTGTCCTGTTCCATTTTCACACTCCCCGTCTCCTGTTCCCTTCTCACGCTCCCCGTGTCCTGTTCACTTCTCACGCTCCCCGTGTTCTGTTCCATTCTCACACTCCCCATGTCCTGTTCCATTCTCACGCTCCCTGTGTCCTGTTCCATTCTCACACTCCCCGTGTCCTGTTCCCTTCTCACACTCCCCATGTCCTTTTCCCTTCTCACGCTCACTGTGTCCTGTTCACTTCTCACACTTCACTTGTCCTGTTCCATTCTCACGCTCTCCGTGTTCTGTTCCATTCTCACGCTCCCCGTGTCCTGTTCCCTTCTCACACTCCCCGAGTCCTGTTCCATTCTCACACTTTACTTGTCCTGTTCCATTCTCACAATCCCCGTGTCCTGTTCCCTTCTCACGCTCCCCATGTCCTGTTCACTTCTCACACTTTACTTGTCCTGCTCCATTCTCACGCTCCCCGTGTCCTGTTCCCTTCTCACACTCCCCATGTCCTGTTCACTTCTCACACTTTACTTGTCCTGTTCCATTCTCACACTCCCCGTGTCCTGTTCACTACTCTCACTCCCGTGTCCTCATTCACTACTCACGCTCCCCGTGTCCCGTTCCATTCTCACACTCCCTATGTCCTGTTCCATTCTCACACTCCCCGTGTCCTGTTCCCTTCTCGCGCTCCCCATGTCCCGTTCCATTTTCACACTCCCTGTGTCCAGTTCCATTCTCACACTCCCCGTGTCCTGTTCACCACTCACACTCCCTGTGTCCTG
This sequence comes from Heptranchias perlo, assembly GCF_035084215.1. Taxonomy (NCBI): domain Eukaryota; kingdom Metazoa; phylum Chordata; class Chondrichthyes; order Hexanchiformes; family Hexanchidae; genus Heptranchias; species Heptranchias perlo. The sequence continues at coordinate 56,960,846 of NC_090342.1, forward strand.
TTCCATTCTCACACTCCCCGTGTCCTGTTCCATTCTCACACTCCCCGTGTCCTGTTCACTTCTCACACTCCCCGTGTTCTGTTCCATTCTCACACTCCCCGTGTCCTGTTCCATTCTCACGCTCCCCGTGTCCTGATGCATTCTCACACTCCCCGTGTCCTGTTCCATTCGCACACTCCCCGTGTCCTGTTCCATTCTCACGCTCCCCGTGTCTTGTTCACCACTCACACTCCCCGTGTCCTGTTCACTTCTCACACTCCCCGTGTCCTTTTCCCTTCTCACGCTCACTGTGTCCTGTTCCCTTCTCACACTTCACTTGTCCTGTTCCCTTCTCATGCTCCCCATGTCCTGTTCACTTCTCACACTTTACTTGTCCTGTTCCATTCTCACACTCCCCGTGTCCTGTTCACTTCTCACACTCCCCGTGTCCTGTTCCATTCTCATGCTGCCCGTCTCTTGTTCCCTTCTCACGCTCCCCGTGTCCTGTTCACTTCTCACGCTCCCCGTGTCCTGTTCCATTCTCATGCTCCCCGTATTCTGTTCAATTCTCACACTCCCCGTGTTCTGTTCAATTCTCACACTCCCCGTGTCCTGTTCACTTCTCATACTCCCCATGTCCTGTTACCTTCTCACGCTCCCCATGTCCTGTTCACTTCTCACACTTCACTTGTCCTGTTCGATTCTCACGCTCCCCGTGTTCTGTTCCATTCTCACGCTCCCCGTGTCCTGTTCCCTTCTCACGCTCCCCGTGTCCTGTTCACTTCTCACACTCCCCTTGTCATGTTTACTACTCTAACACTCCCGTGTCCTGTTCACTTCTCACACTCCCCGTGTTCCGTTCCATTCTCACGCTCCCCGTGTCCTGATGCATTCTCACACTCCCCATGTCCTGTTCACTTCTCACACTCCCCGTGTTCTGTTCCATTCTCACGCTCCCCGTGTCCTGATGCATTCTCACACTCCCCGTGTCCTGTTCACTTCTCACACTCCCCGTGTCCTGTTCCATTCTCATGCTCCCCGTCTCCTGTTCCCTTCTCACGCTCCCCGTGTCCTGTTCACTTCTGACGCTCCCCGTGTCCTGTTCCCTTCTCACGCTCCCCGTGTCCTGTTCACTTCTCACGCTCCCCGTGTCCTGTTCCATTTTCACACTCCCCATGTCCTGTTCCCTTCTCACGCTCCCCGTGTCCTGTTCCATTTTCACGCTCCCCGTGTCCTGTTCACTTCTCACGCTCCCCGTATCCTGTTCCCTTCTCACGCTCCCCGTGTCCCATTCACTTCTCACGCTCCCCGTGTCCTGTTCCATTTTCACACTCCCCGTGTCCTGTTCACTTCTCGCGCTCCCCATGTCCCTTTCCATTCTCACACACCCCGTGTCCTGATCCATTCTCACACTCCCCGTGTCCTGTTCCATTCTCACACTCCCCGTGTCCTGTTCACTTCTCACACTCCCCGTGTCCCTTTCCTTTCTCACACTCCCCGTGTCCTGTTCACTTCTCACACTCCCCGTGTCCTGTTCCATTCTCATGCTCCCCGTCTCCTGTTCCCTTCTCACGCTCCCCGTGTCCTGTTCACTACTCTCACTCCCGTGTCCTCATTCACTACTCACGCTCCCCGTGTCCTGTTCCATTCTCACGCTCCCCGTGTTCTGTTCAATTCTCACACTCCCCGTGTCCTGTTCACCACTCACACTCCCCGTCTCTTGTTCCCTTCTCACACTCCCTGTGTCCTGTTCACTACTCTCACTCCCGTGTCCTCATTCACTGCTCACACTCCCCATGTCCCGTTCCATTCTCACACTCCGTATGTCCTGTTCCATTCTCACACTCCCCGTGTCCTGTTCCCTTCTCGCGCTCCCCATGTCCCGTTCCATTTTCACACTCCCTGTGTCCAGTTCCATTCTCACACTTCCCGTGTCCTGTTCACCACTCACACTCCCTGTGTCCTGTTCCATTCTCACACTCCCCGTGTCCTGTTCCATTCTCACACTCCCCGTGTCCTGTTCACTTCTCACACTCCCCGTGTTCTGTTCCATTCTCACACTCCCCGTATCCTGTTCCATTCTCACGCTCCCCGTGTCCTGATGCATTCTCACACTCCCCGTGTCCTGTTCCATTCGCACACTCCCCGTGTCCTGTTCCATTCTCACGCTCCCCGTGTCTTGTTCACCACTCACCCTCCCCGTGTCCTGTTCACTTCTCACACTCCCCGTGTCCTTTTCCCTTCTCACGCTCACTGTGTCCTGTTCCCTTCTCACACTTCACTTGTCCTGTTCCCTTCTCATGCTCCCCATGTCCTGTTCACTTCTCACACTTTACTTGTCCTGTTCCATTCTCACACTCCCCGTGTCCTGTTCACTTCTCACACTACCCGTGTCCTGTTCCATTCTCATGCTGCCCGTCTCTTGTTCCCTTCTCACGCTCCCTGTGTCCTGTTCACTTCTCACGCTCCCCGTGTCTTGTTCCATTCTCACGCTCCCCGTATTCTGTTCAATTCTCACACTCCCCGTGTTCTGTTCAATTCTCACACTCCCCGTGTCCTGTTCACTTCTCATACTCCCCGTGTCCTGTTACCTTCTCACGCTCCCCATGTCCTGTTCACTTCTCACACTTCACTTGTCCTGTTCCATTCTCACGCTCCCCGTGTTCTGTTCCATTCTCACGCTCCCCGTGTCCTGTTCACTTCTCACACTCCCCTTGTCATGTTTACTACTCTAACACTCCCGTGTCCTGTTCACTTCTCACACTCCCCGTGTTCTGTTCCATTCTCACGCTCCCCGTGTCCTGATGCATTCTCACACTCCCCATGTCCTGTTCACTTCTCACACTTTACTTGTCCTGTTCCCTTCTCACACTCCCCGTGTCCTGTTCCCTTCTCACACTCCCCGTGTCCTGTTCCATTCTCACACTTTACTTGTCCTGTTCCATTCTCACACTCCCCGTGTCCTGTTCCCTTCTCACGCTCCCCATGTCCTGTTCACTTCTCACACTTTACTTGTCCTGTTCCATTCTCACGCTCCCCGTGTCCTGTTCACTTCTCACGCTCCCCATGTCCTGTTCACTTCTCACACTCCCCGTGTCCTGTTCCATTCTCATGCTCCCCGTTTCCTGTTCCCTTCTCACGCTCCCCGTGTCCTGTTCACTACTCTCACTCCCGTGTCCTCATTCACTACTCACGCTCCCCATGTCCTGTTCGATTCTCACGCTCCCAGTGTTCTGTTCAATTCTCACACTCCCCGTGTCCTGTTCACCACTCACACTCCCCGTCTCTTGTTCCCTTCTCACACTCCCTGTGTCCTGTTCACTACTCTCACTCCCGTGTCCTCATTCACCACTCACACTCCCCATGTCCCGTTGCATTCTCACACTCCCCATGTCCTGTTCCATTCTCACACTCCCCGTGTCCTGTTCCCTTCTCGCGCTCCCCATGTCCCGTTCCATTTTCACACTCCCTGTGTCCAGTTCCATTCTCACACTCCCCGTGTCCTGTTCACCACTCACACTCCCTGTGTCCTGTTCACTTCTCATACTTTACTTGTCCTGTTCCCTTCTCACGCTCCCCGTGTCCTGTTCACTTCTCACACTCCCCGTGTCCTGTTCACTTCTCACGCTCCCCGTGTCCTGTTCACTTCTCACACTCCCCGTGTCCTGTTCACTTCTCATGCTCCCCATGTCCTGTTCACTTCTCACACTTTACTTGTCCTGTTCCATTCTCACACTCCCCGTGTCCTGTTCACTTCTCACACTACCCGTGTCCTGTTCCATTCTCATGCTGCCCGTCTCTTGTTCCCTTCTCACGCTCCCTGTGTCCTGTTCACTTCTCACGCTCCCCGTGTCTTGTTCCATTCTCACGCTCCCCGTATTCTGTTCAATTCTCACACTCCCCGTGTTCTGTTCAATTCTCACACTCCCCGTGTCCTGTTCACTTCTCATACTCCCCGTGTCCTGTTACCTTCTCACGCTCCCCATGTCCTGTTCACTTCTCACACTTCACTTGTCCTGTTCCATTCTCACGCTCCCCGTGTTCTGTTCCATTCTCACGCTCCCCGTGTCCTGTTCACTTCTCACACTCCCCTTGTCATGTTTACTACTCTAACACTCCCGTGTCCTGTTCACTTCTCACACTCCCCGTGTTCTGTTCCATTCTCACGCTCCCCGTGTCCTGATGCATTCTCACACTCCCCATGTCCTGTTCACTTCTCACACTTTACTTGTCCTGTTCCCTTCTCACACTCCCCGTGTCCTGTTCCCTTCTCACACTCCCCGTGTCCTGTTCCATTCTCACACTTTACTTGTCCTGTTCCATTCTCACACTCCCCGTGTCCTGTTCCCTTCTCACGCTCCCCATGTCCTGTTCACTTCTCACACTTTACTTGTCCTGTTCCATTCTCACGCTCCCCGTGTCCTGTTCACTTCTCACGCTCCCCATGTCCTGTTCACTTCTCACACTCCCCGTGTCCTGTTCCATTCTCATGCTCCCCGTTTCCTGTTCCCTTCTCACGCTCCCCGTGTCCTGTTCACTACTCTCACTCCCGTGTCCTCATTCACTACTCACGCTCCCCATGTCCTGTTCGATTCTCACGCTCCCAGTGTTCTGTTCAATTCTCACACTCCCCGTGTCCTGTTCACCACTCACACTCCCCGTCTCTTGTTCCCTTCTCACACTCCCTGTGTCCTGTTCACTACTCTCACTCCCGTGTCCTCATTCACCACTCACACTCCCCATGTCCCGTTGCATTCTCACACTCCCCATGTCCTGTTCCATTCTCACACTCCCCGTGTCCTGTTCCCTTCTCGCGCTCCCCATGTCCCGTTCCATTTTCACACTCCCTGTGTCCAGTTCCATTCTCACACTCCCCGTGTCCTGTTCACCACTCACACTCCCTGTGTCCTGTTCACTTCTCATACTTTACTTGTCCTGTTCCCTTCTCACGCTCCCCGTGTCCTGTTCACTTCTCACACTCCCCGTGTCCTGTTCACTTCTCATACTCCCCGTGACCTGTTACCTTCTCACACTCCCCATGTCCTGTTCACTTCTCACACTTTACTTGTCCTGTTCCATTCTCACGCTCCCCGTATTCTGTTCAATTCTCACACTCCCCGTGTCCTGTTCACTTCTCATACTCCCCGTGTCCTGTTCACTTCTCATACTCCCCGTGTCCTGTTCCCTTCTCACGCTCCCCATGTCCTGTTCACTTCTCACACTTTACTTGTCCTGTTCCCTTCTCACGCTCCCCATGTCCTGTTCACTTCTCACACTTTACTTGTCCTGTCCCCTTCTCACACTCCCCGTGTCCTGTTCCATTCTCACACTCCCCGTGTCCTGTTCACTTCTCATCCTCCCCGTGTCCTGTTCACTTCTCATACTCCCCATGTCCTGTTACCTTCTCACGCTCCCCATCTCCTGTTCACTTCTCACACTTTACTTGTCCTGTTCCCTTCTCACACTCCCCGTGTCCTGTTCCATTCTCACGCTCCCCGTGTCCTGTTCCATTCTCACGCTCCCCGTGTCCTGTTCCATTCTCACGCTCCCCGTGTTCTGTTCCCTTCTCACACTCCCTGTGTCCTGATCACTACTCTCACTCCCGTGTCCTCATTCACTACTCACAATCCCCGTGTCCTGTTCCATTCTCACGCTCCCCGTGTCCTGTTCACGACTCTCACTCCCGTGTCCTCATTCACTACTCACGCTCCCCGTGTCCTGTTCACTTCTCACACTCCCCGTATCCTGTTCCATTCTCACACTCTCCAGGTTCTGTTCACCACTTACACTCCCCGTCTCCTGTTCCATTCTCACACTCCCCGTGTCCTGTTCACCACTCACACTCCCCGTGTCCTGTTCCATTCTCACACTCCCCATGTCCTGTTCCATTCTCACACTCCCCGTGTCCTGTTCCATTCTCATACTCCCCGTGTCCTGTTCACCACTCACACTCCCAGTGACCTGTTCCCTTCTCACGCTCCCCGTGACCTGTTCCATTCTCACACTCCCCGTGTCCTGTTCACCACTCACACTCCCCATGACCTGTTCCATTCTCACACTCCCCGTGTCCTGTTCCATTCTCACACTCCCCGTGTCCTGTTCCATTCTCACACTCCCTGTGTCCTGTTCCATTCTCAAACTCCCCGTGTCCTGTTCCCTTCTCACACTCCCCATGTCCTTTTCCCTTCTCACGCTCACTGTGTCCTGTTCACTTCTCACACTTTACTTGTCCTGTTCCATTCTCACGCTCCCCGTGTCCTGTTCCCTTCTCACGCTCCCCATGTCCTGTTCACTTCTCACACTTTACTTGTCCTGTTCCATTCTCACACTCCCCGTGTCCTGTTCACTTCTCACACTTTACTTGTCCTGTTCCCTTCTCATGCTCCCCGTGTCCTGTTCACTTCTCACGCTCCCCGTGTCCTGTTCCCTTCTCACGCTCCCCATGTCCTGTTCCCTTCTCACACTCCCCGTGTCCTGTTCCCTTCTCACACTTTACTTGTCCTGTTCCATTCTCACACTCCCCGTGTCCTGTTCCCTTCTCACGCTCCCCATGTCCTGGTCACTTCTCACACTTTACTTGTCCTGTTCCATTCTCACACTCCCCGTGTCCTGTTCACTTCTCACACTTTACTTGTCACGTTCCCTTCTCACGCTCCCCGTGTCCTGTTCACTTCTCACACTCCCCGTGTCCTGTTCACTTCTCATGCTCCCCGTGTCCTGTTCCCTTCTCACGCTCCCCGTGTCCTGTTCACTTCTCACGCTCCCCGTGTCCTGTTCCCTTCTCATGCTCCCCGTGTCCTGTTCCATATTCACACTCCCCGTGTCCTGTTCACTTCTCGCGCTCCCCATGTCCCTTTCCATTCTCACACTCCCTGTGTCCTGTTCCATTCTCACACTCCCCGTGTCCTGTTCCATTCTCACACTCCCTGTGTCCTGTTCCATTCTCACACTCCCCGTGTCCCGTTCCCTTCTCACACTCCCCATGTCCTTTTCCCTTCTCACGCTCACTGTGTCCTGTTAACTTCTCACACTTTACTTGTCCTGTTCCATTCTCACGCTCCCCGTGTTCTGTTCCATTCTCACGCTCCCCGTGTCCTGTTCCCTTCTCACACTCCCCGTGTCCTGTTCACTTCTCACACTCCCCGTATCCTGTTCCATTCTCACACTCTCCAGGTTCTGTTCACCACTTACACTCCCCGTCTCCTGTTCCATTCTCACACTCCCCGTGTCCTGTTCACCACTCACACTCCCCGTGTCCTGTTCCATTCTCACACTCCCCATGTCCTGTTCCATTCTCACACTCCCCGTGTCCTGTTCCATTCTCATACTCCCCGTGTCCTGTTCACCACTCACACTCCCCGTGACCTGTTCCATTCTCACACTCCCCGTGTCCTGTTCCATTCTCACACTCCCCGTGTCCTGTTCACTTCTCACACTCCCCGTGTCCTGTTCCATTTTCACACTCCCTGTGTCCTGTTCCATCCTCTCACTCCCTGTGTCCTGTTCCATTCTCAAACTCCCCGTGTCCTGTTCCCTTCTCACACTCCCCATGTCCTTTTCCCTTCTCACGCTCACTGTGTCCTGTTCACTTCTCACACTTTACTTGTCCTGTTCACTTCTCATACTCCCCGTGTCCTGTTCCCTTCTCACGCTCCCCATGTCCTGTTCACTTCTCACACTTTACTTGTCCTGTTCCATTCTCACACTCCCCGTGTCCTGTTCACTTCTCACACTTTACTTGTCCTGTTCCCTTCTCACGCTCCCCGTGTCCTGTTCACTTCTCACGCTCCCCGTGTCCTGTTCCCTTCTGACGCTCCCTGTGTCCTGTTCCCTTCTCACACTCCCCGTGTCCTGTTCCCTTCTCACACTTTACTTGTCCTGTTCCATTCTCACACTCCCCGTGTCCTGTTCACTTCTCACACTTTACTTGTCCTGTTCCCTTCTCACGCTCCTCGTGTCCTGTTCACTTCTCACACTCCCCGTGTCCTGTTCACTTCTCACGCTCCCCGTGTCCTGTTCCCTTCTCACGCTCCCCGTGTCCTGTTCACTTCTCACGCTCCCCGTGTCCTGTTCCCTTCTCATGCTCCCCGTGTCCTGTTCCATTTTCACACTCCCCGTGTCCTGTTCACTTCTCGCGCTCCCCATGTCCCTTTCCATTCTCACACTCCCCATGTCCTGTTCCATTCTCACACTCCCAGTGTCCTGTTCCAATCTCACACTCCCCGTGTCCTGTTCCATTCTCACACTCCCCGTGTCCTGTTCCATTCTCACACTCCCCATGTCCTGTTCCATTCTCACACTCCCAGTGTCCTGTTCCATTCTCACACTCCCCGTGTCCTGTTCCATCCTCTCACTCCCTGTGTCCTGTTCCCTTCTCACACTCCCCATGTCCTTTTCCCTTCTCACGCTCACTGTGTCCTGTTCACTTCTCACACTTTACTTGTCCTGTTCCATTCTCACGCTCCCCGTGTTCTGTTCCATTCTCACGCTCCCCGTGTCCTGTTCCCTTCTCACACTCCCCGTGTCCTGTTCACTTCTCACACTTTACTTGTCCTGTTCCCTTCTCACGCTCCCCGTGTCCTGTTCACTTTTCACGCTCCCCGTATCCTGTTCCCTTCTCAGACTTTACTTGTCCTGTTCCATTCTCACACTCCCCGTGTCCTGTTCTATTCTCACGCTCCCCGTGTCCTGTTCCCTTCTCACGCTCCCCATGTCCTGTTCCCTTTTCACACTTTACTTGTCCTGTTCCATTCTCACACTTCCAGTGTCCTGTTCACTTCTCACACTTTACTTGTCCTGTTCCCTTCTCACGCTCCCCGTGTCCTGTTCACTTCTCACGCTCCCCGTGTCCTGTTCCCTTCTCATGCTCCCCGTGTCCTGTTCCATTTTCACACTCCCCGTGTCCTGTTCACTTCTCGCGCTCCCCATGTCCCTTTCCATTCTCACACTCCCTGTGTCCTGTTCCATTCTCACACTCCCCGTGTCCCATTCAATTCTCACACTCCCCATGTCCTGTTCCATTCTCACACTCCCTGTGTCCTGTTCCATTCTCACGCTCCCCGTGTTCTGTTCCATTCTCACGCTCCCCGTGTCCTGTTCCCTTCTCACACTCCCCGTGTCCTGTTCACTTCTCACACTTTACTTGTCCTGTTCCCTTCTCACGCTCCCCGTGTCCTGTTCACTTTTCACGCTCCCCGTATCCTGTTCCCTTCTCACACTCCCCGTGTCCTGTTCACTTCTCACACTTTACTTGTCCTGTTCCCTTCTCACGCTCCCCGTGTCCTGTTCACTTTTCACGCTCCCCGTATCCTGTTCCATTCTCACACTCCCTGTGTCCTGTTCCATTCTCACACTCCCTGTGTCCTGTTCCATTCTCACACTCCCCGTGTCCCATTCAATTCTCACACTCCCCATGTCCTGTTCCATTCTCACACTCCCTGTGTCCTGTTCCATTCTCACACTCCCCGTGTCCTGTTCCATTCTCACACTCCCCATGTCCTGTTCCATTCTCACACTCCCCATGTCCTGTTCCATTCTCACACTCCCTGTGTCCTGTTCCATTCTCACACTCCCCGTGTCCTGTTCCATTCTCACACTCCCTGTGTCCTGTTCCATTCTCACACTCCCCATGTCCTGTTCCATTCTCACACTCCCCGTGTCCTGTTCCATCCTCTCACTCCCCATGTCCTTTTCCCTTCTCACGCTCACTGTGTCCTGTTAACTTCTCACACTTTACTTGTCCTGTTCCATTCTCACGCTCCCCGTGTTCTGTTCCATTCTCACGCTCCCCGTGTCCTGTTCCCTTCTCACACTCCCCGTGTCCTGTTCACTTCTCACACTTTACTTGTCCTGTTCCCTTCTCACGCTCCCCGTGTCCTGTTCACTTTTCACGCTCCCCGTATCCTGTTCCCTTCTCACACTCCCCGTGTCCTGTTCACTTCTCACACTTTACTTGTCCTGTTCCATTCTCACACTCCCCGTGTCCTGTTCCCTTCTCACGCTCCCCGTGTCCTGTTCCCTTTTCACACTTTACTTGTCCTGTTCCCTTCTCACGCTCCCCGTGTCCTGTTCACTTTTCACGCTCCCCGTATCCTGTTCCCTTCTCAGACTTTACTTGTCCTGTTCCATTCTCACACTCCCCGTGTCCTGTTCTATTCTCAAGCTCCCCGTGTCCTGTTCCCTTCTCACACTTCCAGTGTCCTGTTCACTTCTCACACTTCACTTGTCCTGTTCCCTTCTCACGCTCCCCGTGTCCTGTACCCTTCACACGCTCCCCATGTCCTGTTCACTTCTCACGCTCCCCGTGTCCTGTTCCCTTCTCACGCTCCCCGTGTCCTGTTCCCTTTTCACACTTCACTTGTCCTGTTCCATTCTCACACTTCCAGTGTCCTGTTCACTTCTCACACTTCACTTGTCCTGATCCCTTCTCACGCTCCCCGTGTCCTGTTCCCTTCACACGCTCCCCATGTCCTGTTCACTTCTCACGCTCCCCGTGTCCTGTTCACTTCTCACACTTCACTTGTCCTGTTCACTTCTCACGCTCCCCGTGTCCTGTTCCCTTCTCACGCTCCCCGTGTCATGTTCCCTTTTCACACTTTACTTGTCCTGTTCCATTCTCACACTTCCAGTGTCCTGTTCACTTCTCACACTTCACTTGTCCTGTTCCCTTCACACGCTCCCCGTGTCCTGTTCCCTTCTCACGCTCCCCGTGTTCTGTTCCATTCTCACGCTCCCCGTGTCCTGTTCCCTCCTCACGCTCCCCGTGTCCTGTTCCCTTCTCACACTCCCCGTGTCCTGTTCACTTCTCACACTTTACTTGTCCTGTTCCATTCTCACGCTCCCCGTGTCCTGTTCCCTTCTCACGCTCCCCGTGTCCTGTTCCCTTCTCACGCTCCCCATGTCCTGTTCACTTCTCACACTTTACTTGTCCTGTTCAATTCTCACACTCCCCGTGTCCTGTTCACTTCTCACACTTTACTTGTCCTGTTCCCTTCTCACGCTCCCCGTGTCCTGTTCACTTCTTACGCTCCTCGTGTCCTGTTCCATTCCCACGCTCCCCGTGTTCTGTTCAATTCTCACACTCCCCGTGTTCTGTTCAATTCTCACACTCCCCGTGTCCTGTTCACTTCTCATACTCCCCGTGTCCTGTTACCTTCTCACGCTCCCCATGTCCTGTTCACTTCTCACACTTTACTTGTCCTGTTCCATTCTCACACTCCCCGTGTCCTGTTCACTTCTCACACTTTACTTGTCCTGTTCAATTCTCACACTCCCCGTGTCCTGTTCACTTCTCACACTTTACTTGTCCTGTTCCCTTCTCACGCTCCCCGTGTCCTGTTCACTTCTTACGCTCCTCGTGTCCTGTTCCATTCCCACGCTCCCCGTGTTCTGTTCAATTCTCACACTCCCCGTGTTCTGTTCAATTCTCACACTCCCCGTGTCCTGTTCACTTCTCATACTCCCCGTGTCCTGTTACCTTCTCACGCTCCCCATGTCCTGTTCACTTCTCACACTTTACTTGTCCTGTTCCATTCTCACACTCCCCGTGTCCTGTTCACTTCTCACACTTTACTTGTCCTGTTCCATTCTCACACTTCCAGTGTCCTGTTCACTTCTCACACTTCACTTGTCCTGTTCCCTTCTCACGCTCCCCGTGTCCTGTTCCCTTCACACGCTCCCCATGTCCTGTTCACTTCTCACGCTCCCCGTGTCCTGTTCCCTTCTCACGCTCCCCGTGTACTGTTCACTTCTCACACTTCACTTGTCCTGTTCACTTCTCACGCTCCCCGTGTCCAGTTCCCTTCTCACGCTCCCCGTGTCATGTTCCCTTTTCACACTTTACTTGTCCTGTTCCATTCTCACACTTCCAGTGTCCTGTTCACTTCTCACACTTCACTTGTCCTGTTCCCTTCACACGCTCCCCGTGTCCTGTTCCCTTCTCACGCTCCCCGTGTTCTGTTCCATTCTCACGCTCCCCGTGTCCTGTTCCCTTCACACGCTCCCCGTGTCCTGTTCCCTTCTCACACTCCCCGTGTCCTGTTCACTTCTCACAATTTACTTTTCCTGTTCCATTCTCACGCTCCCCGTGTTCTGTTCCCTTCTCACGCTCCCCATGTCCTGTTCACTTCTCAGACTTTACTTGTCCTGTTCCATTCTCACGCTCCCCGTGTCCTGTTCCCTTCTCACGCTCCCCATGTCCTGTTCACTTCTCACACTTTACTTGTCCTGTTCAATTCTCACACTCCCCGTGTCCTGTTCACTTCTCACACTTTACTTGTCCTGTTCCCTTCTCACGCTCCCCGTGTCCTGTTCACTTCTTACGCTCCTCGTGTCCTGTTCCATTCCCACGCTCCCCGTGTTCTGTTCAATTCTCACACTCCCCGTGTTCTGTTCAATTCTCACACTCCCCGTGTCCTATTCACTTCTCATACTCCCCGTGTCCTGTTCCCTTCTCACGCTCCCCATGTCCTGTTCACTTCTCACACTTTACTTGTCCTGTTCCATTCTCACACTCCCCGTATCCTGTTCCATTCTCATACTCCCCGTGTCCTGTTCACTACTCACAATCCCCGTGACCTGTTCCATTCTCACACTCCCCGTGTCCTGTTCACTTCTCACACTCCCCGTGTCCTGTTCCATTCTCACACTCCCTGTGTCCTTTTCCATTTTCACACTCCCTGTGTCCTGTTCCCTTCTCACGCTCCCCGTGTCCTGTTCCCTTTTCACACTTCACTTGTCCTGTTCCATTCTCACACTTCCAGTGTCCTGTTCACTTCTCACACTTCACTTGTCCTGTTCCCTTCTCACGCTCCCCGTGTCCTGTTCCCTTCACACGCTCCCCATGTCCTGTTCACTTCTCACGCTCCCCGTGTCCTGTTCCCTTCTCACGCTCCCCGTGTCCTGTTCACTTCTCACACTTCACTTGTCCTGTTCACTTCTCACGCTCCCCGTGTCCTGTTCCCTTCTCACGCTCCCCGTGTCATGTTCCCTTTTCACACTTTACTTGTCCTGTTCCATTCTCACACTTCCAGTGTCCTGTTCACTTCTCACACTTCACTTGTCCTGTTCCCTTCACACGCTCCCCGTGTCCTGTTCCCTTCACACGCTCCCCATGTCCTGTTCCCTTCTCACACTCCCCGTGTCCTGTTCACTTCTCACACTTTACTTGTCCTGTTCCCTTCTCACGCTCCCCGTGTCCTGTTCACTTCTCACGCTCCCCGTGTCCTGTTCCCTTCTCATGCTCCCCGTGTCCTGTTCCATTTTCACACTCCCCGTGTCCTGTTCCCTTCACACGCTCCCCGTGTCCTGTTCCCTTCTCACGCTCCCCGTGTCCTGTTCACTTTTCACGCTCCCCGTATCCTGTTCCCTTCTCACACTCCCCGTGTCCTGTTCACTTCTCACACTTTACTTGTCCTGTTCCATTCTCACACTCCCCGTGTCCTGTTCCCTTCTCACGCTCCCCGTGTCCTGTTCCCTTTTCACACTTTACTTGTCCTGTTCCCTTCTCACGCTCCCCGTGTCCTGTTCACTTTTCACGCTCCCCGTATCCTGTTCCCTTCTCAGACTTTACTTGTCCTGTTCCATTCTCACACTCCCCGTGTCCTGTTCTATTCTCAAGCTCCCCGTGTCCTGTTCCCTTCTCACACTTCCAGTGTCCTGTTCACTTCTCACACTTCACTTGTCCTGTTCCCTTCTCACGCTCCCCGTGTCCTGTACCCTTCACACGCTCCCCATGTCCTGTTCACTTCTCACGCTCCCCGTGTCCTGTTCCCTTCTCACGCTCCCCGTGTCCTGTTCCCTTTTCACACTTCACTTGTCCTGTTCCATTCTCACACTTCCAGTGTCCTGTTCACTTCTCACACTTCACTTGTCCTGATCCCTTCTCACGCTCCCCGTGTCCTGTTCCCTTCACACGCTCCCCATGTCCTGTTCACTTCTCACGCTCCCCGTGTCCTGTTCCCTTCTCACGCTCCCCGTGTCCTGTTCACTTCTCACACTTCACTTGTCCTGTTCACTTCTCACGCTCCCCGTGTCCTGTTCCCTTCTCACGCTCCCCGTGTCATGTTCCCTTTTCACACTTTACTTGTCCTGTTCCATTCTCACACTTCCAGTGTCCTGTTCACTTCTCACACTTCACTTGTCCTGTTCCCTTCACACGCTCCCCGTGTCCTGTTCCCTTCTCACGCTCCCCGTGTTCTGTTCCATTCTCACGCTCCCCGTGTCCTGTTCCCTCCTCACGCTCCCCGTGTCCTGTTCCCTTCTCACACTCCCCGTGTCCTGTTCACTTCTCACACTTTACTTGTCCTGTTCCATTCTCACGCTCCCCGTGTCCTGTTCCCTTCTCACGCTCCCCGTGTCCTGTTCCCTTCTCACGCTCCCCATGTCCTGTTCACTTCTCACACTTTACTTGTCCTGTTCAATTCTCACACTCCCCGTGTCCTGTTCACTTCTCACACTTTACTTGTCCTGTTCCCTTCTCACGCTCCCCGTGTCCTGTTCACTTCTTACGCTCCTCGTGTCCTGTTCCATTCCCACGCTCCCCGTGTTCTGTTCAATTCTCACACTCCCCGTGTTCTGTTCAATTCTCACACTCCCCGTGTCCTGTTCACTTCTCATACTCCCCGTGTCCTGTTACCTTCTCACGCTCCCCATGTCCTGTTCACTTCTCACACTTTACTTGTCCTGTTCCATTCTCACACTCCCCGTGTCCTGTTCACTTCTCACACTTTACTTGTCCTGTTCCATTCTCACACTTCCAGTGTCCTGTTCACTTCTCACACTTCACTTGTCCTGTTCCCTTCTCACGCTCCCCGTGTCCTGTTCCCTTCACACGCTCCCCATGTCCTGTTCACTTCTCACGCTCCCCGTGTCCTGTTCCCTTCTCACGCTCCCCGTGTACTGTTCACTTCTCACACTTCACTTGTCCTGTTCACTTCTCACGCTCCCCGTGTCCAGTTCCCTTCTCACGCTCCCCGTGTCATGTTCCCTTTTCACACTTTACTTGTCCTGTTCCATTCTCACACTTCCAGTGTCCTGTTCACTTCTCACACTTCACTTGTCCTGTTCCCTTCACACGCTCCCCGTGTCCTGTTCCCTTCTCACGCTCCCCGTGTTCTGTTCCATTCTCACGCTCCCCGTGTCCTGTTCCCTTCACACGCTCCCCGTGTCCTGTTCCCTTCTCACACTCCCCGTGTCCTGTTCACTTCTCACAATTTACTTTTCCTGTTCCATTCTCACGCTCCCCGTGTTCTGTTCCCTTCTCACGCTCCCCATGTCCTGTTCACTTCTCAGACTTTACTTGTCCTGTTCCATTCTCACGCTCCCCGTGTCCTGTTCCCTTCTCACGCTCCCCATGTCCTGTTCACTTCTCACACTTTACTTGTCCTGTTCAATTCTCACACTCCCCGTGTCCTGTTCACTTCTCACACTTTACTTGTCCTGTTCCCTTCTCACGCTCCCCGTGTCCTGTTCACTTCTTACGCTCCTCGTGTCCTGTTCCATTCCCACGCTCCCCGTGTTCTGTTCAATTCTCACACTCCCCGTGTTCTGTTCAATTCTCACACTCCCCGTGTCCTATTCACTTCTCATACTCCCCGTGTCCTGTTCCCTTCTCACGCTCCCCATGTCCTGTTCACTTCTCACACTTTACTTGTCCTGTTCCATTCTCACACTCCCCGTATCCTGTTCCATTCTCATACTCCCCGTGTCCTGTTCACTACTCACAATCCCCGTGACCTGTTCCATTCTCACACTCCCCGTGTCCTGTTCACTTCTCACACTCCCCGTGTCCTGTTCCATTCTCACACTCCCTGTGTCCTTTTCCATTTTCACACTCCCTGTGTCCTGTTCCCTTCTCACGCTCCCCGTGTCCTGTTCCCTTTTCACACTTCACTTGTCCTGTTCCATTCTCACACTTCCAGTGTCCTGTTCACTTCTCACACTTCACTTGTCCTGTTCCCTTCTCACGCTCCCCGTGTCCTGTTCCCTTCACACGCTCCCCATGTCCTGTTCACTTCTCACGCTCCCCGTGTCCTGTTCCCTTCTCACGCTCCCCGTGTCCTGTTCACTTCTCACACTTCACTTGTCCTGTTCACTTCTCACGCTCCCCGTGTCCTGTTCCCTTCTCACGCTCCCCGTGTCATGTTCCCTTTTCACACTTTACTTGTCCTGTTCCATTCTCACACTTCCAGTGTCCTGTTCACTTCTCACACTTCACTTGTCCTGTTCCCTTCACACGCTCCCCGTGTCCTGTTCCCTTCACACGCTCCCCATGTCCTGTTCCCTTCTCACACTCCCCGTGTCCTGTTCACTTCTCACACTTTACTTGTCCTGTTCCCTTCTCACGCTCCCCGTGTCCTGTTCACTTCTCACGCTCCCCGTGTCCTGTTCCCTTCTCATGCTCCCCGTGTCCTGTTCCATTTTCACACTCCCCGTGTCCTGTTCACATCTCGCGCTCCCCATGTCCCTTTCCATTCTCACACTCCCTGTGTCCTGTTCCATTCTCACACTCCCCGTGTCCCATTCAATTCTCACACTCCCCATGTCCTGTTCCATTCTCACACTCCCTGTGTCCTGTTCCATTCTCACGCTCCCCGTGTTCTGTTCCATTCTCACGCTCCCCGTGTCCTGTTCCCTTCTCACACTCCCCGTGTCCTGTTCACTTCTCACACTTTACTTGTCCTGTTCCCTTCTCACGCTCCCCGTGTCCTGTTCACTTTTCACGCTCCCCGTATCCTGTTCCCTTCTCACACTCCCCGTGTCCTGTTCACTTCTCACACTTTACTTGTCCTGTTCCCTTCTCACGCTCCCCGTGTCCTGTTCACTTTTCACGCTCCCCGTATCCTGTTCCATTCTCACACTCCCTGTGTCCTGTTCCATTCTCACACTCCCTGTGTCCTGTTCCATTCTCACACTCCCCGTGTCCCATTCAATTCTCACACTCCCCATGTCCTGTTCCATTCTCACACTCCCTGTGTCCTGTTCCATTCTCACACTCCCCGTGTCCTGTTCCATTCTCACACTCCCCATGTCCTGTTCCATTCTCACACTCCCCATGTCCTGTTCCATTCTCACACTCCCTGTGTCCTGTTCCATTCTCACACTCCCCGTGTCCTGTTCCATTCTCACACTCCCTGTGTCCTGTTCCATTCTCACACTCCCCATGTCCTGTTCCATTCTCACACTCCCCGTGTCCTGTTCCATCCTCTCACTCCCCATGTCCTTTTCCCTTCTCACGCTCACTGTGTCCTGTTAACTTCTCACACTTTACTTGTCCTGTTCCATTCTCACGCTCCCCGTGTTCTGTTCCATTCTCACGCTCCCCGTGTCCTGTTCCCTTCTCACACTCCCCGTGTCCTGTTCACTTCTCACACTTTACTTGTCCTGTTCCCTTCTCACGCTCCCCGTGTCCTGTTCACTTTTCACGCTCCCCGTATCCTGTTCCCTTCTCACACTCCCCGTGTCCTGTTCACTTCTCACACTTTACTTGTCCTGTTCCATTCTCACACTCCCCGTGTCCTGTTCCCTTCTCACGCTCCCCGTGTCCTGTTCCCTTTTCACACTTTACTTGTCCTGTTCCCTTCTCACGCTCCCCGTGTCCTGTTCACTTTTCACGCTCCCCGTATCCTGTTCCCTTCTCAGACTTTACTTGTCCTGTTCCATTCTCACACTCCCCGTGTCCTGTTCTATTCTCAAGCTCCCCGTGTCCTGTTCCCTTCTCACACTTCCAGTGTCCTGTTCACTTCTCACACTTCACTTGTCCTGTTCCCTTCTCACGCTCCCCGTGTCCTGTACCCTTCACACGCTCCCCATGTCCTGTTCACTTCTCACGCTCCCCGTGTCCTGTTCCCTTCTCACGCTCCCCGTGTCCTGTTCCCTTTTCACACTTCACTTGTCCTGTTCCATTCTCACACTTCCAGTGTCCTGTTCACTTCTCACACTTCACTTGTCCTGATCCCTTCTCACGCTCCCCGTGTCCTGTTCCCTTCACACGCTCCCCATGTCCTGTTCACTTCTCACGCTCCCCGTGTCCTGTTCCCTTCTCACGCTCCCCGTGTCCTGTTCACTTCTCACACTTCACTTGTCCTGTTCACTTCTCACGCTCCCCGTGTCCTGTTCCCTTCTCACGCTCCCCGTGTCATGTTCCCTTTTCACACTTTACTTGTCCTGTTCCATTCTCACACTTCCAGTGTCCTGTTCACTTCTCACACTTCACTTGTCCTGTTCCCTTCACACGCTCCCCGTGTCCTGTTCCCTTCTCACGCTCCCCGTGTTCTGTTCCATTCTCACGCTCCCCGTGTCCTGTTCCCTCCTCACGCTCCCCGTGTCCTGTTCCCTTCTCACACTCCCCGTGTCCTGTTCACTTCTCACACTTTACTTGTCCTGTTCCATTCTCACGCTCCCCGTGTCCTGTTCCCTTCTCACGCTCCCCGTGTCCTGTTCCCTTCTCACGCTCCCCATGTCCTGTTCACTTCTCACACTTTACTTGTCCTGTTCAATTCTCACACTCCCCGTGTCCTGTTCACTTCTCACACTTTACTTGTCCTGTTCCCTTCTCACGCTCCCCGTGTCCTGTTCACTTCTTACGCTCCTCGTGTCCTGTTCCATTCCCACGCTCCCCGTGTTCTGTTCAATTCTCACACTCCCCGTGTTCTGTTCAATTCTCACACTCCCCGTGTCCTGTTCACTTCTCATACTCCCCGTGTCCTGTTACCTTCTCACGCTCCCCATGTCCTGTTCACTTCTCACACTTTACTTGTCCTGTTCCATTCTCACACTCCCCGTGTCCTGTTCACTTCTCACACTTTACTTGTCCTGTTCCATTCTCACACTTCCAGTGTCCTGTTCACTTCTCACACTTCACTTGTCCTGTTCCCTTCTCACGCTCCCCGTGTCCTGTTCCCTTCACACGCTCCCCATGTCCTGTTCACTTCTCACGCTCCCCGTGTCCTGTTCCCTTCTCACGCTCCCCGTGTACTGTTCACTTCTCACACTTCACTTGTCCTGTTCACTTCTCACGCTCCCCGTGTCCAGTTCCCTTCTCACGCTCCCCGTGTCATGTTCCCTTTTCACACTTTACTTGTCCTGTTCCATTCTCACACTTCCAGTGTCCTGTTCACTTCTCACACTTCACTTGTCCTGTTCCCTTCACACGCTCCCCGTGTCCTGTTCCCTTCTCACGCTCCCCGTGTTCTGTTCCATTCTCACGCTCCCCGTGTCCTGTTCCCTTCACACGCTCCCCGTGTCCTGTTCCCTTCTCACACTCCCCGTGTCCTGTTCACTTCTCACAATTTACTTTTCCTGTTCCATTCTCACGCTCCCCGTGTTCTGTTCCCTTCTCACGCTCCCCATGTCCTGTTCACTTCTCAGACTTTACTTGTCCTGTTCCATTCTCACGCTCCCCGTGTCCTGTTCCCTTCTCACGCTCCCCATGTCCTGTTCACTTCTCACACTTTACTTGTCCTGTTCAATTCTCACACTCCCCGTGTCCTGTTCACTTCTCACACTTTACTTGTCCTGTTCCCTTCTCACGCTCCCCGTGTCCTGTTCACTTCTTACGCTCCTCGTGTCCTGTTCCATTCCCACGCTCCCCGTGTTCTGTTCAATTCTCACACTCCCCGTGTTCTGTTCAATTCTCACACTCCCCGTGTCCTATTCACTTCTCATACTCCCCGTGTCCTGTTCCCTTCTCACGCTCCCCATGTCCTGTTCACTTCTCACACTTTACTTGTCCTGTTCCATTCTCACACTCCCCGTATCCTGTTCCATTCTCATACTCCCCGTGTCCTGTTCACGACTCACAATCCCCGTGACCTGTTCCATTCTCACACTCCCCGTGTCCTGTTCACTTCTCACACTCCCCGTGTCCTGTTCCATTCTCACACTCCCTGTGTCCTTTTCCATTTTCACACTCCCTGTGTCCTGTTCCCTTCTCACGCTCCCCGTGTCCTGTTCCCTTTTCACACTTCACTTGTCCTGTTCCATTCTCACACTTCCAGTGTCCTGTTCACTTCTCACACTTCACTTGTCCTGTTCCCTTCTCACGCTCCCCGTGTCCTGTTCCCTTCACACGCTCCCCATGTCCTGTTCACTTCTCACGCTCCCCGTGTCCTGTTCCCTTCTCACGCTCCCCGTGTCCTGTTCACTTCTCACACTTCACTTGTCCTGTTCACTTCTCACGCTCCCCGTGTCCTGTTCCCTTCTCACGCTCCCCGTGTCATGTTCCCTTTTCACACTTTACTTGTCCTGTTCCATTCTCACACTTCCAGTGTCCTGTTCACTTCTCACACTTCACTTGTCCTGTTCCCTTCACACGCTCCCCGTGTCCTGTTCCCTTCTCACGCTCCCCGTGTCCTGTTCCCTCCTCACGCTCCCCGTGTCCTGTTCCCTTCTCACACTCCCCGTGTCCTGTTCACTTCTCACACTTTACTTGTCCTGTTCCATTCTCACGCTCCCCGTGTCCTGTTCCCTTCTCACGCTCCCCGTGTCCTGTTCCCTTCTCACGCTCCCCATGTCCTGTTCACTTCTCACACTTTACTTGTCCTGTTCAATTCTCACACTCCCCGTGTCCTGTTCACTTCTCACACTTTACTTGTCCTGTTCCCTTCTCACGCTCCCCGTGTCCTGTTCACTTCTTACGCTCCTCGTGTCCTGTTCCATTCCCACGCTCCCCGTGTTCTGTTCAATTCTCACACTCCCCGTGTTCTGTTCAATTCTCACACTCCCCGTGTCCTGTTCACTTCTCATACTCCCCGTGTCCTGTTACCTTCTCACGCTCCCCATGTCCTGTTCACTTCTCACACTTTACTTGTCCTGTTCCATTCTCACACTCCCCGTGTCCTGTTCACTTCTCACACTTTACTTGTCCTGTTCCATTCTCACACTTCCAGTGTCCTGTTCACTTCTCACACTTCACTTGTCCTGTTCCCTTCTCACGCTCCCCGTGTCCTGTTCCCTTCACACGCTCCCCATGTCCTGTTCACTTCTCACGCTCCCCGTGTCCTGTTCCCTTCTCACGCTCCCCGTGTACTGTTCACTTCTCACACTTCACTTGTCCTGTTCACTTCTCACGCTCCCCGTGTCCAGTTCCCTTCTCACGCTCCCCGTGTCATATTCCCTTTTCACACTTTACTTGTCCTGTTCCATTCTCACACTTCCAGTGTCCTGTTCACTTCTCACACTTCACTTGTCCTGTTCCCTTCACACGCTCCCCGTGTCCTGTTCCCTTCTCACGCTCCCCGTGTTCTGTTCCATTCTCACGCTCCCCGTGTCCTGTTCCCTTCACACGCTCCCCGTGTCCTGTTCCCTTCTCACACTCCCCGTGTCCTGTTCACTTCTCATACTCCCCGTGTCCTGTTCACTTCTCATACTCCCCGTGTCCTGTTCCCTTCTCACGCTCCCCATGTCCTGTTCACTTCTCACACTTTACTTGTCCTGTTCCCTTCTCACGCTCCCCATGTCCTGTTCACTTCTCACACTTTACTTGTCCTGTCCCCTTCTCACACTCCCCGTGTCCTGTTCCATTCTCACACTCCCCGTGTCCTGTTCACTTCTCATCCTCCCCGTGTCCTGTTCACTTCTCATACTCCCCATGTCCTGTTACCTTCTCACGCTCCCCATCTCCTGTTCACTTCTCACACTTTACTTGTCCTGTTCCCTTCTCACACTCCCCGTGTCCTGTTCCATTCTCACGCTCCCCGTGTCCTGTTCCATTCTCACGCTCCCCGTGTCCTGTTCCATTCTCACGCTCCCCGTGTTCTGTTCCCTTCTCACACTCCCTGTGTCCTGATCACTACTCTCACTCCCGTGTCCTCATTCACTACTCACAATCCCCGTGTCCTGTTCCATTCTCACGCTCCCCGTGTCCTGTTCACGACTCTCACTCCCGTGTCCTCATTCACTACTCACGCTCCCCGTGTCCTGTTCACTTCTCACACTCCCCGTATCCTGTTCCATTCTCACACTCTCCAGGTTCTGTTCACCACTTACACTCCCCGTCTCCTGTTCCATTCTCACACTCCCCGTGTCCTGTTCACCACTCACACTCCCCGTGTCCTGTTCCATTCTCACACTCCCCATGTCCTGTTCCATTCTCACACTCCCCGTGTCCTGTTCCATTCTCATACTCCCCGTGTCCTGTTCACCACTCACACTCCCAGTGACCTGTTCCCTTCTCACGCTCCCCGTGACCTGTTCCATTCTCACACTCCCCGTGTCCTGTTCACCACTCACACTCCCCATGACCTGTTCCATTCTCACACTCCCCGTGTCCTGTTCCATTCTCACACTCCCCGTGTCCTGTTCCATTCTCACACTCCCTGTGTCCTGTTCCATTCTCAAACTCCCCGTGTCCTGTTCCCTTCTCACACTCCCCATGTCCTTTTCCCTTCTCACGCTCACTGTGTCCTGTTCACTTCTCACACTTTACTTGTCCTGTTCACTTCTCACACTTCACTTGTCCTGTTCCCTTCTCACGCTCCCCGTGTCCTGTTCCCTTCACACGCTCCCCATGTCCTGTTCACTTCTCACGCTCCCCGTGTCCTGTTCCCTTCTCACGCTCCCCGTGTCCTGTTCACTTCTCACACTTCACTTGTCCTGTTCACTTCTCACGCTCCCCGTGTCCTGTTCCCTTCTCACGCTCCCCGTGTCATGTTCCCTTTTCACACTTTACTTGTCCTGTTCCATTCTCACACTTCCAGTGTCCTGTTCACTTCTCACACTTCACTTGTCCTGTTCCCTTCACACGCTCCCCGTGTCCTGTTCCCTTCTCACGCTCCCCGTGTTCTGTTCCATTCTCACGCTCCCCGTGTCCTGTTCCCTCCTCACGCTCCCCGTGTCCTGTTCCCTTCTCACACTCCCCGTGTCCTGTTCACTTCTCACACTTTACTTGTCCTGTTCCATTCTCACGCTCCCCGTGTCCTGTTCCCTTCTCACGCTCCCCGTGTCCTGTTCCCTTCTCACGCTCCCCATGTCCTGTTCACTTCTCACACTTTACTTGTCCTGTTCAATTCTCACACTCCCCGTGTCCTGTTCACTTCTCACACTTTACTTGTCCTGTTCCCTTCTCACGCTCCCCGTGTCCTGTTCACTTCTTACGCTCCTCGTGTCCTGTTCCATTCCCACGCTCCCCGTGTTCTGTTCAATTCTCACACTCCCCGTGTTCTGTTCAATTCTCACACTCCCCGTGTCCTGTTCACTTCTCATACTCCCCGTGTCCTGTTACCTTCTCACGCTCCCCATGTCCTGTTCACTTCTCACACTTTACTTGTCCTGTTCCATTCTCACACTCCCCGTGTCCTGTTCACTTCTCACACTTTACTTGTCCTGTTCCATTCTCACACTTCCAGTGTCCTGTTCACTTCTCACACTTCACTTGTCCTGTTCCCTTCTCACGCTCCCCGTGTCCTGTTCCCTTCACACGCTCCCCATGTCCTGTTCACTTCTCACGCTCCCCGTGTCCTGTTCCCTTCTCACGCTCCCCGTGTACTGTTCACTTCTCACACTTCACTTGTCCTGTTCACTTCTCACGCTCCCCGTGTCCAGTTCCCTTCTCACGCTCCCCGTGTCATATTCCCTTTTCACACTTTACTTGTCCTGTTCCATTCTCACACTTCCAGTGTCCTGTTCACTTCTCACACTTCACTTGTCCTGTTCCCTTCACACGCTCCCCGTGTCCTGTTCCCTTCTCACGCTCCCCGTGTTCTGTTCCATTCTCACGCTCCCCGTGTCCTGTTCCCTTCACACGCTCCCCGTGTCCTGTTCCCTTCTCACACTCCCCGTGTCCTGTTCACTTCTCACAATTTACTTTTCCTGTTCCATTCTCACGCTCCCCGTGTTCTGTTCCCTTCTCACGCTCCCCATGTCCTGTTCACTTCTCACAATTTACTTTTCCTGTTCCATTCTCACGCTCCCCGTGTTCTGTTCCCTTCTCACGCTCCCCATGTCCTGTTCACTTCTCACACTTTACTTGTCCTGTTCAATTCTCACACTCCCCGTGTCCTGTTCACTTCTCACACTTTACTTGTCCTGTTCCCTTCTCACGCTCCTCGTGTCCTGTTCCATTCCCACGCTCCCCGTGTTCTGTTCAATTCTCACACTCCCCGTGTCCTATTCACTTCTCATACTCCCCGTGTCCTGTTCCCTTCTCACGCTCCCCATGTCCTGTTCACTTCTCACACTTTACTTGTCCTGTTCCATTCTCACACTCCCCGTATCCTGTTCCATTCTCATACTCCCCGTGTCCTGTTCACTACTCACAATCCCCGTGACCTGTTCCATTCTCACACTCCCCGTGTCCTGTTCACTTCTCACACTCCCCGTGTCCTGTTCCATTCTCACACTCCCTGTGTCCTTTTCCATTTTCACACTCCCCGTGTCCTGTTCCATTCTCACACTCCCCGTGTCCTGTTCCATCCTCTCACTCCCTGTGTCCTGTTCCATTCTCACGCTCCCCATGTCCTTTTCCCTTCTCACGCTCCCCGTGTCCTGTTCACTTCTCACACTTTACTTGTCCTGTTCCATTCTCACGCTCCCCGTGTCCTGTTCCCTTCTCACGCTCCCCATGTCCTGTTCACTTCTCACACTTTACTTGTCCTGTTCCATTCTCACACTCCCCGTGTCCTGTTCACTTCTCACACTTTACTTGTCCTGTTCCCTTCTCACGCTCCCCGTGTCCTGTTCACTTCTCACGCTCCCCGTGTCCTGTTCCCTTCTGACGCTCCACGTGTCCTGTTCCCTTCTCACACTCCCCGTGTCCTGTTCCCTTCTCACACTTTACTTGTCCTGTTCCATTCTCACACTCCCCGTGTCCTGTTCCCTTCTCACGCTCCCCATGTCCTGTTCACTTCTCACACTTTACTTGTCCTGTTCCATTCTCACTCTCCCCGTGTCCTGTTCACTTCTCACACTTTACTTGTCCTGTTCCCTTCTCACGCTCCCCGTGTCCTGTTCACTTCTCACACTCCCCGTGTCCGGTTCACTTCTCACGCTCCCCGTGTCCTGTTCCCTTCTCACGCTCCCCGTGTCCTGTTCACTTCTCACGCTCCCCGTGTCCTGTTCCCTTCTCATGCTCCCCGTGTCCTGTTCCATTTTCACACTCCCCGTGTCCTGTTCACTTCTCGCGCTCCCCATGTCCCTTTCCATTCTCACACTCCCTGTGTCCTGTTCCCTTCTCACACTCCCCATGTCCTTTTCCCTTCTCACGCTCACTGTGTCCTGTTAACTTCTCACACTTTACTTGTCCTGTTCCATTCTCACGCTCCCCGTGTTCTGTTCCATTCTCACGCTCCCCGTGTCCTGTTCCCTTCTCACACTCCCCGTGTCCTGTTCACTTCTCACACTTTACTTGTCCTGTTCCATTCTCACGCTCCCCGTGTCCTGTTCACTTTTCACGCTCCCCGTATCCTGTTCCCTTCTCACACTCCCCGTGTCCTGTTCACTTCTCACACTTTACTTGTCCTGTTCCATTCTCACACTCCCCGTGTCCTGTTCACTTCTCACGCTCCCCGTGTCCTGTTCCCTTCTCACGCTCCCCGTGTACTGTTCACTTCTCACACTTCACTTGTCCTGTTCACTTCTCACGCTCCCCGTGTCCAGTTCCCTTCTCACGCTCCCCGTGTCATATTCCCTTTTCACACTTTACTTGTCCTGTTCCATTCTCACACTTCCAGTGTCCTGTTCACTTCTCACACTTCACTTGTCCTGTTCCCTTCACACGCTCCCCGTGTCCTGTTCCCTTCTCACGCTCCCCGTGTTCTGTTCCATTCTCACGCTCCCCGTGTCCTGTTCCCTTCACACGCTCCCCGTGTCCTGTTCCCTTCTCACACTCCCCGTGTCCTGTTCACTTCTCACAATTTACTTTTCCTGTTCCATTCTCACGCTCCCCGTGTTCTGTTCCCTTCTCACGCTCCCCATGTCCTGTTCACTTCTCACAATTTACTTTTCCTGTTCCATTCTCACGCTCCCCGTGTTCTGTTCCCTTCTCACGCTCCCCATGTCCTGTTCACTTCTCACACTTTACTTGTCCTGTTCAATTCTCACACTCCCCGTGTCCTGTTCACTTCTCACACTTTACTTGTCCTGTTCCCTTCTCACGCTCCTCGTGTCCTGTTCCATTCCCACGCTCCCCGTGTTCTGTTCAATTCTCACACTCCCCGTGTCCTATTCACTTCTCATACTCCCCGTGTCCTGTTCCCTTCTCACGCTCCCCATGTCCTGTTCACTTCTCACACTTTACTTGTCCTGTTCCATTCTCACACTCCCCGTATCCTGTTCCATTCTCATACTCCCCGTGTCCTGTTCACTACTCACAATCCCCGTGACCTGTTCCATTCTCACACTCCCCGTGTCCTGTTCACTTCTCACACTCCCGTGTCCTGTTCCATTCTCACACTCCCTGTGTCCTTTTCCATTTTCACACTCCCCGTGTCCTGTTCCATTCTCACACTCCCCGTGTCCTGTTCCATCCTCTCACTCCCTGTGTCCTGTTCCATTCTCACGCTCCCCATGTCCTTTTCCCTTCTCACGCTCCCCGTGTCCTGTTCACTTCTCACACTTTACTTGTCCTGTTCCATTCTCACGCTCCCCGTGTCCTGTTCCCTTCTCACGCTCCCCATGTCCTGTTCACTTCTCACACTTTACTTGTCCTGTTCCATTCTCACACTCCCCGTGTCCTGTTCACTTCTCACACTTTACTTGTCCTGTTCCCTTCTCACGCTCCCCGTGTCCTGTTCACTTCTCACGCTCCCCGTGTCCTGTTCCCTTCTGACGCTCCACGTGTCCTGTTCCCTTCTCACACTCCCCGTGTCCTGTTCCCTTCTCACACTTTACTTGTCCTGTTCCATTCTCACACTCCCCGTGTCCTGTTCCCTTCTCACGCTCCCCATGTCCTGTTCACTTCTCACACTTTACTTGTCCTGTTCCATTCTCACTCTCCCCGTGTCCTGTTCACTTCTCACACTTTACTTGTCCTGTTCCCTTCTCACGCTCCCCGTGTCCTGTTCACTTCTCACACTCCCCGTGTCCGGTTCACTTCTCACGCTCCCCGTGTCCTGTTCCCTTCTCACGCTCCCCGTGTCCTGTTCACTTCTCACGCTCCCCGTGTCCTGTTCCCTTCTCATGCTCCCCGTGTCCTGTTCCATTTTCACACTCCCCGTGTCCTGTTCACTTCTCGCGCTCCCCATGTCCCTTTCCATTCTCACACTCCCTGTGTCCTGTTCCCTTCTCACACTCCCCATGTCCTTTTCCCTTCTCACGCTCACTGTGTCCTGTTAACTTCTCACACTTTACTTGTCCTGTTCCATTCTCACGCTCCCCGTGTCCTGTTCCCTTCTCACACTCCCCGTGTCCTGTTCACTTCTCACACTTTACTTGTCCTGTTCCATTCTCACGCTCCCCGTGTCCTGTTCACTTTTCACGCTCCCCGTATCCTGTTCCCTTCTCACACTCCCCGTGTCCTGTTCACTTCTCACACTTTACTTGTCCTGTTCCATTCTCACACTCCCCGTGTCCTGTTCCCTTCTCACGCTCCCCGTGTCCTGTTCCCTTTTCACACTTTACTTGTCCTGTTCCCTTCTCACGCTCCCCGTGTCCTGTTCACTTTTCACGCTCCCCGTATCCTGTTCCCTTCTCAGACTTTACTTGTCCTGTTCCATTCTCACACTCCCCGTGTCCTGTTCTATTCTCAAGCTCCCCGTGTCCTGTTCCCTTCTCACACTTCCAGTGTCCTGTTCACTTCTCACACTTCACTTGTCCTGTTCCCTTCTCACGCTCCCCGTGTCCTGTACCCTTCACACGCTCCCCATGTCCTGTTCACTTCTCACGCTCCCCGTGTCCTGTTCCCTTCTCACGCTCCCCGTGTCCTGTTCCCTTTTCACACTTTACTTGTCCTGTTCCATTCTCACACTTCCAGTGTCCTGTTCACTTCTCACACTTCACTTGTCCTGTTCCCTTCTCACGCTCCCCGTGTCCTGTTCCCTTCACACGCTCCCCATGTCCTGTTCACTTCTCACGCTCCCCGTGTCCTGTTCCCTTCTCACGCTCCCCGTGTCCTGTTCACTTCTCACACTTCACTTGTCCTGTTCACTTCTCACGCTCCCCGTGTCCTGTTCCCTTCTCACGCTCCCCGTGTCATGTTCCCTTTTCACACTTTACTTGTCCTGTTCCATTCTCACACTTCCAGTGTCCTGTTCACTTCTCACACTTCACTTGTCCTGTTCCCTTCACACGCTCCCCGTGTCCTGTTCCCTTCTCACGCTCCCCGTGTTCTGTTCCATTCTCACGCTCCCCGTGTCCTGTTCCCTCCTCACGCTCCCCGTGTCCTGTTCCCTTCTCACACTCCCCGTGTCCTGTTCACTTCTCACACTTTACTTGTCCTGTTCCATTCTCACGCTCCCCGTGTCCTGTTCCCTTCTCACGCTCCCCATGTCCTGTTCACTTCTCACACTTTACTTGTCCTGTTCAATTCTCACACTCCCCGTGTCCTGTTCACTTCTCACACTTTACTTGTCCTGTTCCCTTCTCACGCTCCCCGTGTCCTGTTCACTTCTTACGCTCCTCGTGTCCTGTTCCATTCCCACGCTCCCCGTGTTCTGTTCAATTCTCACACTCCCCGTGTTCTGTTCAATTCTCACACTCCCCGTGTCCTGTTCAGTTCTCATACTCCCCGTGTCCTGTTACCTTCTCACGCTCCCCATGTCCTGTTCACTTCTCACACTTTACTTGTCCTGTTCCATTCTCACACTCCCCGTGTCCTGTTCACTTCTCACACTTTACTTGTCCTGTTCCCTTCTCATGCTCTCCGTGTCCTCTTCACTTCTCACACTTCACTTGTCCTGTTCCATTCTCACACTCCCCGTGTTCTGTTCAATTCTCACACTCCCCCTGTCCTGTTCACTTCTCACGCTCCCAATGTCCTGTTCCATTCTCACGCTCCCCGTGTTCTGTTCAATTCTCACACTCCCCGTGTTCTGTTCAATTCTCACACTCCCCCTGTCCTGTTCACTTCTCACGCTCCC
The DNA here is from genome assembly GCF_035084215.1 of Heptranchias perlo. Taxonomy (NCBI): domain Eukaryota; kingdom Metazoa; phylum Chordata; class Chondrichthyes; order Hexanchiformes; family Hexanchidae; genus Heptranchias; species Heptranchias perlo. The sequence goes on from NC_090342.1 coordinate 56,989,837, forward strand.
CGTGTCCTGTTCCATTCTCACACTCCCTGTGACCTGTTCACTGCTCTCACTCCCGTGTCCTCATTCACTACTCACACTCCCCGTGTCCTGTTCCATTCTCACGCTCCCCGTGTCCTGTTCACTACTCTCACTCCCGTGTCCTCATTCACTGCTCACGCTCCCCGTGTCCTGTTCACTTCTCACACTCCCCGTATCCTGTTCCATTCTCACACTCTCCAGGTTCTGTTCACCACTTACACTCCCCGTCTCCTGTTCCATTCTCACACTCCCCGTGTTCTGTTCACCACTCACACCCCCCGTGTCCTGTTCCATTCTCACACTCCCCATGTCCTGTTCCATTCTCACACTCCCCGTGTCCTGTTCCATTCTCACACTCCCCGTGTCCTGTTCCATTCTCATACTCCCCGTGTCCTGTTCACCACTCACACTCCCCGTGACCTGTTCCATTCTCACACTCTCCGTGTCCTGTTCACCACTCACACTCCCCGTGTCCTGTTCCATTCTCACACTCCCCGTGTCCTGTTCACCACTCACACTCCCCGTGTCCTGTTCCATTCTCACACTCCCTGTGTCCTGTTCCATTCTCACACTCCCTGTGTCCTGTTCCATTCTCACACTCCCCGTGTCCTGTTCCATCCTCTCACTCCCTGTGTCCTGTTCCATTCTCACACTCCCCGTGTCCTGTTCCATTCTCACACTCCCCGTGTCCTTTTCCCTTCTCACGCTCACTGTGTCCTGTTCACTTCTCACACTTTACTTGTCCTGTTCCATTCTCACACTTCCAGTGTCCTGTTCACTTCTCACACTTCACTTGTCCTGTTCCATTCTCACACTTCCTGTGTCCTGTTCCCTTCACACGCTCGCCGTGTCCTGTTCCCTTCTCACACTCCCCGTGTCCTGTTCACTTCTCACACTTTACTTGTCCTGTTCCATTCTCACGCTCCCCGTGTCCTGTTCCCTTCTCACGCTCCCCATGTCCTGTTCACTTCTCAAACTTTACTTGTCCTGTTCCATTCTCACACTCCCCGTGTCCTGTTCACTTCTCACACTTTACTTGTCCTGTTCACTTCTCACGCTCCCCGTGTCCTGTTCCATTCTGACGTCCACCGTGTTCTGTTCAATTCTCACACTCCCCGTGTCCTGTTCCATTCTCACGCTCCCCGTGTCCTGTTCACTACTCTCACTCCCGTGTCCTCATTCACTACTCACGCTCCCCGTGTCCTGTTCACTTCTCACACTCCCCGTATCCTGTTCCATTCTCACACTCTCCAGGTCCTGTTCAGCACTCACACTCCCCGTCTCCTGTTCCATTCTCACACTCCCCGTGTCCTGTTCACCACTCACACTCCCCGTGTCCTGTTCCATTCTCACACTCCCCATGTCCTGTTCCATTCTCACACTCACCGTGTCCTGTTCCATTCTCACACTCCCCGTGTCCTGTTCCATTCTCACACTCACCGTGTCCTGTTCCATTCTCACACTCCCCGTGTCCTGTTCCATTCTCATTCTCCCCGTGTCCTGTTCACCATTCACACTCCCCGTGACCTGTTCCATTCTCACACTCCCCGTGTCCTGTTCACCACTCACACTCCCCGTGTCCTGTTCCATTCTCACACTCCCTGTGTCCTTTTCCATTTTCACACTCCCTGTGTCCTGTTCCATTCTCACACTCCCTGTGTCCTGTTCCATTCTCACGCTCCCCGTGTTCTGTTCCATTCCCATGCTCCCCTTGACCTGTTCACTTCTCACACTTCACTTGTCCTGTTCCATTCTCACGCTCCCCGTGTCCTGTTCCCTTCTCACGCTCACCGTGTCCTGTTCCCTTCTCACGCTCCCCATGTCCTGTTCACTTCTCACACTTCACTTGTCCTGTTCCATTCTCACGCTCCCCGTGTCCTGTTCCCTTCTCACGCTCCCCATGTCCTGTTCACTTCTCACACTTTACTTGTCCTGTTCCATTCTCACACTCCCCGTGTCCTGTTCATTTCTCACACTTTACTTGTCCTGTTCCCTTCTCACGCTCCCTGTGTCCTGTTCACTTCTCACGCTCCCTGTGTCCTTTTCCCTTCTCACGCTCCCCGTGTCCTGTTCCCTTCTCACATTCCCCGTGTCCTGTTCAGTTCTCACACTTTACTTGTCCTGTTCCATTCTCACACTTCCAGTGTCCTGTTCACTTCTCACACTTCACTTGTCCTGTTCCATTCTCACGCTCCCCGTGTTCTGTTCCCTTCTCACGCTCCCCGTGTCCTGTTCACTTCTCACACTTTACTTGTCCTGTTCCATTCTCACGCTCCACGTGTTCTGTTCGCTTCTCACGCTCCCCATGTCTTGTTCACCACTCACACTCCCCGTGACCTGTTCCATTCTCTCACTCCCCGTGTCCTGTTCACCACTCACACTCCCCGTGTCCTGTTCCATTCTCACACTCCCCGTGTCCTGTTCACCACTCACACTCCCTGTGTCCTGTTCCATTCTCACACTCCCCGTGTCCTGTTCCATTCTCACACTCCCTGTGTCCTGTTCCATTCTCACACTCCCCGTTTCCTGTTCCATTCTCACACTCCCCGTGACCTGTTCCATTCTCACACTCCCCGTGTCCTGTTCACCACTCACACTCCCCGTGTCCTGTTCCATTCTCACACTCCCCGTGTCCTGTTCACCACTCACACTCCCCGTGTCCTGTTCCATTCTCACACTCCCCGTGTCCTGTTCACCACTCACACTCCCTGTGTCCTGTTCCATTCTCACACTCCCCGTGTCCTGTTCCATTCTCACACTCCCTGTGTCCTGTTCCATTCTCACACTCCCCGTTTCCTGTTCCATTCTCACACTCCCTGTGTCCTGTTCCATTCTTACACTCCCTGTGTCCTGTTCCATTCTCACACTCCCCGTGTCCTGTTCCATTCTCATGCTCCCCATGTCCTGTTCACTTCTCACACTTTACTTGTCCTGTTCCATTCGCACACTCCCCGTGTCCTGTTCACTTCTCACACTTTACTTGTCCTGTTCCATTCGCACGCTCCCCGTGTCCTGTTCCCTTCTCACACTCCCCGTGTCCTGTTCACTTCTCACACTTGACTTGTCCTGTTCCCTTCTCACGCTCCCCGTGTCCTGTTCCCTTCTCACGCTCCCCGTGTCCTGTTCACTTCTCACGCTCCCCGTGTCCTGTTCCCTTCTCACACTCCCCGTGTCCTGTTCCCATCTTACATTCCCCGTGTCCTGTTCACTTCTCACACTTTACTTGTCCTGTTCCATTCTCACACTCCCCGTGTCCTGTTCACTTCTCACACTTTACTTGTCCTGTTCCATTCGCACGCTCCCCGTGTCCTGTTCCCTTCTCACGCTCCCCGTGTCCTGTTCCCTTCTTAAATTCCCCGTGTCCTGTTCACTTCTCACACTTTACTTGTCCTGTTCCATTCTCACACTCCCTGTGTCCTGTTCACTTCTCACACTTCACTTGTCCTGTTCCATTCTCACGCTCCCCGTGTTCTGTTCCCTTCTCACGATCCCCGTGTCCTGTTCACTTCTCACACTTTACTTGTCCTGTTCCATTCTCACGCTGCCCGTGTTCTGTTCCCTTCTCACGCTCCCCGTGTCCTGTTCACTTCTCACGCTCCCCGTGTCCTGTTCCATTCTCACGCTCCCCGTGTTCTGTTCAATTCTCACACTCCCCGTGTCCTGTTCACTTCTCATACTCCCCGTGTCCTGTTCACTTCTCATACTCCCCGTGTCCTGTTACCTTCTCACGCTCCCCATGTCCTGTTCACTTCTCACACTTTACTTGTCCTGTTCCATTCTCACGCTCCCCGCGTTCTGTACAATTCTCACGCTCCCTGTGTTCTGTTCAATTCTCACACTCCCCGTGTTCTGTTCAATTCTCACGCTCCCCATGTCTTGTTCACTTCTCACACTTTACTTGTCCTGTTCCATTCTCACGCTCCCCGTGTTCTGTTCAATTCTCACACTCCCCGTGTCCTGTTCACTTCTCATACTCCCCGTGTCCTGTTACCTTCTCACGCTCCCCATGTCCTGTTCACTTCTCACACTTTACTTGTCCTGTTCCCTTCTCACGCTCCCCGTGTCCTTTTCACTTCTCACACTCCCCGTGTCCTGTTCCATTCTCACGCTCCCCGTGTTCTGTTCACTTCTCATACTCCCCGTGTCCTGTTCACTTCTCACACTTTACTTGTCCTGTTCCATTCTCACACTCCCCGTGTCCTGTTACCTTCTCACGCTCCCCATGTCCTGTTCACTTCTCACACTTTACTTGTCCTGTTCCATTCTCACACTCCCCGTGTTCTGTTCAATTCTCACACTCCCCGTGTCCTTATCACTTCTCACGCTCCCCGTGTCCTGTTCCATTCTCACGCTCCCCGTGTTCTGCTCAATTCTCACACTCCCCGTGTCCTGTTCACCACTCACACTCCCCGTCTCTTGTTCCCTTCTCACACTCCCCGTGTCCTGTTCCATTCTCCCGCTCCCCGTGTCCTGTTCACTACTCTCACTCCCGTGTCCTCATTCACTACTCACGCTCCCCGTGTCCTGTTCACTTCTCACACTCCCCGTATCCTGTTCCATTCTCACACTCTCCAGGTCCTGTTCACCACTCACACTCCCCGTCTCCTGTTCCATTCTCACACTCCCCGTGTCCTGTTCACTTCTCACACTCCCCGTGTCCTGTTCCATTCTCATACTCCCCATGTCCTGTTCCATTCTCACACTCCCCATGTCCTGTTCCATTCTCACACTCCCCGTGTCCTGTTCACCACTCACACTCCCCGTGTCCTGTTCCATTCTCACACTCCCTGTGTCCTTTTCCATTTTCACACTCCCTGTATCCTGTTCCATTCTCACACTCGCCGTGTCCTGTTCACCACTCACACTCCCCATGTCCTGTTCCATTCTCACACTCCCCATGTCCTGTTCCATTCTCACACTCCCCGTGTCCTGTTCCCTTCTCACACTCCCCATGTCCTTTTCCCTTCTGACGCTCACTGTGTCCTGTTCACTTCTCACACTTCACTTGTCCTGTTCCATTCTCACGCTCCCCATGTTCTGTTCCACTCTCACGCTCCCCGTCTCCTGTTCCCTTCTAACACTTCACTTGTCCTGTTCCATTCTCACGCTCCCCGTGTTCTGTTCCACTCTCACGCTCCCCGTGTCCTGTTCCCTTCTCACACTTCACTTGTCCTGTTCCCTTCTCATGCTCTCCGTGTCCTCTTCACTTCTCATACTCCCCGTGTCCTGTTACCTTCTCACGCTCCCCATGTCCTGTTCACTTCTCACACTTCACTTGTCCTGTTCCATTCTCACACTCCCCGTGTTCTGTTCAATTCCCACACTCCCCGTGTCCTGTTCACTTCTCACGCTCCCCGTGTCCTGTTCCAGTCTCACGCTCCCCGTGTTCTGTTCACTTCTCACACTTTACTTGTCCTGTTCCATTCTCAAGCTCCCCGTGTCCTGTTCCCTTCTCACGCTCCCCATGTCCTGTTCACTTCTCACACTTTACTTGTCCTGTTACATTCTCACGCTCCCCGTGTCCTGTTCCCTTCTCACGCTCCCCATGTCCTGTTCACTTCTCACACTTTACTTGTCCTGTTCCATTCTCACGCTCCCCGTGTCCTGTTCCCTTCTCACGCGCCCCATGTCCTGTTCACTTCTCACACTTTACTTGTCCTGTTCCATTCTCACACTCCCCGTGTCCTGTTCACTTCTCACACTTTACTTGTCCTGTTCCCTTCTCACGCTCCCTGTGTCCTGTTCCCTTCTCACGCTCCCCGTGTCCTGTTCCCTTCTCACATTCCCCGTGTCCTGTTCACTTCTCACACTTTACTTGTCCTGTTCCTTTCTCACACTTTACTTGTCCTCTTCCATTCTCACACTCCCCGTGTCCTGTTCCCTTCTCATGCTCCCCATGTCCTGTTCACTTCTCACACTTTACTTGTCCTGTTCCATTCTCACGCTCCCCGTGTCCTGTTCCCTTCTCACGCTCCCCATGTCCTGTTCACTTCTCACACTTTACTTGTCCTGTTCCATTCTCACACTCCCCGTGTCCTATTCACTTCTCACACTTTACTTGTCCTGTTCCCTTCTCACGCTCCCCGTGTCCTGTTCACTTCTCACGCTCCCCGTGTCCTGTTCCCTTCTCACGCTCCCCGTGTCCTGTTCACTTCTCACGCTCCCCGTGTCCTGTTCCCTTCTCACGCTCCCCGTGTCCTGTTCCCTTCTCACATTCCCCGTGTCCTGTTCCCTTCTCACATTCCCCGTGTCCTGTTCACTTCTCACACTTTACTTGTCCTGTTCCATTCTCACACTCCCAGTGTCCTGTTCACTTCTCACACTTCACTTGTCCTGTTCCATTCTCATGCTCCCCGTGTTCTGTTCCCTTCTCACGCTCCCCATGTCCTGTTCACAACTCACACTCCCCGTGACCTGTTCCATTCTCACACTCCCCGTGTCCTGTTCACCACTCACACTCCCCGTGTCCTGTTCCATTCTCACACTCCCCGTGTCCTGTTCCATTCTCACACTCCCTGTGTCCTGTTCCACTCTCACACTCCCCGTGTCCTGTTCCATTCTCACACTCCCCGTGTCCTGTTCCCTTCTCACACCCCCATGTCCTTTTCCCATCTCACGCTCACTGTGTCCTGTTCACTTCTCACACTTCACTTGTCCTGTTCCATTCTCACGCTCCCCGTGTTCTGTTCCCTTCTCACACTCCCTGTGTCCTGTTCACTTCTCACACTTTACTTGTCCTGTTCCATTCTCACACTTTACTTGTCCTGTTCCATTCTCACACTCCCCGTGTCCTGTTTCCTTCTCACGCTCCCCACGTCCTGTTCACTTCTCACACTTTACTTGTCCTTTTCCATTCTCAAGCTCCCCGTGTCCTGTTCCCTTCTCACGCTCCTCGTGTCCTGTTCACTTCTCACGCTCCCCGTGTCCTGTTCCCTTCTCACGGTCCCCATGTCCTGTTCCCTTCTTACATTCCCCGTGTCCTGTTCACTTCTCACACTTTACTTGTCCTGTTCCATTCTCACACTCCCCGTGTCCTGTTCACTTCTCACACTCCCCGTATCCTGTTCACTTCTCACACTTTACTTGTCCTGTTCCCTTCTCACGCTCCCCGTGTCCTGTTCACTTCTCACGCTCCCCGTGTCCTGTTCCATTCTCACGCTCCCCGTGTTCTGTTCAATTCTCACGCTCCCCGTGAACTGTTCAATTCTCACACTCCCCGTGTTCTCTTCAATTCTCACACTCCCCGTGTCCTGTTCACTTCTCATACTCCCCGTGTCCTGTTACCTTCTCACGCTCCCCATGTCCTGTTCATTTCTCACACTTTACTTGTCCTGTTCCCTTCTCACGCTCCCCGTGTCCTGATAACTTCTCACGCTCCCCGTGTCCTGTTACATTCTCACGCTCCCCGTGTTCTGTTCACTTCTCATACTCCCCGTGTCCTGTTCACTTCTCATACTCCCCGTGTCCTGTTCACTTCTCACACTCCCCGTGTCCTGTTCCATTCTCACACTCCCCATGTCCTGTTCCATTCTCACACTCCCCGTGTCCTGTTCCATTCTCATACTCCCCGTGTCCTGTTCACCACTCACACTCCCCGTGACCTGTTCCATTCTCACACTCCCCGTGTCCTGTTCACCACTCACACTCCCCGTGTCCTGTTCCATTCTCACACTCCCCGTGTCCTGTTCACCACTCACACTCCCTGTGTCCTGTTCCATTCTCACACTCCCTGTGTCCTGTTCCATTCTTACACTCCCTGTGTCCTGTTCCATTCTCACACTCCCCGTGTCCTGTTCCATTCTCACATTCCCCGTGTCCTGTTCCCTTCTCACACTCCGAATGTCCTTTTCCCATCTCACGCTCACTGTGTCCTGTTCACTTCTCACACTTCACTTGTCCTGTTCCATTCTCACGCTCCCCATGTCCTGTTCACTTCTCACACTTTACTTGTCCTGTTCCATTCTCACACTTTACTTGTCCTGTTCCATTCTCACACTCCCCGTGTCCTGTTCCCTTCTCACGCTTTACTTGTCCTGTACCATTCTCACGCTCCCCGTGTCCTGTTCCCTTCTGACGCTCCCCATGTCCTGTTCACTTCTCACACTTTACTTGTCCTGTTCCCTTCTCACGCTCCCCATGTCCTGTTCACTTCTCACACTTTACTTGTCCTGTTCCATTCGCACACTCCCCGTGTCCTGTTCACTTCTCACACTTTACTTGTCCTGTTCCATTCGCACGCTCCCCGTGTCCTGTTCCATTCTCACACTCCCCGTGTCCTGTTCACTTCTCACACTTTACTTGTCCTGTTCCCTTCTCACGCTCCCCGTGTCCTGTTCCCTTCTCACGCTCCCCGTGTCCTGTTCACTTCTCACGCTCCCCGTGTCCTGTTCCCTTCTCACACTCCCCGTGTCCTGTTCCCATCTTACATTCCCCGTGTCCTGTTCACTTCTCACACTTTACTTGTCCTGTTCCATTCTCACACTCCCCGTGTCCTGTTCACTTCTCACACTTTACTTGTCCTGTTCCATTCGCACGCTCCCCGTGTCCTGTTCCCTTCTCACGCTCCCCGTGTCCTGTTCCCTTCTTAAATTCCCCGTGTCCTGTTCACTTCTCACACTTGACTTGTCCTGTTCCATTCTCACACTCCCTGTGTCCTGTTCACTTCTCACACTTCACTTGTCCTGTTCCATTCTCACGCTCCCCGTGTTCTGTTCCCTTCTCACGATCCCCGTGTTCTGTTCCCTTCTCACGCTCCCCGTGTCCTGTTCACTTCTCACGCTCCCCGTGTCCTGTTCCATTCTCACGCTCCCCATGTCCTGTTCACTTCTCACGCTCCCCGTGTCCTGTTCCATTCTCACGCTCCCCGTGTTCTGTTCAATTCTCACACTCCCCGTGTCCTGTTCACTTCTCATACTCCCCGTGTCCTGTTCACTTCTCATACTCCCCGTGTCCTGTTACCTTCTCACGCTCCCCATGTCCTGTTCACTTCTCACACTTTACTTGTCCTGTTCCATTCTCACGCTCCCCGTGTTCTGTGCAATTCTCACGCTCCCCGTGTTCTGTTCAATTCTCACACTCCCCGTGTTCTGTTCAATTCTCACGCTCCCCATGTCTTGTTCACTTCTCACACTTTACTTGTCCTGTTCCATTCTCACGCTCCCCGTGTTCTGTTCAATTCTCACACTCCCCGTGTCCTGTTCACTTCTCATACTCCCCGTGTCCTGTTACCTTCTCACGCTCCCCATGTCCTGTTCACTTCTCACACTTTACTTGTCCTGTTCCCTTCTCACGCTCCCCGTGTCCTTTTCACTTCTCACGCTCCCCGTGTCCTGTTCCCTTCTCACGCTCCCCATGTCCTGTTCACTTCTCACACTTTACTTGTCCTGTTCCATTCTCACGCTCCCCGTGTCCTGTTCCCTTCTCACGCTCCCCATGTCCTGTTCACTTCTCACACTTTACTTGTCCTGTTCCATTCGCACACTCCCCGTGTCCTGTTCACTTCTCACACTTTACTTGTCCTGTTCCATTCGCACGCTCCCCGTGTCCTGTTCCATTCTCACACTCCCCGTGTCCTGTTCACTTCTCACACTTTACTTGTCCTGTTCCCTTCTCACGCTCCCCGTGTCCTGTTCCCTTCTCACGCTCCCCGTGTCCTGTTCACTTCTCACGCTCCCCGTGTCCTGTTCCCTTCTCACACTCCCCGTGTCCTGTTCCCATCTTACATTCCCCGTGTCCTGTTCACTTCTCACACTTTACTTGTCCTGTTCCATTCTCACACTCCCCGTGTCCTGTTCACTTCTCACACTTTACTTGTCCTGTTCCATTCGCACGCTCCCCGTGTCCTGTTCCCTTCTCACGCTCCCCGTGTCCTGTTCCCTTCTTAAATTCCCCGTGTCCTGTTCACTTCTCACACTTTACTTGTCCTGTTCCATTCTCACACTCCCTGTGTCCTGTTCACTTCTCACACTTCACTTGTCCTGTTCCATTCTCACGCTCCCCGTGTTCTGTTCCCTTCTCACGATCCCCGTGTTCTGTTCCCTTCTCACGCTCCCCGTGTCCTGTTCACTTCTCACGCTCCCCGTGTCCTGTTCCATTCTCATGCTCCCCATGTCCTGTTCACTTCTCACGCTCCCCGTGTCCTGTTCCATTCTCACGCTCCCCGTGTTCTGTTCAATTCTCACACTCCCCGTGTCCTGTTCACTTCTCATACTCCCCGTGTCCTGTTCACTTCTCATACTCCCCGTGTCCTGTTACCTTCTCACGCTCCCCATGTCCTGTTCACTTCTCACACTTTACTTGTCCTGTTCCATTCTCACGCTCCCCATGTTCTGTGCAATTCTCACGCTCCCCGTGTTCTGTTCAATTCTCACACTCCCCGTGTTCTGTTCAATTCTCACGCTCCCCATGTCTTGTTCACTTCTCACACTTTACTTGTCCTGTTCCATTCTCACGCTCCCCGTGTTCTGTTCAATTCTCACACTCCCCGTGTCCTGTTCACTTCTCATACTCCCCGTGTCCTGTTACCTTCTCACGCTCCCCATGTCCTGTTCACTTCTCACACTTTACTTGTCCTGTTCCCTTCTCACGCTCCCCGTGTCCTTTTCACTTCTCACGCTCCCCGTGTCCTGTTCCATTCTCACGCTCCTCGTGTTCTGTTCATTTCTCATACTCCCCGTGTCCTGTTCACTTCTCACACTTTACTTGTCCTGTTCCATTCTCACACTCCCCGTGTCCTGTTACCTTCTCACGCTCCCCATGTCCTGTTCACTTCTCACACTTTACTTGTCCTGTTCCATTCTCACACTCCCCGTGTTCTGTTCAATTCTCACACTCCCCGTGTCCTTATCACTTCTCACGCTCCCCGTGTCCTGTTCCATTCTCACGCTCCCCGTGTTCTGCTCAATTCTCACACTCCCCGTGTCCTGTTCACCACTCACACTCCCCGTCTCTTGTTCCCTTCTCACACTCCCCGTGTCCTGTTCCATTCTCACGCTCCCCGTGTCCTGTTCACTACTCTCACTCCCGTGTCCTCATTCACTACTCACGCTCCCCGTGTCCTGTTCACTTCTCACACTCCCCGTATCCTGTTCCATTCTCACACTCTCCAGGTCCTGTTCACCACTCACACTCCCCGTCTCCTGTTCCATTCTCACACTCCCCGTGTCCTGTTCACTTCTCACACTCCCCGTGTCCTGTTCCATTCTCACACTCCCCATGTCCTGTTCCATTCTCACACTCCCCATGTCCTGTTCCATTCTCATACTCCCCGTGTCCTGTTCACCACTCACACTCCCCATGACCTGTTCCATTCTCACACTCCCCGTGTCCTGTTCACCACTCACACTCCCCGTGTCCTGTTCCATTCTCACACTCCCTGTGTCCTTTTCCATTTTCACACTCCCTGTGTCCTGTTCCATTCTCACACTCGCCGTGTCCTGTTCACCACTCACACTCCCCATGTCCTGTTCCATTCTCACACTCCCTGTGTCCTGTTCCATTCTCACACTCCCCGTGTCCTGTTCCCTTCTCACACTCCCCATGTCCTTTTCCCTTCTTACGCTCACTGTGTCCTGTTCACTTCTCACACTTCACTTGTCCTGTTCCATTCTCACGCTCCCCATGTTCTGTTCCACTCTCACGCTCCCCGTGTCCTGTTCCCTTCTAACACTTCACTTGTCCTGTTCCATTCTCACGCTCCCCGTGTTCTGTTCCACTCTCACGCTCCCCGTGTCCTGTTCCCTTCTCACACCTCACTTGTCCTGTTCCCTTCTCATGCTCTCCGTGTCCTCTTCACTTCTCATACTCCCCGTGTCCTGTTACCTTCTCACGCTCCCCATGTCCTGTTCACTTCTCACACTTCACTTGTCCTGTTCCATTCTCACACTCCCCGTGTTCTGTTCAATTCCCACACTCCCCGTGTCCTGTTCACTTCTCACGCTCCCCGTGTCCTGTTCCAGTCTCACGCTCCCCGTGTTCTGTTCACTTCTCACACTTTACTTGTCCTGTTCCATTCTCACGCTCCCCGTGTCCTGTTCCCTTCTCACGCTCCCCATGTCCTGTTCACTTCTCACACTTTACTTGTCCTGTTCCATTCTCACGCTCCCCGCGTCCTGTTCCCTTCTCACGCTCCCCATGTCCTGTTCACTTCTCACACTTTACTTGTCCTGTTCCATTCTCACACTCCCCGTGTCCTGTTCCCTTCTCACATTCCCCGTGTCCTGTTCACTTCTCACACTTTACTTGTCCTGTTCCATTCTCACGCTCCCCGTGTCCTGTTCACTTCTCACGCTCCCCGTGTCCTGTTCCCTTCTCACGCTCCCCGTGTCCTGTTCCCTTCTCACATTCCCCGTGTCCTGTTCACTTCTCACACTTTACTTGTCCTGTTCCATTCTCACGCTCCCCGTGTTCTGTTCCCTTCTCACGCTCCCCATGTCCTGTTCACCACTCACACTCCCCGTGACCTGTTCCATTCTCACACTCCCCGTGTCCTGTTCACCACTCACGCTCCCCGTGTTCTGTTCCCTTCTCACACTCCCCGTGTCCTGTTCACTTCTCACAATTTACTTGTCCTGTTCCATTCTCACACTTTACTTGTCCTGTTACCTTCTCACGCTCCCCATGTCCTGTTCACTTCTCACACTTTACTTGTCCTGTTCCATTCTCACGCTCCCCGTGTTCTGTTCAATTCTCACACTCCCCGTGTCCTGTTCACTTCTCATACTCCCCGTGTCCTGTTACCTTCTCACGCTCCCCATGTCCTGTTCACTTCTCACACTTTGCTTGTCCTGTTCCATTCTCACACTCCCCGTGTCCTGTTCACTTCTCACACTTTACTTGTCCTGTTACCTTCTCACACTCCCCATGTCCTGTTCCATTCTCACACTCCCCGTGTCCTGTTCACCACTCACACTCCCCGTCTCTTGTTCCCTTCTCACACTCCCTGTGTCCTGTTCCATTCTCACACTCCCCGTGTCCTGTTCACCACTCACACTCCCCGTCTCTTGTTCCCTTCTCACACTCCCTGTGTCCTGTTCCATTCTCACACTCCCTATGTCCTGTTCCATTCTCACACTCCCCATGTCCTGTTCCCTTCTCACACTCCCCGTGTCCTTTTCCCATCTCACGCTCACTGTGTCCTGTTCACTTCTCGCACTTCTCTTGTCCTGTTCCATTCTCACGCTCCCCGTGTTCTGTTCCCTTCTCACACTCCCCGTGTCCTGTTCACTTCTCACACTTTGCTTGTCCTGTTCCATTCTCACACTTTACTTGTCCTGTTCCATTCTCACGCTCCCCGTGTCCTGTTCCCTTCTCACTCTTTACTTGTCCTGTTCCATTCTCACGCTCCCCGTGTCCTGTTCACTTCTCACGCTCCCCATGTCCTGTTCACTTCTCACACTTTACTTGTCCTGTTCCATTCTCACACTCCCCGTGTCCTGTTCACTTCTCACACTTTACTTGTCCTGTTCGCTTCTCACGCTACCCGTGTCCTGTTCAATTCTCACGCTCCCCATGTCCTGTTCCCTTCTCACGCTCCCCGTGTCCTGTTCCCTTCTTACATTCCCCGTGTCCTGTTCACTTCTCACACTTTACTTGTCCTGTTCCATTCTCATGCTCCCTGTGTTCCGTTCCCTTCTCACGCTCCCCGTGTGTTGTTCACTTATCACACTTTACTTGTCCTGTTCCATTCTCACACTCCCCGTGTCCTGTTCCCTTCTCACGCTCCCCATGTCCTGTTCACTTCTCACACTTTACTTGTCCTGTTCCATTCTCACACTCCCCGTGTCCTGTTCCCTTCTCACTCTCCCCATGTCCTGTTCACTTCTCACACTTTACTTGTCCTGTTCCATTCTCACACTCCCCGTGTCCTGTTCACTTCTCACACTCCCCGTGTCCTGTTCACTTCTCACACTTTACTTGTCCTGTTCCCTTCCCACGCTCCCGGTGTTCTGTTCAATTCTCACACTCCCCGTGTTCTGTTCAATTCTCACACTCCCCGTGTCCTGTTCACTTCTCATACTCCCCGTGTCCTGTTCACTTCTCATACTCCCCGTGTCCTGTTACCTTCTCACACTCCCCGTGTCCTGTTCACTTCTCATACTCCCCGTGTCCTGTTCACTTCTCATACTCCCCGTGTCCTGTTACCTTCTCACACTCCCCGTGTCCTGTTCCCTTCTCACGCTCCCGGTGTCCTGTTCCCTTCTGACACTCCCCGTGTTCTGTTCAATTCTCACACTCCCCGTGTTCTCTTCAATTCTCACACTCCCCGTGTCCTGTTCACTTCTCATACTTCCCGTGTCCTGTTACCTTCTCACGCTCCCCATGTCCTGTTCACTTCTCACACTTTACTTGTCCTGTTCCATTCTCACGCTCCCCGTGTTCTGTTCAATTCTCACACTCCCCGTGTCCTGTTCACTTCTCATACTCCCCGTGTCCTGTTACCTTCTCACGCTCCCCATGTCCTGTTCACTTCTCACACTTTACTTGTCCTGTTCCCTTCTCACGCTCCCCGTGTCCTGTTCCATTCTCACGCTCCCCGTGTTCTGTTCAATTCTCACACTCCCCGTGTTCTGTTCAATTCTCACATTCCCCGTGTCCTGTTCACTTCTCATACTCCCCGTGTCCTGTTCCATTCTCACACTCCCCGTGTCCTGTTCACTTCTCACACTTTACTTGTCCTGTTCCCTTCTCATGCTCTCCGTGTCCTCTTCACTTCTCATACTCCCCGTGTCCTGTTACCTTCTCACACTCCCCGTGTTCTGTTCAATTCTCACACTCCCCGTGTCCTGTTCACTTCTCACGCTCCCCGTGTCCTGTTCCATTCTCACACTCCCCGTGTCCTGTTCACTTCTCACACTTGACTTGTCCTGTTCCCTTCCCATGCTCTCCGTGTCCTCTTCACTTCTCATACTCCCCGTGTCCTGTTACCTTCTCACGCTCCCCATGTCCTGTTCCATTCTCACACTCCCCGTGTTCTGTTCAATTCTCACACTCCCCGTGTCCTGTTCACCACTCACACTCCCCGTCTCTTGTTCCCTTCTCACACTCCCTGTGTCCTGTTCACTACTCTCACTCCCGTTTCCTCATTCACTACTCACACTGCCCGTGTCCTGTTCCATTCTCACGCTCCCCGTGTCCTGTTCACTACTCTCACTCCCCTGTCCTCATTCACTACTCACGCTCCCCGTGTCCTGTTCACTTCTCACACTCCCCGTATCCTGTTCCATTCTCACACTCTCCAGGTCCTGTTCACCACTCACACTCCCCGTCTCCTGTTCCATTCTCACACTCCCCGTGTCTTGTTCCATTCTCACACTCCCCATGTCCTGTTCACTTCTCACACTTCACTTGTCCTGTTCCATTCTCACACTCCCCATGTCCTGTTCCATTCTCACACTCCCCGTGTCCTGTTCCATTCACACACTCCCCGTGTCCTGTTCCATTCTCATAATCCCCGTGTCCAGTTCACCACTCACACTCCCCGTGACCTGTTCCATTCTCACACTCCCCGTGTCCTGTTCACCACTCACACTCCCCGTGTCCTGTTCCATTCTCACACTCCCTGTGTCCTTTTCAATTTTCACACTCCCTGTGTCCTGTTCCATTCTCACACTCCCCGTGTCCTGTTCACCACTCACACTCCCCGTGTCCTGTTCCATTCTCACACTCCCTGTGTCCTGTTCCATTCTCACACTCCCCGTGTCCTGTTCCATTCTCTCACTCCCTGTGTCCTGTTCCATTCTCACACTCCCCGTGTCCTGTTCCCTTCTCACACTCCCCATGTCCTTTTCCCTTCTCACGCTCACTGTGTCCTGTTCACTTCTCACACTTCACTTGTCCTGTTCCATTCTCACGCTCCCCGTGTTCTGTTCCACTCTCACGCTCCCCGTGTCCTGTTCCCTTCTCACACTTCACTTGTCCTGTTCCATTCTCACGCTCCCCGTGTCCTGTTCCCTTCTCACACTCCCCGTGTCCTGTTCACTTCTCACACTTTACTTGTCCTGTTCCATTCTCACGCTCCCCGTGTCCTGTTCCCTTCTCACGCTCCCCATGTCCTGTTCACTTCTCACACTTTACTTGTCCTGTTCCATTCTCACGCTCCCCGTGTCCTGTTCCCTTCTCACGCTCCCCATGTCCTGTTCACTTCTCACACTTTACTTGTCCTGTTCCATTCTCACACTCCCCGTGTCCTGTTCCCTTCTCACGCTCCCCGTGTCCTGTTCCCTTCTCACATTCCCCGTGTCCTGTTCACTTCTCACACTTTACTTGTCCTGTTCCATTCTCACACTCCCAGTGTCCTGTTCACTTCTCACACTTCAGTTGTCCTGTTCCATTCTCACGCTCCCCGTGTTCTGTTCCCTTCTCACGCTCCCCATGTCCTGTTCACTTATCACACTTTACTTGTCCTGTTCCATTCTCACACTCCCCGTGTCCTATTCCCTTCTCACGCTCCCCATGTACTGTTCACTTATCACACTTTACTTGTCCTGTTCCATTCTCACACTCCCCGTGTCCTGTTCACTTCTCACACTTTACTTGTCCTGTTCCCTTCTCACGCTCCCCGTGTCCTGTTCACTTCTCACGCCCCCCCTGTCCTATTCCCTTCTCACGCTCCCGGTGTCCTGTTCACTTCTCACGCTCCCCGTGTCCTGTTCAATTCTCACACTCCCCGTGTTCTCTTCAATTCTCACACTCCCTGTGTCCTGTTCACTTCTCACACTCCCCGTGTCCTGTTCCCTTCTCACGCTCCCAATGTCCTGTTCACTTCTCACACTTTACTTGTCCTGTTCCATTCTCACGCTCCCCGTGTTCTGTTCAATTCTCACACTCCCCGTGTCCTGTTACCTTCTCACGCTCCCCATGTCCTGTTCACTTCTCACACTCCCCGTGTCCTGTTCCATTCTCACGCTCCCCGTGTTCTGTTCAATTCTCACACTCCCCGTGTTCTGTTCAATTCTCACATTCCCCGTGTCCTGTTCACTTCTCATACTCCCCGTGTCCTGTTCCATTCTCACACTCCACGTGTCCTGTTCACTTCTCACACTTTACTTGTCCTGTTCCCTTCTCATGCTCTCCGTGTCCTCTTCACTTCTCATACTCCCCGTGTCCTGTTACCTTCTCACGCTCCCCATGTCCTGTTCCATTCTCATACTCCCCGTGTTCTGTTCAATTCTCACACTCCCCATGTCCTGTTCACTTCTCACGCTCCCCGTGTCCTGTTCCATTCTCACGCTCCCCGTATTCTGTTCAATTCTCACACTCCCCGTGTCCTGTTCACCACTCACACTCCCCGTCTCTTGTTCCCTTCTCACACTCCCTGTGTCCTGTTCACTACTCTCACTCCCGTGTCCTCATTCACTACTCACACTCCCCGTGTCCTGTTCCATTCTCACGCTCCCCGTGTCCTGTTCACTACTCTCACTCCCGTGTCCTCATTAACTACTCACGCTCCCCGTGTCCTGTTCACTTCTCACACTCCCCGTATCCTGTTCCATTCTCACACTCTCCAGGTCCTGTTCACCACTCACACTCCCCGTCTCCTGTTCCATTCTCACACTCCCCGTGTCCTGTTCCATTCTCACACTCCGCATGTCCTTTTCCCTTCTCACGCTCACTGTGTCCTGTTCACTTCTCACACTTCACTTGTCCTGTTCCATTCTCACACTCCCCGTGTCCTGTTCCATCCTCACACTCCCCGTGTCCTGTTCCATTCTCACACTCCCCGCGTCCTGTTCACTTCTCACACTTTACTTGTCCTGTTCCATTCTCACGCTCCCCGTGTCCTGTTCCCTTCTCACGCTCCCCATGTCCTGTTCACTTCTCACACTTTACTTGTCCTGTTCCATTCTCACGCTCCCCGTGTCCTGTTCCCTTCTCACGCTCCCCATGTCCTGTTCACTTCTCACACTTTACTTGTCCTGTTCCATTCTCACACTCCCCGTGTCCTGTTCCCTTCTCACACTCCCCGTGTCCTGTTCCCTTCTCACATTCCCCGTGTCCTGTTCACTTCTCACACTTTACTTGTCCTGTTCCATTCTCACACTCCCAGTGTCCTGTTCACTTCTCACACTTCACTTGTCCTGTTCCATTCTCACGCTCCCCGTGTTCTGTTCCCTTCTCACGCTCCCCATGTCCTGTTCACTTATCACACTTTACTTGTCCTGTTCCATTCTCACACTCCCCGTGTCCTATTCCCTTCTCACGCTCCCCATGTCCTGTTCACTTATCACACTTTACTTGTCCTGTTCCATTCTCACACTCCCCGTGTCCTGTTCACTTCTCACACTTTACTTGTCCTGTTCCCTTCTCACGCTCCCGGTGTCCTGTTCACTTCTCACGCTCCCCCTGTCCTGTTCACTTCTCACGCTCCCCGTGTCCTGTTCCATTCTCACGCTCCCCGTGTTCTGTTCAATTCTCACACTCCCCGTATTCTGTTCAATTCTCACACTCCCCGTGTCCTGTTCACTTCTCATACTCCACGTGTCCTGTTACCTTCTCACGCTCCCCATGTCCTGTTCACTTCTCACACTTTACTTGTCCTGTTCCATTCTCACGCTCCCCGTGTTCTGTTCAATTCTCACACTCCCCGTGTCCTGTTCACTTCTCATACTCCCCGTGTCCTGTTCACTTCTCATACTCCCCGTGTCCTGTTACCTTCTCACGCTCCCCATGTCCTGTTCACTTCTCACACTTTACTTGTCCTGTTCCCTTCTCACGCTCCCCGTGTCCTGTTCACTTCTCACGCTCCCCGTGTCCTGTTCCCTTCTCACGCTCCCCGTGTTCTATTCACTTCTCACGCTCCCCGTGTCCTGTTCCATTCTCACGCTCCCCGTGTTCTGTTCAATTCTCACACTCCCCGTGTTCTGTTCAATTCTCACACTCCCCGTGTCGTGTTCACTTCTCATACTCCCCGTGTCCTGTTACCTTCTCACGCTCCCCATGTCCTGTTCACTTCTCACGCTCCCCATGTCCTGTTCACTTCTCACACTTTACTTGTCCTGTTCCCTTCTCACGCTCCCCATGTCCTGTTCACTTCTCACGCTCCCCGTGTCCTGTTCCATTCTCACGCTCCCCGTGTTCTGTTCACTTCTCATAATCCCCGTGTCCTGTTACCTTCTCATGCTCCCCATGTCCTGTTCACTTCTCACACTTTACTTGTCCTGTTACCTTCTCACGCTCCCCGTGTCCTGTT
This sequence comes from Heptranchias perlo, assembly GCF_035084215.1. Classification (NCBI taxonomy): domain Eukaryota; kingdom Metazoa; phylum Chordata; class Chondrichthyes; order Hexanchiformes; family Hexanchidae; genus Heptranchias; species Heptranchias perlo. Next base: position 57,009,044 of record NC_090342.1, read on the forward strand.
CACTTCTCACGCTCCCCGTGTCCTGTTCCATTCTCACACTCCCCGTGTTCTCTTCAATTCTCACACTCCCCGTGTCCTGTTCACTTCTCATACTCCCCGTGTCCTGTTACCTTCTCATGCTCCCCATGTCCTGTTCACTTCTCACACTTTACTTGTCCTGTTCCCTTCTCACGCTCCCCGTGTCCTGTTCACTTCTCACGCTCCCCCTGTCCTGTTCACTTCTCATACTCCCCGTGTCCTGTTACCTTCTCACGCTCCCCATGTCCTGTTCACTTCTCACACTTTACTTGTCCTGTTCCATTCTCACGTTCCCCGTGTTCTGTTCAATTCTCACACTCCCCGTGTTCTGTTCAATTCTCACACTCCCCGTGTCCTGTGCACTTCTCATACTCCCCATGTCCTGTTCACTTCTCACACTTTACTTGTCCTGTTCCATTCTCACACTCCCCGTGTTCTGTTCAATTCTCACACTCCCCGTGTCCTGTTCACTTCTCACGCTCCCCGTGTCCTGTTCCATTCTCACGCTCCCCGTGTTCTGTTCAATTCTCACACTCCCCGTGTTCTGTTCAATTCTCACACTCCCCGTGTCCTGTTCACTTCTCATACTCCCCGTGTCCTGTTACCTTCTCACGCTCCCCATGTCCTGTTCACTTCTCACACTTTACTTGTCCTGTTCCCTTCTCATGCTCTCCGTGTCCTGTTCACTTCTCACACTTTACTTGTCCTGTTCCATTCTCACGCTCCCCATGTTCTGTTCCCTTCTCACGCTCCCCGTGTCCTGTTCACTTCTCACACTTTACTTGTCCTGTTCCATTCTCACGCTCCCCGTGTCCTGTTCCCTTCTCACGCTCCCCATGTCCTGTTCACTTCTCACACTTTACTTGTCCTGTTCCCTTCTCACGCTCCCCTTGTCCTGTTCCATTCTCACGCTCCCCGTGTTCTGTTCAATTCTCACACTCCCCGTGTTCTGTTCAATTCTCACACTCCCCGTGTCCTGTTCACTTCTCATACTCCCCGTGTCCTGTTCCCTTCTCACGCTCCCCATGTCCTGTTCACTTCTCACACTTTACTTGTCCTGTTCCATTCTCACACTCCCCGTGTCCTGTTCACTTCTCACACTCCCCGTGTCCTGTTCACTTCTCACACTTTACTTGTCCTGTTCCCTTCTCACGCTCCCCGTGTCCTGTTCACTTCTCACGCTCCCCGTGTCCTGTTCCATTCTCACGCTTCCCGTGTTCTGTTCAATTCTCACACTCCCCGTGTTCTGTTCAATTCTCACACTCCCCGTGTCCTGTTCACGTCTCATACTCCCCGTGTCCTGTTACCTTCTCACGCTCCCCATGTCCTGTTCACTTCTCACACTTTACTTGTCCTGTTCCATTCTCACGCTCCCCGTGTTCTGTTCAATTCTCACACTCCCCGTGTCCTGTTCACTTCTCATACTCCCCGTGTCCTGTTCACTTCTCATACTCCCCGTGTCCTGTTACCTTCTCACGCTCCCCATGTCCTGTTCACTTCTCACACTTTACTTGTCCTGTTCCCTTCTCACGCTCCCCGTGTCCTGTTCACTTCTCACGCTCCCCGTGTCCTGTTCCCTTCTCACGCTCCCCGTGTTCTATTCACTTCTCACACTCCCCGTGTCCTGTTCACTTCTCATACTCCCCGTGTCCTGTTACCTTCTCAGGCTCCCCATGTCCTGTTGACTTCTCACACTTTACTTGTCCTGTTCCATTCTCACGCTCCCCGTGTTCTGTTCAATTCTCACACTCCCCGTGTTCTGTTCAATTCTCACACTCCCCGTGTCCTGTTCACTTCTCATACTCCCCGTGTCCTGTTACCTTCTCACGCTCCCCATGTCCTGTTCACTTCTCACACTTTACTTGTCCTGTTCCCTTCTCACGCTCCCCGTGTTCTGTTCAATTCTCACACTCCCCGTGTCCTGTTCACCACTCACACTCCCTGTGTCCTTTTCCATTTTCACACTCTCTGTGTCCTGTTCCATTCTCACACTCCCCGTGTCCTGTTCACCACTCACACTCCCAGTGTCCTGTTCACCACTCACACTCCCTGTGTCCTGTTCCATTCTCACACTCCCTGTGTCCTGTTCCATTTTCACACTCCCCGTGTCCTGTTCCATTTTCACACTCCCCGTGTCCTGTTCCATTCTCACGCTCCCCGTGTTCTCTTCAATTCTCACACTCCCCGTGTCCTGTTCACTTCTCACACTTTACTTGTCCTGTTCCCTTCTCACGCTCCCCGTGTTCTGTTCAATTCTCACACTCCCCGTGTCCTGTTCACCACTCATACTCCCAGTGTCCTGTTCACCACTCACACTCCCTGTGTCCTGTTCCATTTTCACACTCTCTGTGTCCTGTTCCATTCTCACACTCCCCGTGTCCTGTTCACCACTCACACTCCCAGTGTCCTGTTCACCACTCACACTCCCTGTGTCCTGTTCCATTTTCATACTCCCTGTGTCCTGTTCCATTCTCACACTCCCTGTGTCCTGTTCCATTTTCACACTCCCCGTGTCCTGTTCCATTTTCACACTCCCCGTGTCCTGTTCCATTCTCACACTCCCCGTGTTCTCTTCAATTCTCACACTCCCCGTGTCCTGTTCACTTCTCATACTCCCCGTGTCCTGTTACCTTCTCATGCTCCCCATGTCCTGTTCACTTCTCACACTTTACTTGTCCTGTTCCCTTCTCACGCTCCCCGTGTCCTGTTCACTTCTCACGCCCCCCCTGTCCTGTTCCATTCTCACGCTCCCCGTGTTCTGTTCACTTCTCATACTCCCCGTGTCCTGTTCACTTCTCATACTCCCCGTGTCCTGTTACCTTCTCACGCTCCCCATGTCCTGTTCACTTCTCACACTTTACTTGTCCTGTTCCATTCTCACGCTCCCCGTGTTCTGTTCAATTCTCACACTCCCCGTGTCCTGTTCACTTCTCATACTCCCCGTGTCCTGTTCACTTCTCATACTCCCCGTGTCCAGTTACCTTCTCACGCTCCCCATGTCCTGTTCACTTCTCACACTTTACTTGTCCTGTTCCCTTCTCACGCTCCCCGTGTCCTGTTCACTTCTCACGCTCCCCGTGTCCTGTTCCCTTCTCACGCTCCCCGTGTTCTGTTCACTTCTCACACTCCCCGTGTCCTGTTCACTTCTCATACTCCCCGTGTCCTGTTACCTTCTCAGGCTCCCCATGTCCTGTTGACTTCTCACACTTTACTTGTCCTGTTCCATTCTCACGCTCCCCGTGTTCTGTTCAATTCTCACACTCCCCGTGTTCTGTTCAATTCTCACACTCCCCGTGTCCTGTTCACTTCTCATACTCCCCGTGTCCTGTTACCTTCTCACGCTCCCCATGTCCTGTTCACTTCTCACACTTTACTTGTCCTGTTCCCTTCTCACGCTCCCCGTGTTCTGTTCAATTCTCACACTCCCCGTGTCCTGTTCACCACTCATACTCCCAGTGTCCTGTTCACCACTCACACTCCCTGTGTCCTGTTCCATTTTCACACTCTCTGTGTCCTGTTCCATTCTCACACTCCCCGTGTCCTGTTCACCACTCACACTCCCAGTGTCCTGTTCACCACTCACACTCCCTGTGTCCTGTTCCATTTTCATACTCCCTGTGTCCTGTTCCATTCTCACACTCCCTGTGTCCTGTTCCATTTTCACACTCCCCGTGTCCTGTTCCATTTTCACACTCCCCGTGTCCTGTTCCATTCTCACACTCCCCGTGTTCTCTTCAATTCTCACACTCCCCGTGTCCTGTTCACTTCTCATACTCCCCGTGTCCTGTTACCTTCTCATGCTCCCCATGTCCTGTTCACTTCTCACACTTTACTTGTCCTGTTCCCTTCTCACGCTCCCCGTGTCCTGTTCACTTCTCACGCTCCCCCTGTCCTGTTCCATTCTCACGCTCCCCGTGTTCTGTTCACTTCTCATACTCCCCGTGTCCTGTTCACTTCTCATACTCCCCGTGTCCTGTTACCTTCTCACGCTCCCCATGTCCTGTTCACTTCTCACACTTTACTTGTCCTGTTCCATTCTCACGTTCCCCGTGTTCTGTTCAATTCTCACACTCCCCGTGTTCTGTTCAATTCTCACACTCCCCGTGTCCTGTACACTTCTCATACTCCCCATGTCCTGTTCACTTCTCACACTTTACTTGTCCTGTTCCATTCTCACACTCCCCGTGTTCTGTTCAATTCTCACACTCCCCGTGTCCTGTTCACTTCTCACGCTCCCCGTGTCCTGTTCCATTCTCACGCTCCCCGTGTTCTGTTCAATTCTCACACTCCCCGTGTTCTGTTCAATTCTCACACTCCCCGTGTCCTGTTCACTTCTCATACTCCCCGTGTCCTGTTACCTTCTCACGCTCCCCATGTCCTGTTCACTTCTCACACTTTACTTGTCCTGTTCCCTTCTCATGCTCTCCGTGTCCTGTTCACTTCTCACACTTTACTTGTCCTGTTCCATTCTCACGCTCCCCATGTTCTGTTCCCTTCTCACGCTCCCCGTGTCCTGTTCACTTCTCACACTTTACTTGTCCTGTTCCATTCTCACGCTCCCCGTGTCCTGTTCCCTTCTCACGCTCCCCATGTCCTGTTCACTTCTCACACTTTACTTGTCCTGTTCCCTTCTCACGCTCCCCTTGTCCTGTTCCATTCTCACGCTCCCCGTGTTCTGTTCAATTCTCACACTCCCCGTGTTCTGTTCAATTCTCACATTCCCCGTGTCCTGTTCACTTCTCATACTCCCCGTGTCCTGTTCCCTTCTCACGCTCCCCATGTCCTGTTCAGTTCTCACACTTTACTTTTCCTGTTCCATTCTCACACTCCCCGTGTCCTGTTCACTTCTCACACTCCCCGTGTCCTGTTCACTTCTCACACTTTACTTGTCCTGTTCCCTTCTCACGCTCCCCGTGTCCTGTTCACTTCTCACGCTCCCCGTGTCCTGTTCCATTCTCACGCTTCCCGTGTTCTGTTCAATTCTCACACTCCCCGTGTTCTGTTCAATTCTCATACTCCCCGTGTCCTGTTCACGTCTCATACTCCCCGTGTCCTGTTACCTTCTCACGCTCCCCATGTCCTGTTCACTTCTCACACTTTACTTGTCCTGTTCCATTCTCACGCTCCCCGTGTCCTGTTCACTTCTCATACTCCCCGTGTCCTGTTACCTTCTCACGCTCCCCATGTCCTGTTCACTTCTCACACTTTACTTGTCCTGTTCCCTTCTCACACTCCCCGTGTCCTGTTCACCACTCATACTCCCAGTGTCCTGTTCACCACTCACACTCCCTGTGTCCTGTTCCATTTTCACACTCTCTGTGTCCTGTTCCATTCTCACACTCCCCGTGTCCTGTTCACCACTCACACTCCCAGTGTCCTGTTCACCACTCACACTCCCTGTGTCCTGTTCCATTTTCATACTCCCTGTGTCCTGTTCCATTCTCACACTCCCTGTGTCCTGTTCCATTTTCACACTCCCCGTGTCCTGTTCCATTTTCACACTCCCCGTGTCCTGTTCCATTCTCACACTCCCCGTGTTCTCTTCAATTCTCACACTCCCCGTGTCCTGTTCACTTCTCATACTCCCCGTGTCCTGTTACCTTCTCATGCTCCCCATGTCCTGTTCACTTCTCACACTTTACTTGTCCTGTTCCCTTCTCACGCTCCCCGTGTCCTGTTCACTTCTCACGCTCCCCCTGTCCTGTTCCATTCTCACGCTCCCCGTGTTCTGTTCACTTCTCATACTCCCCGTGTCCTGTTCACTTCTCATACTCCCCGTGTCCTGTTACCTTCTCACGCTCCCCATGTCCTGTTCACTTCTCACACTTTACTTGTCCTGTTCCATTCTCACGTTCCCCGTGTTCTGTTCAATTCTCACACTCCCCGTGTTCTGTTCAATTCTCACACTCCCCGTGTCCGGTACACTTCTCATACTCCCCATGTCCTGTTCACTTCTCACACTTTACTTGTCCTGTTCCATTCTCACACTCCCCGTGTTCTGTTCAATTCTCACACTCCCCGTGTCCTGTTCACTTCTCACGCTCCCCGTGTCCTGTTCCATTCTCACGCTCCCCGTGTTCTGTTCAATTCTCACACTCCCCGTGTTCTGTTCAATTCTCACACTCCCCGTGTCCTGTTCACTTCTCATACTCCCCGTGTCCTGTTACCTTCTCACGCTCCCCATGTCCTGTTCACTTCTCACACTTTACTTGTCCTGTTCCCTTCTCATGCTCTCCGTGTCCTGTTCACTTCTCACACTTTACTTGTCCTGTTCCATTCTCACGCTCCCCATGTTCTGTTCCCTTCTCACGCTCCCCGTGTCCTGTTCACTTCTCACACTTTACTTGTCCTGTTCCATTCTCACGCTCCCCGTGTCCTGTTCCCTTCTCACGCTCCCCATGTCCTGTTCACTTCTCACACTTTACTTGTCCTGTTCCCTTCTCACGCTCCCCTTGTCCTGTTCCATTCTCACGCTCCCCGTGTTCTGTTCAATTCTCACACTCCCCGTGTTCTGTTCAATTCTCACACTCCCCGTGTCCTGTTCACTTCTCATACTCCCCGTGTCCTGTTCCCTTCTCACGCTCCCCATGTCCTGTTCAGTTCTCACACTTTACTTTTCCTGTTCCATTCTCACACTCCCCGTGTCCTGTTCACTTCTCACACTCCCCGTGTCCTGTTCACTTCTCACACTTTACTTGTCCTGTTCCCTTCTCACGCTCCCCGTGTCCTGTTCACTTCTCACGCTCCCCGTGTCCTGTTCCATTCTCACGCTTCCCGTGTTCTGTTCAATTCTCACACTCCCCGTGTTCTGTTCAATTCTCATACTCCCCGTGTCCTGTTCACGTCTCATACTCCCCGTGTCCTGTTACCTTCTCACGCTCCCCATGTCCTGTTCACTTCTCACACTTTACTTGTCCTGTTCCATTCTCACGCTCCCCGTGTTCTGTTCAATTCTCACACTCCCCGTGTCCTGTTCACTTCTCATACTCCCCGTGTCCTGTTCACTTCTCATACTCCCCGTGTCCTGTTACCTTCTCACGCTCCCCATGTCCTGTTCACTTCTCACACTTTACTTGTCCTGTTCCCTTCTCACGCTCCCCGTGTCCTGTTCACTTCTCACGCTCCCCGTGTCCTGTTCCCTTCTCACGCTCCCCGTGTTCTGTTCACTTCTCACACTCCCCGTGTCCTGTTCACTTCTCTTACTCCCCGTGTCCTGTTACCTTCTCAGGCTCCCCATGTCCTGTTGACTTCTCACACTTTACTTGTCCTGTTCCATTCTCACGCTCCCCGTGTCCTGTTCCCTTCTCACACTCCCCGTGTTCTGTTCAATTCTCACACTCCTCGTGTCCTGTTCACTTCTCATACTCCCCGTGTCCTGTTACCTTCTCACGCTCCCCATGTCCTGTTCACTTCTCACACTTTACTTGTCCTGTTCCCTTCTCACGCTCCCCGTGTTCTGTTCAATTCTCACACTCCCCGTGTCCTGTTCACCACTCATACTCCCAGTGTCCTGTTCACCACTCACACTCCCTGTGTCCTGTTCCATTTTCACACTCTCTGTGTCCTGTTCCATTCTCACACTCCCCGTGTCCTGTTCACCACTCACACTCCCAGTGTCCTGTTCACCACTCACACTCCCTGTGTCCTGTTCCATTTTCATACTCCCTGTGTCCTGTTCCATTTTCACACTCCCCGTGTCCTGTTCCATTCTCACACTCCCTGTGTCCTGTTCCATTTTCACACTCCCCATGTCCTGTTCCATTTTCACACTCCCCATGTCCTGTTCCATTCTCACACTCCCTGTGTCCTGTTCCATTTTCACACTCCCCATGTCCTGTTCCATTTTCACACTCCCCGTGTCCTGTTCCATTCTCACACTCCCCGTGTCCTGTTCCATTCTCACACTCCCCGTGTCCTGTTCCATTTTCACACTCCCTGGTGCAGTTGGCTTGCTGTGAAATGTTTCAATCCCAAACTGTACACAGGGGATTAATTTTCACGAGAGTATCATCATTCTGTAATTGGGAATTAATTTCCTCCAAACCTTCTCAATTATTTCTCAATCAAATAAATCTGATAAATGACCAAGGAATCATTCGGCCCATTGTGCCTGTGCTGGCTCTTTGAAAGAGCTGTCCAATTCGTCCCACTCCCCTGCTCTTTCCCCAATTTTTTCCCGTCAAGTATTTATCCAATTCCCTTTTGAAAGTTATTATTGAATCTTCTTCCCCCACCCTTTCAGGCAGTGCATTCCCGATCATTACAACTCGCTGGGTTAAAAAAATGCTTCCTCATGTCAAAACCCTTCATGATTTTGAACATCTCTATTAAATCTCCCTTAACCTTCACTGCTCTAAGGAGAACAATCCCAGCTTAAAAACATAAGAACATATGAAATAGGAGCAGGAGGAGGCCATACGGCCCCTCAAGCCTGCTCCACCGTTCGATAAGATCATGGCTGATCTTTGACCTCAACTCCACTTTCCCGCCCGATCCCCATATCCCTTGATTCCCCTAGAGTCCAAAAATCTATCCATCTCAGCCTCTCCATATAACTGAAGTCCCTCATCCCTGATACCATTCTAATAAATCTCTTCTGCACCCTCTCTAAGGCCTTGACATCCTTCCTAAAATGTGGTGCCCAGAATGGAACACAATACTCCAGCTGAGACCTAACCAGTGTTTTATAAAGGTTTAGCATAACTTCCTTGCTTTTGTACTCTGTGCCTATATTCAGATTGTGTTTGATAATCGCCCCTGTGAAGCACCTTGGGGATGTTTTACTACGTTAAAGGCACAATATAAATACAATTGTTATTGTTGTTATAAAGCCCAGGATCCCATATAATTTTTTAACAGCCTTTTCAACCAGTCCTGCCACCTTCAAAGATTCGTGTACATATACCCCCAGATCTCTCTGTTCCTGCACCCCGTGTACCATTTTGTTTATATTGCCTCTCCTGATTCTTCCTATCACACTTCTCTGTATTAAATTTCACCTGCCATGTGTCTGCCCATTTCACCAGCCTGTCTATGTCCTCCTGAAGTCTGTTACTGTCCTCCAAAATGTTTACTACGTTTTCAAGTTTTGTGTCATCTGCAAACTTTGTAATTATACCCACTATACCCAAGTCCAGCTCATTAATATATATCAAAAAGATCAGTGGTCCTAATACTGACCCCTGGGGAACACCACTGTATACTTCCCTCCAGTCTGAAAAACAACCGTTCACCACTACTCTCTGCTTTCTTTCCTTTAGCCAATTTTGTATCCACGCTGACACCGTCCCTTTAATCCCTTTAATTTTGCAGGAGCAGATAGTGTTTCACAATCAGATGTCTCAGAGATGTGGGACAGGCTCTGTGCTTTGTTCCTAAATCATTTGCTGGATAAAACACACGTCATTTAACTCTCTTTTCCTCTCCCACTTTCTGTCTCCTGTCCTCTTGCTGATAGTAACTCGCTCTGCAGAACTTTCTCACTCATGTGATCTCCTCTCCCGCTCTTTCCCCTCTTGGTTTAAGGTTGGGTCTCGGCCGTGTAACCAGGCTTCTCAATTAAAGAAACGCTGGATCTCCGAAATCGCAGCAGTGGTAGCGCTGTGGGTGAGGCACCCTCTGCCCCATGACCCTGTCCCAGATCACTCCCGGGGGTTGGGTCATTAGGGGGCAGATCCCTCCGCTGCAGATCCTGCTGGATTCTGGAGGGGCCCCTCGACACTCTGACTGTTAAGGGCAGGGGGAGGAGAAAGGCCCAGGCCGAGCATGTGGCTAAGATATACCTCCCTGCTGCCCCCTCGCTGGATCTATTGCTGTTTGACTATGGGATCTGCATCAGGTTCGCTCACTGCAGGCCACGCAGGGTGTGTGACTGGTGGAATTGGGGGCCCAGGATCTGGCCAGCCTTGTCCCCAGAAATGGTTGAGGGATGGATTAGTGGTGTAGGTTTAAACATCCCACTCCCCCCGTCAGACGCTCCTGTGGGAGTGAGCAAGGGGCAGAAACCTAGAGAAACAGCTCCTGACCCGAGGCCCCTTCCTCCACTCCCAGTATTCCGGATTCCAGATTTACCCCCCACAGAAGAGCAGAATTCCTTGGCCGGGGATACTGGGGCTGGATTTCCGTGCGGCGGTGGGAGGGATTCTGTTCTCTGTTATACATTTGGCGGAATATCCGCAGCACACGGATCCACCACGTGATCCCGGAGCACACGGATCCACCACGTGATCCCGGAGCACACGGATCCACCACGTGATCCCGGAGCACACGGATCCACCACGTGATCCCGGAGCACACTGATCCATAATGTGATCCTGGAGCACACTGATCCATAATGTGATCCTGGAGCACACTGATCCATAATGTGATCCTGGAGCACACTGATCCATAATGTGATCCTGGAGCACACTGATCCATAATGTGATCCTGGAGCACACTGATCCATAATGTGATCCTGGAGCACACTGATCCATAATGTGATCCTGGAGCACACTGATCCATAATGTGATCCTGGAGCACACTGATCCATAATGTGATCCTGGAGCACACTGATCCATAATGTGATCCTGGAGCACACTGATCCATAATGTGATCCTGGAGCACACTGATCCATAATGTGATCCTGGAGCACACTGATCCATAATGTGATCCTGGAGCACACTGATCCATAATGTGATCCCGGAGCACACTGATCCACTACGTGATCCCGGAGCACACTGATCCACTACGTGATCCCGGAGCACACTGATCCACTACGTGATCCCGGAGCACACTGATCCATAATGTGATCCTGGAGCACACTGATCCACTACGTGATCCCACAGCACACTGATCCACTACGTGATCCCACAGCACACTGATCCACTACGTGATCCCGGAGCACACTGATCCATAATGTGATCCTGGAGCACACAGATCCACCACGTGATCCCGGAGCATACTGATCCACCACGTGATCCCGGAGCATACTGATCCACCACGTGATCCTGGAGCACACGGATCCACCGCGTGATCCCGGAGCACACGGATCCACCACGTGATCGCGGAGCACACGGATCCATCACGTGATCCCGGAGCACACGGATCCACCACGTGATCCCGGAGCACACGGATCCACCACGTGATCCCGGAGCACACGGATCCATCACGTGATCCCGGAGCACACGGATCCACCACGTGATCCCGGAGCACACGGATCCACCACGTGATCCCGGAGCACACGGATCCACCACGTGATCCCGGAGCACACGGATCCACCACGTGATCCCGGAGCACACGGATCCACCACATGATTCCGGAGCACACGGATCCACCACGTGATCCCGGAGCATACTGATCCACCACGTGATCCTGGAGCACACGGATCCACCGCGTGATCCCGGAGCACACGGATCCACCACGTGATCGCGGAGCACACGGATCCACCACGTGATCCCGGAGCACACGGATCCACCACGTGATCCCGGAGCACACGGATCCACCACATGATCCCGGAGCACACGGATCCACCACGTGATCCCGGAGCACACGGATCCATCACGTGATCCCGGAGCACACGGATCCACCACGTGATCCCGGAGCACACGGATCCATCACGTGATCCCGGAGCACACGGATCCATCACGTGATCCCATCTGTTCCACCACAACTTTGACACACGTCTTACCTGGACTGGAGCTCGTGTCTGCGAGATTTTCCTCCAGTGTTTGCCAATGATCTCTGCTCCGGGCCCAGGCTTTGCGCTTTCTGCAGGTGTTGCTGTCCCATGAAGCTGGGCTTTGAGGAGATGAACACTCCATACTGTCACTCACTGCAGGAAGACATGGGGTAAAGGGGTTTGGAAAAAGGATCAGTGAAGAAACATTTACATTCCCTGCAAGGGAGACCCCCCATTTCTAGCGGGCTTTTCACAAGCTCAGAATGTCCCAAAGCGCTTTACAGCCAAGGAAGTGCTTTCAAAGTGTAGTCACTGTTGTAATGTAAGAAACACGGCAGCCAATTTGTGCACAGCAAGATCCCACAGGCAGCAATGAGGCAATGATCAGATAATCTGTTTTAGTGATGTTGGTTGAGGAATAAATATAGGCCCAGGAAACTGGGGAGAACCCCCCTGCTCTTCTTCCAAATAGTGCCATGGGATCTGAGAGGGCAGACGGAGTTGCAGTTTAACATCTCATCTGTAAGAAGGTACCTCTGACAGTGCAGCACTCCCTCAGTACTGCCCCTCCGACAGGGCAGCTCTCCTCAGTACTGCCCCTCCGACAGTGCAGCACTCCCTCAGTACTGACCCTCTGACAGTGCAGCACTCCCTCAGTACTGACCCTCTGACAGTGCAGCACTCCCTCAGTACTGACCCTCCGACAGTGCAGCTCTCCCTCAGTACTGCCCCTCCGACAGGGCAGCTCTCCTCAGTACTGCCCCTCCGACAGGGCAGCTCTCCTCAGTACTGCCCCTTCGACAGTGCAGCTCTCCTCAGTACTGCCCCACCGACAGAGCAGCTCTCCCTCAGTACTGCCCCTCCGACAGGGCAGCTCTCCCTCAGTACTGCCCCTCCGACAGGGCAGCTCTCCCTCAGTACTGCCCCTCCGACAGGGCAGCTCTCCCTCAGTACTGCCCCTCCGACAGGGCAGCTCTCCCTCAGTACTGCCCCTCCGACAGGGCAGCTCTCCCTCAGTACTGCCCCTCCGACAGGGCAGCTCTCCCTCAGTACTGCCCCTCCGACAGGGCAGCTCTCCCTCAGTACGGCCCCACCGACAGGGCAGCTCTCCCTCAGTACTGCCCCTCCGACAGGGCAGCTCTCCCTCAGTACAGCCCCACCGACAGGGCAGCTCTCCCTCAGTACTGCCCCTCCGACAGGGCAGCTCTCCCTCAGTACGGCCCCACCGACAGGGCAGCTCTCCCTCAGTACTGCACTGGAGCATTGGCCTAGATTATGGGTTCAAGTCTCTAGAGTGGGGCTCGAACCCACGACCTTCCGACTCGGAGGTGAGAGCGGAAGGGGATGTGATTTGCCGCATTTACACGGGTGTAGCGGAGCCCCAGGAATTTTTGGTGTCAGTCGGCAGCTCCTCTGCTGGTTTAGTGCATAATAACACCACACATGTGGCCCCAGGTGATCATAGAATCATAGATTAATATAGCACAGAAGGAGGCCATTTGGCCCATCGTGCCTGTGCCAGCTCTTTAAACCTGAGCTCCTCCGATGGCCAACCTCTCAATGCGGGAACCTGATTCCCTCGCCTACCTCACATTAACTCGTGCCTGCCCTTATAAGGGGTGATCTCTGGTCCGAGTGGTCCCACTCCCAGAGATGAGTGCCCCTGAGCAGCTTTCCACCTCCCCGCCCAGCCCAAATCTGCTAAATGATGGAGGCAGGGCAGAAAGCCTAAGCCTCACTGTCCAACCCCACCTGTGTAGGGTGGCACATGGGTGGGTCCTGGAGGGCACCACAGGAGAGGACAGGAGGGTAGACTGAGGGGAATGTCATTTAGTACATGGAATCAGAGAAGATAGAATCATAGAATGTTTACAGCACAGGAGAAGGCCATTCGGCCAATCAAGCCCATGCCGGCTCTTTGAAAGAGCTATTCAATTAGTCCCATTCCCCTGCTCTTTCTCCGTAGCGCTGTAATTTTTTTCGCTTCAAGTATTCATCCAATTCCTTTTTGAAAGCCATAATTGAATCTGCCTCCACCACCCCCTCATGCAGTGCATTCCAGACACGCTACATAAAAAAGGTTTCCCTCATGTCGCCTTTGGTTCTTTTGCCAATCATCTTAAATCTGTGTCCTCTGCTTCTTGACCCTTCAGCCAATGAGAACAGTTTCTCTTTATTTACTTTATCGAAACCCTTCATGATTTTGAACACCTCTATCAAATTTCCTCTCAACCTTCTCTGTTCCAAGGAGAACAACCCCAGTTTCTCCAGTCTCTCCACATAACTGAAGTCCCTCATCCCTGAAACCATTCTAGTAAATCTCTTCTGCACCCTCTCTAAGGCCTTCACATCCTTCCTAAAATGTGGTGCCCAGAACTGGACACCACATAGTGGTTATGTTACTGGGCTAGTAATCCAGAGGCCTGGACTAAAATCCAGAGTCATGAGTTCAAATCCCGCCACGGCAGCTGGCGAATTTAAATTCAATTAATTAATTAAATTCAATTAATTAAATAAAAATCTGGAATTAAAATACTAGTATCAGTAATGATAGCCATGAAACTACCGGATTGTCGTAAAAACCCATCTGGTTCACTAATGTCCTTTAGGGAAGGAAGCCTGCCGCCCTTACCCGGTCTGGCCAAAATGTGACTCCAGACCCACAGCAATGTGGTTGATTCTTAATTGCCCTCTGAAATGGCCCAGCAAGTCACTCAGTTGTAAAATCTCGCTACGAAAAGTCAGAAAAAGAATAAAACCGGACGGACCACCCGGCATCGGACCACTAGGCACCGGACACGACAACGGCAAAACACCAAGCCCAGTCGACCCTGCAAGGTCCTCCTTACTAACATCTGGGGACTTGTGCAAAAATTGGGAGAGCTGTCCCACAGACTAGTCAAGCAACAGCCTGACATAGCCATACTCACAGAATCATATCTTTCAGCCAACGTCCCAGACTCTTCCATCACCATCCCTGGGTATGTCCTGTCCCACCGGCAGGACAGACCCACCAGAGGTGGCGGTACAGTGATATACAGTCAGGAGGGAGTGGCCCTGGAAGTCCTCAACATTGACTCTGGACCCCATGAAATCTCATGGCATCTGGTCAAACATGGGCAAGGAAACCTCCTGCTGATTACCACCTACCGCCCTCCCTCAGCTGATGAATCAGTCCTCCTCCATGTTGAACACCACTTGGAGGAAGCACTGAGGGGAGCAAGGGCACAAAATGTACTCTGGGTGGGGGACTTCAATGTCCATCACCAAGAGTGGCTCGGCAGCACCACTACTGACCGAGCTGGCCGAGTCCTGAAGGACATAGCTGCTAGACTGGGCCTGCGGCAGGTGGTGAGCGAACCAACACGAGGGAAAAACTGACTTGACCTCGTCCTCACCAATCTACCTGTCGCAAATGCATCTGTCCATGACAGTATTGGTAGGAGTGACCACCGCACAGTCCTCGTGGAGATGAAATCCCATCTTCGCACTGAGGACACCATCCAATGTGTTGTGTGGCACTATCACCGTGCTAAATGGGATAGATTCAGAACAGATCTAGCAGCTCAAAACTGGGCATCCATGAGGCGCTGTGGGCCATCAGCAGCAGCAGAATTGTATTCCAGCACAATTTGTAACCTCATGGCCCGGCATATTCCTCACTCTACCATTACCAACAAGCCAGGGGATCAACCCTGGTTCAATGAGGAGTGTAGAAGAGCATGCCAGGAGCAGCACCAGGCGTACCTAAAAATGAGGTGCCAACCTGGTGAAGCTACAACTCAGGACTACACGCATGCTAAACAGCGGAAGCAACATGCTATAGACAGAGCTAAGCGATTCCACAACCAACGGATCAGATCAAAGCTCTGCAGTCCTGCCACATCCAGTCGTGAATGGTGGTGGACAATTAAACAACTAACGGGAGGAGGAGGCTCTGCAAACATCCCCATTCTCAATGATGGCGGAGTCCAGCACGTGAGTGCAAAAGACAAGGCTGAAGCGTTTGCAACCATCTTCAGCCAGAAGTGCCGAGTGGATAATCCATCTCAGCCTCCTCCCGATATCCCCACCATCACGGAAGCCAGTCTTCGGCCAATTCGATTCACTCCACGTGATATCAAGAAACGGCTGAGTGCACTGGATACAGCAAAGGCTATGGGCCCTGACAACATCCCAGCTGTAGTGCTGAAGACCTGTGCTCCAGAACTAGCTGCGCCTCTAGCCAAGCTGTTCCAGTACAGCTACAACACTGGCATCTACCCGACAATGTGGAAAATTGCCCAGGTATGTCCTGTCCACAAAAAGCAGGACAAATCCAAACCGGCCAATTACCGCCCCATCAGCCTACTCTCAATCATCAGCAAAGTGATGGAAGGTGTCGTCAACAGTGCTATCAAGCGGCACTTACTCACCAATAACCTGCTCACCGATGCTCAGTTTGGGTTCCGCCAGGACCACTCGGCTCCAGACCTCATTACAGCCTTGGTCCAAACATGGACAAAAGAGCTGAATTCCAGAGGTGAGGTGAGAGTGACTGCCATTGACATCAAGGCAGCATTTGACCGAGTGTGGCACCAAGGAGCCCTAGTGAAATTGAAGTCAATGGGAATCAGGGGGAAAACTCTCCAGTGGCTGGAGTCATACCTAGCACAAAGGAAGATGGTAGTGGTTGTTGGAGGCCAATCATCTCAGCCCCAGGGCATTGCTGCAGGAGTTCCTCAGGGCAGTGTCCTAGGCCCAACCATCTTCAGCTGCTTCATCAATGACCTTCCCTCCATCATAAGGTCAGAAATGGGGATGTTCGCTGATGACTGCACAGTGTTCAGTTCCATTCGCAACCCCTCAGATAATGAAGCAGTCCGAGCCTGCATGCAGCAAGACCTGGACAACATCCAGGCTTGGGCTGATAAGTGGCAAGTAACATTCGCGCCAGATAAGTGCCAGGCAATGACCATCTCCAACAAGAGAAAGTCTAACCACCTCCCCTTGACATTCAACGGCATTACCATCGCCGAATCCCCCACCATCAACATCCTGGGGGTCACCATTGACCAGAAACTTAACTGGACCAGCCATATAAATACTGTGGCTACGAGAGCAGGTCAGAGGCTGGGTATTCTGCGGCGAGTGACTCACCTCCTGACTCCCCAAAGCCTTTCCACCATCTACAAGGCACAAGTCAGGAGTGTGATGGAATACTCTCCACTTGCCTGGATGAGTGCAGCTCCAACAACACTCAAGAAGCTCGACACCATCCAAGATAAAGCAGCCCGCTTGATTGGCACCCCATCCACCACCCTAAACATTCACTCCCTTCACCACCGGCGCACTGTGGCTGCAGTGTGTACCATCCACAGGATGCACTGCAGCAACTCGCCAAGGCTTCTTCGACAGCACCTCCCAAACCCGCGACCTCTACCACCTAGAAGGACAAGGGCAGCAGGCGCATGGGAACAACACCACCTGCACGTTCCCCTCCAAGTCACACACCATCCCGACTTGGAAATATATCGCCGTTCCTTCATTGTCGCTGGGTCAAAATCCTGGAACTCCCTTCCTAACAGCACTGTGGGAGAACCGTCACCACACGGACTGCAGCGGTTCGAGAAGGCGGCTCATCACCACCTTCTCAAGGGCAATTAGGGATGGGCAATAAATGCTGGCCTTGCCAGTGACGCCCACATCCCGTGAACGAATAAAAAAAATTAAAAAACACAATACTCCAGTTGTGGCCGAACCAGTGTTTTATAAAAGGTTCAACATAACTTCCTTGCTGTTGTACTCTATGCATCTATTTATAAAGCCCAGGATTCCATTTGCTTTTTTAACCACTTTCTCAACCTGTCCTGCCACCTTCAAGGATTTGTGCACATACACCCCCAGATCTCTCTGTTCCTGCACCAACTTAGAATTATACCCTTTAGTTTATATTGCCTCTCCTCATTCTTCCTACCAAAATGTATCACTTTGCACTTCTCTGGGTTAAATTACATCTGCCACGTGTCCGCCCATTCCACCAGTCTGTCTCTGTCCTCTTGAAGTCTATCACTATCCTCCTCACTGTTCACTACACTTCCAACTTTTGTGTCACCTGCAAATTTTGAAATTGTGCCCTTTATACCCAAGTCAGAGTCATTAATATATATCAAAAAAAGCAGTGGTCCCAGCACCGACCCCTGGGGAACACCATTGTACACCTCCCTCCAGTCCAAAAAACAACCGTTCACCACTACTCTGTTTCCTGTCATTTAGCCAATTTTATATCCATGCTGCTACTGCCCCTTTTATTCCATGGGCTTCAATTTTGCTGACAAGCCTATTATGTGGCACTTTATGCGGGAGCCTAATTCCCTTGATAGAGGAGATTTGATAGAGGTGTTCAAAATTATGAATGGTTTTGATAGAGTAAATAAGAGGAAACTGTTTCCAGTGGCAGAAGGGTCGGTAACCAGAGGACACAGATTTAAGGTAATTGGCAAAAGAAGCAGGGGGGAGATGAGACTTTATTCTTTACGCAGTGAGTTGTGATGATCTGGAATGCGCTGCCTGAAAGGGCGGTGGAAGCAGATTCAATAATAACTTTCGAAAGGGAATTGGATAAATACTTGAAAAGGAAAAATTTGCAGGACTTTGGGGAAAGAGCAGGGGAGTGGGACTAATTGGATAGGTCTTTCAAAGAGCCAGCACAGGCATGATGGGCCAAATGGCCTCCTTCAGTCCTTTATGATTCTATGAACCTGGATTATTATTTCAGCCACAAAAGTAGGTCCAGAGACATCAATAATTTTCAAACAGATATCGGGAGGAACTTTGTCGAGTAGAGGAGCAGAGACAGAGGTTAAAAACATTCAGAATGAGGCCAGGCTGTAAAGGAGAGTTATGGTTCCAGGGAGATGATCTTCAAACAACTGTTACTTGCAGTGACGCCTGTTATGTCTTTATTCTACAGACAAGAAATAGAGGCCTCTCTACCTTATCACAGTTTGAGCAGGGTAGGGCCTCTCTACTTTATTGTGATACACTGCATTTCACTCGAAGTTCGCCACTTACCTGATATCAGCACCAGCCACGCGGAACAATCCCAATCATTTATTCCAATAAAAGCAGGCGCAGGCTGTCTCTCGGTAATTTTCTCGAACAGACACTACCATCAGCCCCAATTCTGTTGCAATGCGTGTAGGAAACGGGAAGCTGGGTGAGTCTGACAGTCTAACCGTTGCGCTGTTAAACCACTTCCTGTGAATGCATCAATTTAGACCTGACTCAATACATCCATATTACCAATTCTTCTCGGAAATGAGCACCTCTGTGTTTATTGATCTGAATATGATTTGCATGAGGTTTAGGAACTGCCCCTGAATTATGAATTATCTGTTGGTGAGACCATCACAAACCACGCAGTTCCCACTCAATGCGTTCCACTTTTATTACCACTGACTCGGTGCCTCTCACAAACACCTCCCACCAGTACGGTGTTTCATTCTGGTTACAGTCAGTTATCAGGAGCATTTCCTTCCCAATTGTAACTTTACTGCATCATCACAGAATGTTCCAGAACAGGAAAAGGCCATACGGCCCATCAAACCTGTGCTGGCATTTTTCAAAATATGAGAAACCCAGTTAAATTCAACTCTTCCTCACTCCCCACACCCTTTAATATCCCACCCAGTCTAATCCCACTCCCCCCCTCGATCCCCATACCCTTTAATACCCCACCCAGTCTAATCCCACTCCCCCCCTCGATCCCCATACCCTTTAATATCCCACCCAGTCTAATCCCACTCCCCCCCTCGATCCCCATACCCTTTAATATCCCACCCAGTCTAATCCCACTCCCCCCCTCGATCCCCATACCCTTTAATATCGCACCCAGTCTAATCCCACTCCCCCCCTCGATCCCCATACCCTTTAATACCCCACCCAGTCTAATCCCACTCCCCCCCTCGATCCCCATACCCTTTAATATCCCACCCAGTCTAATCCCACTCCCCCCCTCGATCCCCATACCCTTTAATATCCCACCCAGTCTAATCCCACTCCCCCCCTCGATCCCCATACCCTTTAATATCCCACCCAGTCTAATCCCACTCCCACCCTCGATCCCCATACCCTTTAATATCCCACCCAGTCTAATCCCACTCCCCCCCTCGATCCCCATACCCTTTAATATCGCACCCAGTCTAATCCCACTCCCCCCTCAATCCCCATACCCTTTAATATCGCACCCAGTCTAATCCCACTCCCCCCCTCGATCCCCATACCCTTTAATATCCCACCCAGTCTAATCCCACTCCCCCCCTCGATCCCCATACCCTTTAATATCCCACCCAGTCTAATCCCACTCCCCCCCTCGATCCCCATACCCTTTAATATCCCACCCAGTCTAATCCCACTCCCACCCTCGATCCCCATACCCTTTAATATCCCACCCAGTCTAATCCCACTCCCACCCTCGATCCCCATACCCTTTAATATCCCACCAAGTCTAATCCCACTCCCCCCCTCGATCCCCATACCCTTTAATATCGCACCCAGTCTAATCCCACTCCCCCCTCAATCCCCATACCCTTTAATATCGCACCCAGTCTAATCCCACTCCCCCCCTCGATCCCCATACCCTTTAATATCCCACCCAGTCTAATCCCACTCCCCCCCTCGATCCCCATACCCTTTAATATCCCACCCAGTCTAATCCCACTCCCCCCTCGATCCCCATACCCTTTAATATCCCACCCAATCTAATCCCACTCTCCCCCCTCGATCCCCATACCCTTTAATATCCCACCCAGTCTAATCCCACTCCCCCCCTCGATCCCCATACCCTTTAATATCACACCCAGTCTAATCCCACTCTCCCCCCTCGATCCCCATACCATTTAATATCCCACCCAGTCTAATCCCACTCCCCCCCTCGATCCCCATACCCTTTAATATCCCACCCAGTCTAATCCCACTCCCCCCCTCGATCCACACACCCTTTAATATCCCACCCAGTCTAATCCCACTCCCCCCCTCGATCCCCATACCCTTTAATATCACACCCAGTCTAATCCCACTTCCCCCCTCGATCCCCATACCCTTTAATATCCCACCCAGTCTAATCCCACTCCCCCCCTCGATCCCTGTACCCTTTAATATCCCACCCAGTCTAATCCCACTCCCCCCCTCGATCCACACACCCTTTAATATCCCACCCAGTCTAATCCCACTCCCCCCCTCGATCCCCATACCCTTTAATATCACACCCAGTCTAATCCCACTCCCCCCCTCGATCCCCATACCCTTTAATATCACACCCAGTCTAATCCCACTTCCCCCCTCGATCCCCATACCCTTTAATATCCCACCCAGTCTAATCCCACTCCCCCCCTCGATCCCTGTACCCTTTAATATCCCAAGCAGTCTAATCCCACTCTCCCCCCTCGATCCCCATACCCTTTAATATCCCACCCACTCTAATCCCACTCTCCTGCTCACTCCCCATTCCCTTTAATATCCCACCCACTCTAATCCCACTCTCCTGCTCACTTCCCATTCCCTTTAATATCCCACCCACTCTAATCCCACTCTCCTGCTCACTCCCCATACCCTTTAATATCCCACCCACACTAATCCCACTCTCCTGCTCACTCTCCATAACCTTTAATATCCCACCCAGTCTAATCCCACTCCCCCCCTCGATCCCTGTACCCTTTAATATCCCACCCACTCTAATCCCACTCTCCTGCTCACTCCCCATTCCCTTTAATATCCCACCCACTCTAATCCCACTCTCCCGCAAACTCCACGTTACCTTTACCCCACTTCATTCCCCAGAACCAGATGTAGCTCTGCTTACTTCCTCATTGGGCTAGAAACATACTGATCAAGGAAGTTGTCCTGCACACATTTCAGGAATTCTTCCCTCTCTTTGCCCTGCACACTGTTACTAACCCAGTCTAAATTAGGATAATTGACATCCCCCAATATCACTGCTCTGTTGAAGAGAGTTCTACCTTCTTGTAGAAGATACTAAGTGATTAAAAGCGATAATGAGGAGATGGTAGCATTGGTCTTTGGAAGACTAGATCAAGTGGGCCAAACCTATCTTGTAACATAGTATCATAGTAGGTACAGGAGGAGGCCATTTGGCCCAATGTGCCTGTGCTGGCTCTTTGAAAGAGCTGTCCAATTAGTCCCATTCCCCTTATATGTCCCCATAGCCCTGTAAATATTTTTCCCTTCAAGTATTTATCCAATTCCCTTTTGAAAGTTATTATTGAATCTGCTTCCACCTCCCTTTCAGGCAGTGCATTCCAGATCATAACAACTCACTGTGTAAAAAATGTTTCCTCATGTCGCCTCTGGTTCTTTTGCCAATCACCTTAAATCTGTGTCCTCTGGTTACCGATCCTTCTGGAAACAGTTTCTCCTTATTTACTTTATCAAAACCCTTCATGATTTTGAACACCTCTATCAAACCTCCCCTTAACCTTCTCTGCTCCAAGAAGAAAAACCCCAGCTTCTCCAGTCTCTCCACATAACTGAAGTCCCTCATCCCTGGTACCATTCTAGTAAATCTCTTCTGCACCCTCTCTGAGGCCTTCACATCCTTCCTAAAGTGTGGTGCCCAGAATTGAACCCAATACTCCAGCTGAGGCCTAACCAGTGGTTTGTAAAGGTTTAGCATCACTTCCTTGCTTTTATACTCTGTACCTCTATTAATAAAGCCCAGGATCCCATTTGTTTTTTTAAACAGCCTTCTCAACTTGTTCTGCCACCCACAAAGATTTGTATATGTGCACCCCCAGGTCTCTCTGTTCCTGCACACCCTTTAAAATTGTACCATTTAGTTTATATTGCCTCTCCTCATTCTTCCTATCAAAATGTATCACCTCACACTTCTCTGTGTTAGATTTCATCTGCCATGTGTCCGCCCATTCCACCAGTCTGACCATGTCTTCCTCACTGTTTACCACATATCCGAGTTTCGTGTCATCTGCAAACTTTGAAATTATACCCTCTATACCCAAGTCCAGCTCATTAATTTATATCAAAAAGAGCAGCGGTCCTAATACTGACCCCTGGGGAACACCACTGTATACTTCCCTCCAGTCTGAAAAACAACCGTTCACCATTACTCTCTGCTTTCTGCCCCTTAGCTAATTTTGTATCCACGCTGTCACTGTCCCTTTAATCCCATGGGCTCTAATTTTGCTAACAAGTCTATAATGTGGTACTTTATCAAATGCCTTTTGAAAGTACATGGGCACTACATTGTGCCGTGTAGCGCCCGTTGTTTCGGCGCTACACGGCCTCTCTGACATCCAAGATGGCGTCTTGGATGCGCACACACGTTTCCTGCGTGACGTGCGCCAGACGCCATCTTGGTATAGGAGTTAGCGCAGGCGCAGATCACGAACGCTGGAATCATGTAAAGTAGGGAGAAAATGGCTTCAATCAGTGTGCAACGCTGATTTAAAGTGATAGACACCATTTTGGGACTTAACGCTCAACTCAACGCACAGTCTTAACCCCGACCATCTGAACGTGTCTTAGAGTGCCTGGAGGACCCCCCACCAATGCTATTTAACGGGACCATGCAGGATTTACAGGTTAGTGGCTGGATTATTGCTTCTGGCTGCCGAGACATTTGTAACTGTTTTTGGAGGTCTCCTAGACTTCAATACTAGGACTAGGGGGCATGGTCTCACATTTAGAGCCAGGACGTGCAGGAGTGAAGTTAGGAAATGCTTCTACATGCAAAGGGCGGGAGAAGTTTGGAACTCTCTTCTGCAGACGGCAGCTGATGCGAGCTCACTTGTGAATTCTAAATCTGAGATTGATGGATTTCTGTGAACCAAGGGTATTAAGGGATATGGGGCTAAGGCGGGTATCTGGAGTTAGGTCACAGGTCCACCATGATCTCATTGAATGGCGGAACCGGCTCGAGGGGATAAATGCCACGGCCACTTGCTGCCTACTGATATGCGCCACCTTCTCCTGCAAGAAGGAGGGATGTGTGTCTGGGCAATGTGCCTGTCATGGTTGAATAGCTGGCAGTGTGTGCGACCTGTGAGTTGTGGGTCGGCGGCTTGCAACAGTGGTAATGTGTAAGGGTGAGAGGGAGCATCTGATTGGAAGAGTTGAGTACTGATGGAAAGAGTTTATTGGTATGTGGGAGATGGGGGGTGTAGTGTGTGGTGTAGTTGGTAGGAGAGGCCACTTGACAGTTGACCTCACTCACCTTGACCACTCATGTCAAAGCATTGAACTTCTTCCTGCACTGCATCCATGTTCATGATGCTGAGTGCCTTGGCATTGACTTCATCCCCTACTGTCTCCCACTGCCTTTTGGGTGTATGTCTGGAGGGCCTCTTGCTCCTCCCCACTGCGGATATAAGGTGTCCCTCCCTCTGTCCATCTCTTGAACCAAGGCCTCTGGTGCATCAGCAGAGAACCTTGGTGCACGGACTCTCAGATCAGCAGATTGGTGAGGTCTGGCGTGCAGATTGGAGGATGTGGGATTTAGTTGTGTGGAACCTTTATTCAAACATAATTCATCAGTACGTAAACATAGGGACCTGAATCTGTGCTTTACGTGTGCAATGTCTGATCTGCGTTCAGACTCCGAGCAGACAGCAGGCTGTTATATTCAGCAAATAACGGGTACCAGTTACCTTTAAGAGATTTCGAACAGACAGCCTGCCTTTAAGAGACTGGAGCTCCCCCTGCTGGTGGAAAGTGTGAATTGCATGGGATCCTCGTTCCTCGCTGATTTCCAATCCAGACTCAGGCCCGATGGAAATCT
The DNA here is from genome assembly GCF_035084215.1 of Heptranchias perlo. Lineage (NCBI taxonomy): Eukaryota > Metazoa > Chordata > Chondrichthyes > Hexanchiformes > Hexanchidae > Heptranchias > Heptranchias perlo. The sequence goes on from NC_090342.1 coordinate 57,033,511, forward strand.
CATCCTGCCTGTGGGCACGGGGTAATAGTGGATCGTGCTACCCCCGCCCAGAAACAGGCCCTATCCAATCTTTACCCCCCATATACACAACATCAACTGTATTACCCCCATCGACCCTCTCCGTTACATCATCAAAGAATTCAATCAAGTTCGTCAAATATGATTTTCCGTGCTGACTTTCGTTTATTAACCCTTACTTTTCCAAGTCCCAATTTATTTTGCCCTGGATTATTGTCTCTAAAAGTTCCCCCATCACCGACGTTAGGCTGACTGGCCTGTAATTGCCCTTTTTTTTTGAAAATGAGGTGTAACATTTGCAATCCTCCAGTCCATCGGCACCGTCCCCATATCACAGGAGGATTGGGAGATTGGAACCCATCCATTAGTAGAAAGGGCCATGCTCAGGCCCCATGGGGAAAGACTCTCATTGCCCTCCCATCACGCCGATGCTGCTACAGGGTGACCTGCTGCAGGGGTTCCTCGTATCCCCCATCCTCTCCCTGGGACTCGGCTTGTTGCAGTTCCTCTCCAGCAATCATCTTTATCCATGACAATCACATGCACCATATTACAGGTATTCTGTTAAATGGCTCCCAGTAATACAGCAAACACCACCTGGGAGGAGCAAACACTCGATCTCCATCTCTCCCCCCTCCCCAGGTGATCTCTCCCCCCCCCCCGGTGATCTCTCTCTCTCTCCCCCCCCCCCCCCCTCCGGTGATCTCTCTCTCTCCCCCCCCCCCCCCCCCCGGTGATCTCTCTCTCTCCCCCCCCCCCCCCCCCCGGTGATCTCTCTCTCTCTCTCCCCCCCCCCCGGTGATCTCTCTCTCTCCCCCCCCCCCCCCCCCCGGTGATCTCTCTCTCTCTCTCCCCCCCCCCCCGGTGATCTCTCTCTCTCTCCCCCCCCCCCCCCCCCGGTGATCTCTCTCTCTCTCTCCCCCCCCCCCGGTGATCTCTCTCTCTCCCCCCCCCCCCCCCCCGGTGATCTCTCTCTCTCTCCCCCCCCCCCCGGTGATCTCTCTCTCTCTCTCCCCCCCCCCCCCCGGTGATCTCTCTCTCTCTCCCCCCCCCCCCCCCACGGTGATCTCTCTCTCCCCTCCCCCCCAGTGATCTCTCTCTCCCCTCCCCCCCCGGTGATCTCTCTCCCCTCCCCCCCGGTGATCTCTCTCTCTCTCCCCCCCCCCCCCCCCCCCCCCCGGTGATCTCTCTCTCTCTCCCCCCCCCCGGGTGATCTCTCTCTCTCTCTCCCCCCCCCCCACGGTGATCTCTCTCTCCCCTCCCCCCCAGTGATCTCTCTCCCCTCCCCCCCCGGTGATCTCTCTCCCCTCCCCCCCGGTGATCTCTCTCTCTCTCTCCCCCCCCCCCCCCCCGGTGATCTCTCTCTCTCTCTCCCCCCCCCCCCCACGGTGATCTCTCTCTCCCCTCCCCCCCCCGGTGATCTCTCTCCCCTCCCCCCCGGTGATCTCTCTCCCCTCCCCCCCGGTGATCTCTCTCTCTCCGCCCCCCCCGGTGATCTCTCTCCCCCCCCCCCCCCGGTGATCTCTCCCCCCACCCCCTCCCCCCCCCGGTGATCTCTATCTGCCCCCCCCCCCACCCCGGTGATCTCTATCTCTCTCCCCCCACTCTGCAACTGAACCCCCCTCCCCTCGATCGGATCTCCACTACACTGCCCCCTGCTCCCCCCCACAAATATCGGAGTCAATGGCCCCGATATTAGCGGGGAGGTGGGATGGCAGTGGGCGGGGGAGGGGGTGTGGGGGGGTGATTGGGAGCGTGGGTAACCCGCCCAATAAGTTCTGTCCATTTCCCACGTGATCGCACATCAATTTATGCCACTTAACGTAGCTTCCGGGTTTGCCGTCGGAAAGCTGCGCAGCGGGCGGACTGCGCACCCGCATCACAGGCTGTCAGCTGGAGGAGCCCTATTTAAAGGGGCAGTCCTCCAATGGCTGCTCCTGGAACAAACACCCACACAGCACGATGGAGCAGCCCAGGGGAAAGGCTGCTCCTCGATTCAGTGATGCCTCACTCCAGGTGCTACTGGATGGGGTGAGGAGGAGGAGGGATGTGTTCTACCCGGCGGATGGGAGGAAGTGGCCTGTCTCTGCCACCAAGAAGGTCTGGCTCGAGGTAACAGAGGAGGTCACCAGCAGCAGCAACATCTCCCACACCTGGATCCAGTGCAGGAAGAGCTTTAATGACCTAACTAGGTCAGTCAAAGTGAGTACACTTACTCATTCTCCTACACTCCGTCTTCCACATCACTGCCCCCACCCCACAACTCATTCTGCACTGCCAACACTACTCTATCACATCACTCCTCACACCCACTCAAACCTCATCCTCAACTTACCTGCACTTTCTCACCTCCCCATTACTCACCCCACCACTACCACTCAACCCAATCCTCATACAATGTCATGGCTCTGTCTCATACTCACCCTCTGATGCACCTCTTTCACTGTCAGCCATACCCAAACCAATGCATTCATCGGTTGGCCACGTCACCATCACTCACTCACGTGACTGTACTTTCTCCCCTTATAAGAGAAGAGAGCCCAGAATGCACGGGAGAGGACGAGGACCAGAGGGGGGCCGCAACAGTAGACATAGTGCGAGGCCCTGCGAAACAAGCCGTCATTGACCTGCCTTATGCACTTGTGTGCAGACGACTGAGAGACCCCGGCGATGTCCCCGTTGGCACCCTGGAATGATCCGGAGGTGAAGAAGTTGAGGGCAGTGGTGACTTTGACAGCGACAGGTAGGGAGATGCTGCTCGGGCCAGCTGGGAGCAGCGACTACCTGGCGACTGACTCTGAACCTCCGTATGCACTGCTCCTCAGAGAGGTCCAGGAAGCTGAGCCTCGGTCTGTAGACCCTGTTGCGAGGGTAGTGCCTCCTGCGACGTCGCTCTCTCTGTTGTTGCCCTCCGTGCTCTTGTGCAGGTGCCTGTGGTGCAGCACTGTGTTGTGGAGCTCCACGTGGCGGAGGTGGACACCGTGCCTGGCGAGGCTGGTGATGTTGCTCGTCCTCGGATGAAGTGGTGAATGCAGCCATGGCGTCCCCCCATCCTGACGGTGTGAGTTTGAGGGGGTCCGCAATGTAGGTAAATATATTTGCACAGCAGAGTTTTGGGTGGAAAGTAAGAATTTTGAGTGAAAACACAAAGATCTCGCAGCCAAAACTTTGTCTGAAGTGACAGAGTTCCCTGCTGCAATAAATGACATTTTCTCCCCATCTGTCAAATAATCCTTTGCATCTCCCACTGGCTGCTGGCTGAAACACGTCTGTTGCAACAGGGAGTGTTTCCCACAGCACGGGAAACAGGCTGAGGATCCTTCAAAATCACACCCCTGCCAAAATGTCTACTCAATCATGGATCTCAAGTACTTTAATTATCTGTAAAACTATGCAAATTATCATCCCGTTGGCTTTAATTGCCGGTGGAACTTCCGCATTTGGGATGCGCGCGCACCCGGACGTGTCACTGGGGAACCCGAAGGTCAGTGGGTTGGAGCCGGGCTCCGGACCCGCTCCGGATTTGCATGATTTTAGGAGTCCCCCCGCCCCCAATGCACCCGCTCCGCCATCTGAAAATCGGTCCCACAGTGTCAGAGAGACAAAGATTAACTACTGACCCTCCTCTCAGCTCTGTGTTGATGATCGCTTTGAATGATGTCCACCCACCTGACTGGTGTGGGAGCACAAAACAAATGGACTGTCCATTCAGCTAAGCCCCCTACTGGGCACACGGAATTAAAATCACCCTTGTAGCAACGGATCAAACTGCGCTGGGAGTCGTTACCTTGCCGAGCAACCAAATAGCTCCTTTTGGAGCTAAATAAAGTAAATTTTATCCTGAGGTATAGCGACTGTGGGCAGCTCCACCGACAACAAGGGTGCAGCTTGGGGCGGGGCTAAGCATCCTGCTGCTATGAACTTCCCAGCCAAAATCTCAGGAAATACTGATCTGGAACAGGGACCTTAGCTGAATCAGATGTAGCACACCCTCTCTGTACAGGTGGACCTGGGACACACTCACTGTGGGGACTCTGTGTACAGACAGGTGGACCTGGGACACACTCACTGTGGGGACTCTGTGTACAGATAGGTGGACCTGGGACACACTCACTGTGGGGACTCTGTGTACAGACAGGTGGACCTGGGACACACTCACTGTAGGGACTCTGTGTACAGACAGGTGGACCTGGGACACACTCACTGTAGGGACTCTGTGTACAGACAGGTGGACCTGGGACACACTCACTGTAGGGACTCTGTGTACAGACAGGTGGACCTGGGACACACTCACTGTGGGGACTCTGTGTACAGACAGGTGGACCTGGGACACACTCACTGTGGGGACTCTGTGTACAGACAGGTGGACCTGGGACACACTCACTGTAGGGACTCTGTGTACAGACAGGTGGACCTGGGACACACTCACTGTGGGGACTCTGTGTACGGACAGGTGGACCTGGGACACACTCACTGTAGGGACTCTGTGTACAGACAGGTGGACCTGGGACACACTCACTGTAGGGACTCTGTGTACGGACAGGTGGACCTGGGACACACTCACTGTGGGGACTCTGTGTACAGACAGGTGGACCTGGGACACACTCACTGTGGGGACTCTGTGTACGGACAGGTGGACCTGGGACACACTTATTCTCAGAGATCCACAATTACAGAGATCCATATTACCAGCTCCACACCCCAGATCAGCTCTCATATAAATGGATACTAGAGAGTCTCAAATTGATACCCACTGTAAGGTTTTCAAAATTCACAGATCCCCCAAAACTCAGAGAAAAACCCTAAATAAAAGGACTTTGGACTCTTTTCTAACCATTTCACGGTGACTCACACATGCACCGCACCAGGAAGCATCAACCAGGGAAAAATACTTTTCGAGGAATCCACGTCCTTTAAGGGACTCGCTTCCTCGTAGGGGCGACTGTAAGAATTCTGGGAATTCACCTTTTCCCTGAGTATGGAAAACTTTGGCCATTGACTGAAATCCTAAGGTGGAAGGATAGGTGAGAGGTCACCAGACGAATCCACAACACACACATGGAATGTGGGAGAATTACAGCTTCAGACATGTCTCTGTTTTAATGCAAAACCTACAGCAGGTGGTCAACACTCAGCACTAATTCGAAAGGCAGTCGGCCATTGAAAGAGGCAACTGCTCCAGACATGGTGGGGCCATGTCTTTGTTTTAAAGCAAAAACCATCAACACCTAGGACGTTGGATACAAAAGGAAGCCTGTATACCAGGAGATCAGCAAATCGGAATTAACAATGCCGATTGCAACATGATGAGGGACCATCAAAAAGCCATCAAAGATTCTTAAGGACTTTGTAAGAACTGTTTAAACAGACATGAAGTGTTTTTTTTAAAAGTGTCGAAGACCATTGTAAGAGAGGGATTTAGAAGTGGAAACTCGAAACCCCTCGCTCTCTCTCTCTCTCTCTCACACACACTCTCTCTCTCTGTCTCTCTGGCTCTTGCTTGCGCTGGTGTTCTGCTTGTCTTGTTCTGCCTGTCTCTGGAAGGAAGAGCAGCTTCCAGTGAACAACAAGGCGAGGGGGCACAATACAGATTATACCGAAACCAACAAACGCTACGTGAGAGAACCGGTCAGCAGACCTGCAAGGGCAAGGGATTGTTTAACAACTCGGGAGGCGACAGTTCGACAGGGAAGGTCAGCAGCTCTAGAAGCAGGCCAACACACAAGAAGAAACCAGAGCAACAGCCCCAGTGACCATCAGACACCTCGCGGCAACAAGGGCCTTACGAAA